>NC_063056.1:20634158-20964301 GCF_018812025.1 Megalobrama amblycephala | reverse complement strand
TGGCGGAAGGCAACTGTGTTCTTTTGGCACTCAGGTACAGTATTCACGCAGGCGAACGCTTCAATCTATTGCTCAATGTTGTTAACGTCGGAGACTGCGTTCCAGTGAAATCACAAAACAAAATGCACACAAATGTGTCTCTGCTCTTGATATACGATTACTGATAAACATCAGCTAGAACCTCTGACACTTAACCAAAGTTCTACTATCAGACCATTATCAATCACAGTCAGATAAATAGCAGATGCAGTTTATAAAAGATAGACCAAAAAACAAAAAGAAAGATGAACAGATAAACAGAAAAGTATTCAGTGGCATTTCTGTCAATTAATTAAAAAGGTCTAGAGATAGGAAACATTCACTGTGTGAATTTCAAATAAGAGACAAGTGTGTACTGTGTCTTTTTTTTTTTTTTTTGGTAAAACTGTGACTTTTATAGCATCAGAGATGTGAGGTAGCCTAAAAGCCTCAAAGAGGTTTTGGAAGCTTAAACGCAAGAACAGAGTCATCCACTTTTTTGCTTTGAAGAACCCACTTTTGCCCTTGTGCTTCATCTGTCATCATCCTCTTCCATTGACAACACATTAATCGCCGAGGCTCAGAGAGGCTTTTACCCAAAGTCTCTTATTCTTTACCCTTGGCATCGTGCCGCTGGTTCAAACCCCATCGGCATAGTGCATGTTTGTTGTTGTGGAAAAGTGGTTTGTTAATGTGTATAGCAGGGCCTGTATTGTACTGTATATCTACCAGGTTTCGGTACAGATGTGTCAACACAAGTCCAATGGGAGCTCTAATCAGAGCAAGAGTGCACTCGAGGGCCAAGCAAAGTCGTTTGCTGCCGGCTAGAGCTGATAGATGGGCCCGCTGTGGACCCTTAGACTGGGCCAGAGTAGTGCCACCCCCTTCCCGCTAACCAAGCCTGACATCTCCACGGCCCACCTGCAGCTTATGTGTCTGCGTGGCCCTGACTCATTGGCACGCTCCAGAGAGCGTGACAAAAATAGCCTGCCTCCACACCTCCTTCCTTTATCACACTCTTCTGATTCATGTGTTTACTTGTATGCAACCGATAGTGGACTGTGATGTGCTTTTTGCTAATCACGCTTGATTTCTCTCAAAAGCGCTTAGTTTGAATTGTGGGCAGAGCAAGAACGGAGGGGTCGGAGACGTGAACTTCTGCCATTTCTTATGATCAAGGCATATTTGCTTGAAAGCTCCTTCCGTTTTATGGTTTCTTGGTTTTTTTCATTTATTTTACACTGGCAAATTTGCGAATTGCCTCGGGGTGGGGGGAGGTAGTTGAGGGGAAATCAATTGAATATTGCAGTTTATTGCATTTCATTGGTTGTGTGATTTTTAACAATCCTTCAGGGGATGTTCATTGTATATGGTCCATTGTAATGTAGAAACATGGAAAATGGCCAGATAAGGTGTATGTTGTAGGAATTGATTATTCATGACCGTGTGGCCAAAGAGGGCTGATATTTTCTACTCAAAATCAAGAGTTTAAGCTAAAAATGGATCAATTTGATAGATTCAGTCTTGATTTGCCTGATCGCTCGTGGCAGCCAATTAAATTGAGTTATTCCTGCTGTGGCGGTTTTCGTGTGACAGGTCTGTGGTTGTTTCAGCAGACAGAAGCTCCTGCGTGTGGTGAAAGTACTCTAAAAATATCTGTAGAAATAGTCAACAATACCATGTTGTTCTCTATACAGTCAGGGCTTGACTAATTCACTAAGACGCTGACTAAAGGCTTGTCAGTACTGTAAAGAATCACATTTGTTCCACTGATATAAATGTAGTCTTGTGTAATATTGCTCATTTATATGTACTATTTTATACCAGGCTTCCCTTTGCATCATGTATATATGTATATATTATCCTGTATAAAAAATGGAAATTCTGTTATCATTTACTCACCCTCATGTTTCTAACGTGTCTTTTCAAACAATGACTTTCTTTATTTTGCGGAACATTAAAGAATGTTGGTAACCAAGCTGTTTTGGTTACCATTGACTTCCATTGTATGACCACAATGACCATTTTATGAACATGAGCGAGAGTAAATGATTATAGAAATTTCATTTTTGGTGAGAACTATCCCTTTAATACCCAAAACCCATTAATTGCATTATTTATGTAATTGTAATTGCAGTGCAGTGCCACATCTGAGCTGGAATAAACGGTCTGTAAATAGATCTAAATACCAATTCAGTTGCAGCTTCTGAAAAAAAGGCTTTTGTAGCCTAAAAGTTTATATGTAATAAATTCTATGTTGAATCAAATAGGCCTATGTCTTTCTAAAGCTACTTTTAGCAATGTCTATTCAATGCTTGTCTTATTTAACACAATAATAACTTTAAATTATCTTTTGGGGGTAATATATATACAAGTGCTGGTCATATAATTAGAATATCATCAAAAAGTTGATTTATTTCACTAATTCCATTCAAAAAGTGAAACTTGTATATTATATTCATTCATTACACATAGACTGATATATTTCAAATGTTTATTTCTTTTCATTTTGATGATTATACTGACAACTAAGGAAAATCCCAAATTCAGTATCTCAGAAAATTAGAATATTGTGAAAAGGTTCAATATTGAAGACACCTGGTGCCACGTTCTAATCAGCTAATTAACTCAAAACACCTGCAAAGGCCTTTAAATGGTCTCTCAGTCTAGTTCTGTAGGCTACACAATCATGGGGAAGACTGCTGACTTGACAGTTGTCCAAAAGACGACCATTGACACCTTGCACAAGGAGGGCAAGACACAAAAGGTCATTGCAAAAGATGCTGGCTGTTCACAGAGCTCTGTGTCCAAGCACATTAATAGAGAGGTGAAGGGAAGGAAAAGATGTGGTAGAAAAAAGTGTACAAGCAATAGGGATAACCGCACCCTGGAGAGGATTGTGAAACAAAACCCATTAAAAAATGTGGGGAAGATTCACAAAGAGTGGACTGCAGCTGGAGTCAGTGCTTCAAGAACCACTACACACAGATGTATGCAAGACATGGGTTTCAGCTGTCGCATTCCTTGTGTCAAGCCACTCATGAACAACAGACAGCGTCAGAAGCATCTTGCCTGGGCTAAAGACAAAAAGGACTGGACTGCTGCTGAGTGGTCCAAAGTTATGTTCTCTGATGAAAGTAAATTTTGCATTTCCTTTGGAAATCAGGAGAGGAGAGGCACACAATCCACGTTGCTTGAGGTCCAGTGTAAAGTTTCCACAGTCAGTGATGGTTTGGGGTGCCATGTCATCTGCTGGTGTTGGTCCACTGTTTTCTGTGGTCCAAGGTCAACATAGCCGTATACCAGAAAGTTTTAGAGCACTTCATGCTTCCTGCTGCTGACCAACTTTATGGAGATGCAGATTTCATTTTCCAACAGGACTTGGCACCTGCACACAGTGCCAAAGCTACCAGTACCTGGTTTAAAGACCATGGTATCCCTGTTCTTAATTGGCCAGCAAACTCGCTGACCTTAACCCCATCGAAAATCTATGGGGTATTGTGAAGAGGAAGATGCGATATGCCAGACCCAACAATACTATCAGAGCAACCTGGGCACTCATAACACCTGAGCAGTACCACAGACTGATCGACTCCATGTCACGCTGCATTGCTGCAGTAATTCAGGCAAAAGGAGCCCCAACTAAGTATTGAGTGTACATGCTCATACTTTTCATGTTCATACTTTTCAGTTGGCCAAGATTTCTAAAAATCCTTTCTTTGTATTGGTCTTAAGTAATATTCTAATTTTCTGAGATACTGAATTTGGGATTTTCCTTAGTTGTCAGTTATAATCATCAAAATGAAAAGAAAAAAACATTTGAAATATATCAGTCTGTGTGTAATAAATGAATATAATATACAAGTTTCACTTTTTGAATGGAATTAGTGAAATAAATCAACTTTTTGATGATATTCTAATTATATGACCAGCACCTGTATATACAGAAAACTGTGAGACAATGTGTTAAATCGACAATAACTGTGGTAGTAATTGTTCCGAATATTACTATTTCCTGTAGATATTTTACACTAAGCACAGGAATGTAAGCAAATCATTTGCAACTAGCAAAAATGTATTAACTTAAAGTTATTTGGTGATATAAAGTCTAAATTCAGGGGGTCTGCTCATGGCACCAAGCTTGCTGACATGGGGCACGGGACCCCCAATTAGAACCACCCCTGCTGATACCTCGCTACACTCTTTGGGTAATTGGTATGTAAAAGGATTATGTGAATTGGGTTTTGGGATTAAAGAGTTATCAGATACTAGTGCATGTAATTACCCTTGTTTGTTTTTGTAACAGATTTTGAAAACAACAACAACATTGAGCTCATTAAGGAAACATGATTTTGCTCAAGAAATACAGTGTAAACTGAAACAGTAACTTGACCCATCTGTACACCAGTTGAAATGCAGTAATATTGGGAGACAAATATTATGGGGAGCCAAATGAAAGATCTCTGGTGTCCCCAGACTGTGTCTCAAAATACCCCAAAGATAATTTATTGTAGCTTGTCAAATTTGCCCCTATTTGGGTGTGAGCAAAAACACAGAGTTTTTGTGTGTCCCTTTAAATGCAAATGAGCTGCTGCTCCCACCCGCTTTCCAGAAGAGGGCGGAGCTTTAACAGCTCCCGCTTCGGTTGCTCAACAACAACAAAAGTGGAGAATCTCACGCAGCCAAAATGACGATTGTCAGTAGCAGTGTTTAGTCTTACATTGTTCAAACCGAAGTCGGACACTGATGGAAAGACTCAGGAAGAAGTTACAACTTTTAGAATGCATCTGGACATTTCTGAATGTAAATGTAAATATATATTGGTCCATATAAGAAGAAGGCATGTTGTACCAAGCAGAAAAAGGTTTGGTCAATGTACCATACATGTAATTTCTCATGTAATGTGATTTTTTTTTTTTTTTAAATGAATTGATCTTGGACTGTCATTGTGATGAAGGTTAGTGAATGGATGGATTTTGTGGAAATGTGATGAAAATTTTTTTTGTTGAATGTCAGATGTGTTTAGGGCCAGTGACTGAGTGTGCAAGCATGCATGCGTCTCAGTGGACACAAGTGTGTGCGTACACTCTTATTCCTTTGTGTTTGCACTCACAGTCTTGTTAATTGTCTCTGATTTGTGCGTTTGTTGAGTTATCTTGTCAGTACATGAGTAAATGAATGTTTTATGAGTCAAGGCCTTTTAAGTATGCTCATTCCCCAGCCTCAAGCTGTCACTTCCAATTCTGCTGTATTCCGCTTCCCGTTCCCTCCGCTCCCAATGAGGAATATTACGGCTGACATGGCTTAATTACATGAGTGTGTTTAGCCTGAACACATCACTTCATGCCTCACTTAGGTCACTTTTACCACAGGTTGTTTCTTGGTCAATAGTCACCTAAGGCCTTTGTCTCTCTGATCTACTTTTCATTTGCATACCTAAATATAATCGTCTGAGAGGCTTCACTGTCTCATAAACTACATATGATAAAACCGTGTGCCCGCTCTTACATATGTATGTTTAATGAGCATAATAGGAAGTTAGAATGAATCATGATATATACTGGCGTGAATTTATTTGCAAGTTGTTAAAGTACATGGTGCATCCACACAAGGAGACTGATTTTTTGGAAAGGGACAGTCATCGTTAGTGTACCGGCAAGGTGAACACAAGCAGCACTAATGAATGAATAACGACGGTCACCAAGGTAACTGTGCATATTTATGCAGTGCATCCTATTTACAATGAGGGACAAAATAAAATGAAATGTTTGCTTGTTGTTCTGCCAAAGCAGTGGTGCAGAGCAGCATTTTATCTCATTAATAAATGCCAGAGAAGATCCAGTGCTCTGACTTCCAATCCCCAAGACATAGCATTAATGTTGCACAGGGTAAAATCAATAAACACTAGATCGTAATGGCCAAAATCTATTAGTAATAGCAGAAAAACCTCTAACTCATAGGTACAATTCTCAGAAAAAGCTAAGTAGTTAGCTTGATTAGTCAAGTCATTAATGTGAATTATTGAACGTAATGGTTCAATTTAGAGCCCCTTCAGCTTACCTGACAACAACATTACCATTAAAAGATTCAAGTAATGAGACTAAATGACTGGGTACATAGTGCTTAAAAAACAAGTCGTAAATAAAAACATAAACTGTTTTTGTACTAATTCCTTGGTACAAATAGTTCATGAAAATATACAATTAAGGCCTGATATACTCAAAGTGAAGTTTTTTTTTTTCGTCCTTCACTTAGAAGTTAGAAGTAGATTTTTATAGCTCTATACAATAAGCGAACGTCCCGACACTGCCCATGTTGCTGAGAGCACCGTTTAGATGAATATGTAAATATGTGCTGCACGCTTTCCTATCAATAACACAATAAACACACAACAAAAATGTCAGCAGTTAAGAAAGCATCCAATCATAGTAGAGATGTGCGGATGACGTCACCTGAATCCATTGTTAAAAATTATTTAGATATCTGCACCCAACCCCCACACAATCATCACATTACAATTATTATAATTCTCAGTGTTGAATGTGATCCCTAGTGAAAAAATAGTATACTTAAGCACAATTTATTTGTATGTACTTTAGTATAACTAAATGTACTTGTGGAACGCTATAAATTGGTATACTTAAAGTCTGCTAAATTGGAACAACTAATTTTGCACTAAATTATTTTAGTTGTCCAAAAGCAGTGCTGAAGTTCAACTAAAGTTGAATTAAACATACTTGTTTGTGGAACTATTCCAAGTTTTCTTAAGTACACTTTAAATATGCTCTTGTATTTAAGTTTCGAAATGCAGAATTCACTCAGCATAAACTTTAAATGCATTTTGAATGACATTAGAATTGCAATTCAGTTACATTGTAAGAGTGTTGAACATACATTAATATTATACTGATAACAAACTTTTAGTGATTTTAAAACACATTACAATGGCATTCCAAGTTAACTTGTAGTGTGCTAATGGCATCATTATAGTGTGCTTCAGATAGGCTACAATAAAGTAATCTTTATAAATAAAGTTACAGC
Source organism: Megalobrama amblycephala (assembly GCF_018812025.1). Lineage (NCBI taxonomy): Eukaryota > Metazoa > Chordata > Actinopteri > Cypriniformes > Xenocyprididae > Megalobrama > Megalobrama amblycephala. The sequence continues at coordinate 20,957,242 of NC_063056.1, read as the reverse complement.
TTTAGAATATGCCTTTTGCAGACAGCACCAGTATACCAGTAACTTACTTATCCAGTGAACATCAGTGAGACAATCGGAACAAATTTAGATGTATATTGAATGCAGGAACCAGTACGGGCTGGAATTGAACCCGGGTCACGTGGGCCGCTGTCGCACAAGAGTACTCGGCTTACCTGTTGCGCCACCACACTGATAAAAACTTCGCAAAACTGGTGTTACTTTGTGTTCTCTCTATACTGTTACAAGTACAGCAGCTATTAATGACAGCACAAGTTAACTGGATTTCTCCTAGACAAAATTATTAATATAGACACAGTAAGTGGTGCGTGAAAATAAATGTGAAACGGCCTGTTGCTATACAACACGAACGTGCATTAAACTTTAAGCTGTTGAAGAAATAAAACCAGCAGACGCAACATTAAATATCAAGAATGTTTTGCTTCCCTTATACCTGACATTATCTGTCATTAACGCAACATGAATCGATTGCAACCGGCACATTAGTTTTATTCTTGTGCACGCACTAAAACACAGACAGTTCCGTTCATTGGTGGAAAAATGTGAATTTGCAGAACTGCTTGTGTTTCCGTGTGTGCGGATGAAATATAATAATTTGTAACATTCCTCTGCCGATTGTCTCTGCACACTTCAACTCTCAATGTACCACATGCTCCTGACAAAAACGCAATTAAATGATTTGGCGGTTTTGCATTAAGCTGCGGATTTATATGTGACGCATAAAGTAAAATGATTTACTTTTCATGCAGTAAACGTTTCTGGATTTATTTGACATTTTAATTTTCTGCATTTTTTTTTTTTTTTTTTTGCTCAGGATCAGTTTAATGATTAATTTAATAATTCATAATATTTTTAATTAAAATGGCTGTCCTACCTAAAAATGGCTGTCCACCAACGTTTACCATCCAACCTGACAGAACTGGAGAGGATCTGCAAGGAGGAATGGCAGAGGATCCCCAAATCCAGGTGTGAAAAACTTGTTGCATCTTTCCCAAAAAGACTCATGGCTGTATTAGATCAAAAGGGTGCTTCTACTAAATACTGAGCAAAAGGTCTGAATATTTAGGACCATGTGATATTTCAGTTTTTCTTTTTTAATAAATCTGCAAAAATGTCAACAATTCTGTGTTTTTCTGTCAATATGGGGTGCTGTGTGTACATTAATGAGGAAAAAAATGAACTTAAATGATTTTAGCAAATGGCTGCAATATAACAAAGAGTGAAAAATTTAAGGGGGTCTGAACACTTTCCGTACCCACTGTATATTACAGTAGGTGCATTGAAGTGCACTAGGAATACACAAATGTAATAAAACTTCTGATCAGGTATGTGAATTTCTTTCACCATTTCAAACTGACTATATGTTGTTTTCTTTATTTGTCATAATTACAAATATTTACTTATGTAACTACTTTCTATATGTATGTATATCTGTTGTGAAAAGTGGTATTGAATTGAATAAAAAACTAGCCTACCTGATATTCAAAGTGTGAGCAAATTATAAAACTTACTTATGATTATTTTTTGAAACTCAAAACACATTTCTTGTAAACTTTTATCCAGGCCAATACTATTTTTTATACTAAACAAGTAGAACTCAAATGTTTATTAAATTGGACAATTAATCATAACAGGTCAACATATTTAACAAAAATAAATTACTGAAGTACTTAAAAATTTAACAAATTAAATCTTTTTTGTTTTTGTTTTTTTTTTGCAAATTTCTCATGGTTACGTCTGAGCTGTAGGCAAAAGTTGGGTTTGAAAATTCTGCCCATACAGCCAATTAGCAGAAACAAACTAGATGTTTCACTTCATACCTCATGTTTTCTGTGGTTTGCACAAAAAGTCTCATCTAAAAAATTATATAGCATCATCTAAAAATAATATGATCATTCTCGGATTTGAAATACATGAGACTCTGGTTGCAGTTATTTCAAAACACTGCTTCGGAGCTTTATGAATCGAATCAGTGGTTCGGAGCGCCAAAGTCACGTGATTTCAGCAGTTTAGCCGTTTGATAGGAGATCCGAATCACTGATTCAAAACAAAAGATTTGTAAAACTCAGAAGCAGTGTTTTGAAATCGGCCATCGCAAGATATTGTTGAAAAGTCATTATTTTGTTTTTTTGGCGTATCCTCGTCGCTTTATAATATTAAGGTAGAACCACTGAACTCACATGAACTGTTTAAAATATGTTTTTTGTACCTTTATGGATCTTGAGAGGTTCGGTGGCTTTGATCTCAATAGTGGACTCACTGAGCCATCGAATTTCATCAAAAAATATTTTAATTTGTGTTCCAAAGATGAATGAAGGTCTTAAGGGTGTAGAACGACATGAGGGTGAGTAATAAATGACATTATTTTAATTTTTGGGTGAACTAACCCTTTGAAGCAAGCTGCTTTACAGTATTAAACATGAGAAAACAGCATCAGTGTCTCTTTAAATTAGAATTATAACTTCACTTTCTACTCTAAAGCAGCTCTCCAGTGTGTTCATGTTTTACCCCACATCTGACACCTTGAAGGGAATGAACAGAAGAAATGAACGGGAGAAGATTTCCACGTCAAAGAAGGTGGAGCCTCAGAGCACACCTACCTATTATGCAATCCTCCAGAAAGTTAGTTTTGGCAAACTGTTTCGAACTCCTGAAACAAATTCCTAGCGAACTTTGTTTTGGCCTGATTATGTTTGAAGTTGCATCACACCAGTCCATTCTTTGGTTTAGCTTGAAGTACACTCTAAAAAATGCTGGGTTAAAAACAACCCAAGTTGGGTTGAAAATGGACAAACCCAGGGTTGTTTAAACCCAGCGAATGGGTTAATTGTTTGCCCAACCTGCTGGGTAGTTTTTTATTTAACTCAACTATTGTTTGAAAATTACTGTATTTTGTTTAAAATGAACCAAAAATATGTTGGAAATTAACTTTCCTGGGTTGAACTGGGTTCATTTTAAGCCAGCCATAATTTTTAAACAATAGTTGGGTTAAATAAAACTGGCCAACACGTTGGGCAAACATTTAACCCAACTGCTGGGTTAAAACAACTCAGTTACTGGGTTTGTCCATTTACAACCCAACTTGTTTTTTTTTTATCCCAGCATTTTTTAGAGTGTATATTGGGGCCTTTAGGGGTCGTTCGCACAAAATGTGTTTTTGCACTTCAGTGCTTTTTCATTGTTTTTATAAACAGCCACTAAAATGTGTTCACATCTTGCAGTATCTTTCGCATGACACAGTGTTCTAAAAGCATGGCGCTCAAGTTAAAAGACTGAGATGCAGGTTTTAAAAATAAAAATGTGTTCTGCGTGAATGGCCTCTAAACCATTTGTTTTTCAGCATCGTCATTTTAAGCAGCACAAAAAAAAAAAAAAAAAACGGTTATTCTTTTGTATGCACACGACTTTGGAGTCCATTGGAGAACTAGGAGATCTGTGTTTGCCCCAGAGTGTAGGCATCAGAGCCAGAGGGGGGAGGATAATGTATTTGGCTCCAGAGTGTGTCACATGTGGCACTTTTAATGTGACAGCTGGACTCTTTGGGCACTTTGGCTGGGCATGGACAGCCCGGGAATGCTGCGCTAATGGTGCTCGGCGGGTGACAGCCGCAGAGGCACGGGCCCGTTGCAGCCCCTTTGTCAACCCACACGGCTGCTCTGGCTGACGTCTGGGTACGGATTTCCTCCTCCGTGTGCCACTCACCTACAAGGACGCCGGCTAATTTAAGCATGCCTGATGACAGCCGCGAATTGGTGGGATTAGACTTTTTATAGGGGGAGCTGGGAAAAGTCACACACAAGTGTCTCCTTTTCACATTATCCTCTTCAAAACCAATGATCTAAGATGTCCTTTTATCAGGCAGAAACATCCACTCTCTTTCTCGATCACTGGAAGAACTCTAATGGGTATTGTGATGTTAAATAATGCTTTGCGAGTTGTGCGGTAATATATATTATTTTGAATGTGACTGTGTTTTATGCTTTTGAAATCTATTGTCCACTGTGAGTTTTGGGTGTATGTATGGAATAGCTTACTAGCATACTACTCTTACTATAACTTCAGTATGAACAGTATGTGTATACTGTGCATATATTTTCAAAATGAGCAGTACTCAACATAATACACTGCTTGGAATACTAAATCCCATCATGCAGTCTGCTCAACTTTTTTCACTCATAACTTGATCAAAGTTAAGACGTTTTTACACAAAATTGTTTTAAAAATGCAAATTATGAGTTTTTATTTCCATGATAACCAAATAGCATCCACATAATGGAGTCATGTAATAAGAATATACAGTAGCATACTACTGTTTGCATGTCTACTTCACTTTTTAAAAATATTATATACTGCACAGTATGCTGTAAGTTATAAGCTTAAGCTTGAAAACTACCATTCAAAATATCAGAATCTGTAAAATTTCAAGTTTTTGAAAGAAGTCTCTTATGCTCACCATGGCTGCATTTACATGATCAAAATACATTAATATTATTATTATTAATAATTAATTTTTCCATGAATAGAAAGGTCCATGAATTTTTCCATGAATAGAAAGGTCAAAGTAACAACAATCTTTTATGACAATATAAATGTATTTACTGTCACTTTTTATCAATTTGATCTATCCTTGCAGAATATAAGAACTGTATGAATTTCTTTAAAAAAATAAATAAATTAATAAATAAATCAACCATTTTGGCTAAATAGAAGGAATACAAACTTAAAAACTGAGTGATTTGCAGTGTTACAGGAAAGCGGAGATGGCATATTTGTACATTTGTAAATAATAACTAGATGAAAAAAGTTTGTCAAGACAAACTTTAAGTTGGCTTGAAAAAGCCAGTCCAGAAAGTTTGAAGCATTTTTAAAAGTTTTCAGTTTTAGTTTAGTAGATAGATAGATAGATAGATAGATAGATGGATAGATGGATGGATAGATGGATAGATAGATAGAGGTCAGGGTAATCAAGGTGGTTGCTAGGGTTTTGCTATGTGGTTGCTAAGGTACTTGGGGTGGTTACTAAGGTGTTGCTATGCGGTTGTTAAGGTATTCGGGGTGGTTGCTAGGGTGTTGCTATGTGGTTGCTAGGGTACTCAGGGTGGTTGCTAGGGTGTTGCTATGCAGTTGCTAAAGTATTCTGGGTGGTTGCTAGGGTGTTGCTACGTGGTTGCTAAGGTACTCGGACTGGTTTCTAGGATGTTGCCAGGGTGATTTGTGTGGTTGCTAGGTGGTTGCCATGGTGTTCTGGGTGGTTGCTATGTGGTTGCTAGGTTGTTCTGGGTGGTTGCTATGAGATAGATATATAGATAGATGGATAGATTTAGTTTGATAGATAGATAGATAGATAGATAGATAGATAGATAGATAGTAGTCAGATGATAGATAGATAGATAGATAGATAGATAGATAGATAGATAGATAGATAGATAGATAGATAGATAGATAGAGTTTATCCACAAGTTTCCTACGCCCCATGAGGCTTTGCGTCAAACGTGGGAGTGTCTTCCGGTTCGAAGTAAACAATCTGGATGTGACACTCATTCATTCAACAGTTGACAGTCATTCAAGATTTAACGATCCAAACTTGCGAACGTTTGTTTTTTACTTATAGTTTTAAGATTTCAGCATCAATATTTGAACAATGTTTTACAATAAAAAAAGTTAAAGTAATAGTAATTTATTAATTTATGTCGGGGTGCACATCAATCATGCTAAATCTAACTCATATTTATATTGACATGAAAAGAAAACACATGCCTATTCAATTGCTCCTGCTTCCATTTATTTACGATCACAAGAATGCACAAAACAACTCCACTAAGGCTTTTAAATTCAAAGGCTTAAACATTTAGAAATATATTGATAACATACCCTATGTTTACGTCACTTTTCTGAGCCTTTCTATTGATTTTCCTCTAAATTATGCGATGATTGCAATCCGAGGATGTTTGCGCGATCTCTCCGTCGATCTATCCTGATCCTTTCAGCCAGAGCAACAGAGGGAGCTCATGAGAAGACAACAGGAGTTATGAGTTATACAAGTTAACCGGAGTGTGTGAATCTGTGAAAGATATGCATTTGTCAGGAATCAACAGGCACAGGGAAGAGACAGATAAAACATTAAACCAAATAAATACACGATTATAATCATATAAGAATTGTCTTCGTTCCTAAAGCAGTCTCTGATATTTTCCATAAACGTGTGTATTTATTGCAATAGTTAACATAGGTAGCCTTTAGCATCGCAGTGACAGTGGAAACGCGACTGGCTCTGGCACGCACGACACATTAGGAGTAAAATATAACATCATATGGCTTTGGTGCATCAGTGACAGGTGAAGAAAAGACAGCGGGTTGATCATGTATTGCAGGGTCAGGATGCTCTAGTCATGCAGCAGCACTTTTGTGGAAGGTCAGTAAAGTAAAGGGCAATTAAGGGCAGGAAAACTGTTTATTGTATTGTGATACTATTTACTAATAATGTAGTAAACAGACGTTGTCCCTGAGCGCCGTAACGACATCTCTCATAAAGATTTGCAACTTTGCAAAGTAAACAATGATCCAAAAAACACTTAGCCTCTTCGCTAATTAGCACACTAAATACCATTGTTGTGCTACTTCCGCCGCCTCACCGGAAGTTGTACCCACGTTCTCTTTTACAGTAGCGCCCCGCGGAAACAGTTTCAATGGATTAGAAATAGTACATAGAATGGCAGCTTCATTGAGTCTAATGGGCTTCCGTAGTTTAAATTTGAATTTTGACAGTTGGAGTTTGAAAGTCTTGGCTCATTTGAACATTCCGTCAATGAAAGTCAATGGGATTTTTCCGAGCTTTAATAGTCATTTTTAGGAAAACCGTAAGTTGGATCAGTTAGAAAAGATATAGCACACTAAGTCAGAACACTCTGAAGGTCTGAGCCGAGTTTGGAGTTTGTAAGAGTTAAAGCTCTAGGAGTTAGAGTCAGAAATTTTAGTCTCAGAAGAAAATAGCATACCAGTAAGTTGGCTTTTTCAAGCCAACTTAATAATATATATATACACAGAAGCCAATGAGCATGACACCTGTTTTCCATATTTGTTGCAGTGTTATTTTCCATCAGGCTATAAAAGGAACTCTCACTGTTGGCTTTTTGGCACAGCATAGCGGATGTAGCCTTGATTAAAGTGCTGTATTTAACTCTCTATATCTTAATATAATTTAATGGCAATACAGCACTTTCAGCCTTTTAAAAAGGTTTTTAGTTGTTAATGCTACTTTGGCCATTTCAAGCCATTTTATGGGGGGGTTATGTAAGTGTTATGTTCGTAGTTGTAGCACTGATCCATGTGACATTATTTTGACACTAAAGACAATTTTACAATATTCTAATTTATAACACTTAAGGCTATAACTGTTTTAAAGGCTGACTTTAGGCTCTGAATAAACTCACTAGAAACTCACTAGCCAAGAGAATCATATTCTCTAGACCTTGGTATTTGGCAACGTTCACCATATAATCCTACAAAAGGAGCATTATCACTGGATCTCCCAGTCCCACCTAATAAATAATCAGGAGTGCAGTGGTCAGAAAGACCTTTTTTGTCCTCTTTAAAGGGAAAATACATGTTCACTTCTGTTCCTTTCAGGCATTATTCCTGAGGAAAAAAATACAGTTCGAATGAATTCCAGCTTTAGAATGCCTTTCCTGAAGATACATTTAGTGCCAAAACACCACTGACTGAAGGAGACAAAAATTACAGGGGGTTGTGTTTGCGAAAGGCTCGTATAGGTGGATAACAGCAGCTGGCTGATAGAAACTGACAAGCCTTTTTGTGAGGCTGTAGAACATTACAAAAACAGTGGTTGGTTGATTTAGCCACAATTTGGTCAGATGGGCTGGTGGAGATAAGAAGAAATAGCCCAGCTGCTTCCAGCATTGCATTGTGCTTTAAGTGCCCTTCTGACTGTGCTGCGTTTCATGTTGACCCAGACACTGTAATGTTCCTCTTATTTGTTTTACAGTGGTTTAGTATGGTTTAGTATGGGGGGTAACCAAACCATGAGGTTATTGTAAATAAATACGTAGGCATTAGACAGAAGTAGGCAGTTTTGATGAAAACAAGGCTGTGAGCGGCAGAAATACAGTGTGTTCGATATGTTGAACTGTCTGTTCAGTTCCTGTATCTGTTACTTTGATGTATTTGTTTTATTGATTGAATGATTAACACCCTGGTACTCAACAGTACAATACATTGAACAGACTTTACTTTGGTCCAGATTGTATGTTATGGTGTCTGTTTTGACTAAAGTCTATAAGCTGGTCTGTAAACTAAATTTTATTTGATTCTAAGTGAGACGTACTGAAATTACAATTTTGTTTTAACTCAATATGTTTTCAAGAGGGTACTGCAGTGACCTTCAACTCACCAGCATTATTAAAGACAAGTAAACAGTAATAAAAGCAATAGCAATAGCACAAACAAAGTTCAGTTAAAGAAATTGTAATCAAATGTAAAATAACTGCATAGTTTTCTTTTTATAAATAAAATATAGATGAATCCTTATTAAAGTAACAAAATTTACTCAGTCAAAATCAGTGAGTGATTTTCTTTTGTTTTTTGATTAACGTTAATGACACAGACCGCAGCAGGTTTATTAGGTTGCTGTCACTTTAACACTGAATGCATGGATCCAATATACTGACATGTGTTTTCTTTCTCAACTGTTTATGTTCACTTAAGACAAACCCAACTGTGTATTTGTGTGTATTTGTGTGTTCAATCGCAAGAAGATGTGTACAAGAAATCAATTCAGTATTGCTCACTATATGAGAGGCAGCTCTCTATGTGCACGCTTTGGATGTGCCGAATTGAGTTCCCTGCGCTTGAAAATTATTTGAAATCACATTAAAAAGTGCACAAAGGAACTGATAAGCAGAATCAAAATTTTAATTTTATTAAAAATTACAGACCTTAAAGGGTTAGTTACCCCATGATTCACTCACCCTCAAGCATCCTAGGTGTATATCTTCTTTTAGACGAACACAATCGGAGTTATATTAAATAATGTCCTGGCTCCTACTAGCTTTATAATGGCAGTAAATTGAGGATGAGATTTTGAAATCCAAAAAAGTGCAAGCATCCATCATAAAAAATATCCACACGGCTCCAGGGGGTTATTAAAGAAGCGAAACGATGCATTTGTGTAAGAAAAATATACAAATAAAACTAAAAACTAAGCTAAAATAATTATCTTCTGACAGATGGCCGTATGCATCAATTTACGGTGAAAGCGTGAACTCTGACCTGACACCTGACGCAGCGACGAATGCGGAAGCACAGAGGATAGAGCAAAACAAAACACCAGTCATGAATTATAAAACACAATTTTTTAAAGAGAAATGTCAGAGGATTTTGATATAAGAGAAGAGGAGCTTGAGTTTGTTGCACAGCCCTATTTATTTGAACAGAGAGAGGCATCAAAGCTTACGATACTCCTACATCGCGTAAAGGATTACGCTTTTGGTGCGTACGGCCATCTGCCAGAAGCCATTTAAATTTTTAAAGTTTTAAATATGGATATTTTTCTTACACAAATGTGTAAGAATCGCTTCACTTCAGAAGGCCTTTATTAACCCCCCCCCCCCCCCGGAGCCATGTGGTTATCTTTTATGATGGATGGATGCTTGCACTTTTTTGCTCTTTAAAATCTCATCCTCCATTCAAGCTTAGGAGAGTCAGGATATTATTAATATAACTCCGATTGTATTTGTCTGAAAGAAGAAAGTCATATACACCTAGGATGGCTTGAGGGTGAGTAAATCATGGGGTAATTTTCATTTTTGGATGAACTATCCCTTTAAGTATCCAATTCCAGAATTGGAATCGAATTTAGATTCCCAACCCTATTCATAGTTGATTAATAGACATTTGTATATAAGAAACAAAATTAGGCAAAAATCTATTCTTTAGTAGTTATCAGCTGAAATGTGCTTGCTTACAAATCAAAAGACATGTAGTCTGCAAATAAGCCAGCCCCCTATATGAAAGTTAAATCCCCTTTGTACAGGAAAGCCAGAAAGTTCCACAGAAGGAACTCCAAGTCCTAATTTCCTAATCTTGTTACATAATGACTCAGTCTATCAGTGATATGGTCCTGGGGTGTGATTAGCACTGCAGCTAAATCAATCGTGTAAATCCAACTTCTGACTTTCCCCTCACTACTTTATGCTCCTTTAATTAAACAGTTCAAATCATCTTTCGAAGGAGAGATATTTTAGTTTTGTTTTTCCACTTTTTTACCTTCACAACAGTTACTGGAAGAAGGTAAACACTTTTTCTGTTTTGATTTGTTTTGTAGTTGTTGTTTTTTTTTTCCTTTCTTTTTTTTTTCTCAAAGCTCTGCATATGCCTGTTTGGGTGAGATAGGAGAGAACCAAGCAGAGACACATCTCTGTGCTATCTCTGCCTGCGACATATGTGCCGAAAAGGGGCTGCGCGTACAATAAGCCAGTATTCGCCGGTGGAAGCCTGCCTGCTGCCTCCCGCTCGCCTCGGTACTACACAGAGGTTGACAAACGACTGAATGGAATAAAAACATATTGGTGCTGGGGTAAATGGAAACAGGAAAAAAATGTAAGGGGAAAAGAAATGGCAGGAGGGAGGTGTGTGCGATGCGTGATAAGGCAGGTCGAAAGCTTTGAGTTGAGCTGAGCAGGACAGTGAACCGTGTAAGTGTGTGTGTGTGTGTGCATTTGCGTCTAGGGGTCTGCAGCGAGGTGAGTCATGCCTTGCAAGATCTTTCTCAGTGAAGTTTTAGTCCAGAAATGATTCCAATGTGAACAGACTGGGGTCATATGCTGCAGTTTATAATATATATTATTTTTATATATTATATGATATATATGATAGTAATAGGCTTATCAGGGCTTGACATTAATGCTTAATTTTTTGAAGGGGCAAGAGAAAGAGAGTTTTAACTGTCCTGATTAAAACATCAATAACAAAAATAGCTAGGGAATCACCAAAACGCAAGCATGATTCTATTACATTTAGTGTAAGTGGCGATTGATAATGGATAATAATAATATATAATGTAATGTATATAATGTATAATAAGTTAATTAAGTAAATTCAATACAAGTTAATAAAGTCACTTACATTTTAGACGCAATACTGACTGTTTTTGTTCTATTTCAGCAGCGAAAATAGTTCCAGAACCATAGCGGATCTTCCACAGCGACACTCAGCTGCATTTTATTCATAGACTGTAACTGAATGATTCAGCGTTTTGAACGAATCGGTTGAGTCAAAGATTCAATGGCCCATTCCAAAACACCTGCCTCATTCTTGAATGAATCAGCCATTTGAACAAATCGTTTGAATGAATGACTTTCTTATTTGTATATTCAAAAATATTTAAAGAATATCATAACATTATTTAATGCAGTTGTAATTTTTCAGTGTAAATTATTTCATTTGATTCGTAACAGTCCTGCTTTATTTTTCTTATTGAATTTATTGATCAAGTGTAAAAATGTGAAATAAAAGATGAAGCATGTAATAAGATTAGGGGAAAAATGCCCTTCGGGTAAATATCACAAATATGCAGATATAAATATGCAAAAGCTGATGGAACACTGTTGAGAATATAGCTTCAGAATAAATTATATTTACACCCAAAAAAATCATTTTTTTTTTCCAGACAAGCAACTTTTTTGCTTGGACAAGTGACCAATTTACTTGTCCAAAGGACAAGCATATGACAAGGCTTAATGTCAAACCTTGTATTTTGTATTGATATGCTCTCATTTAGGCCTACAGATAGATTTTATTGTTATCAGATGTAGCTTTGCACACTGCCAGCATCTAGATTGATTTTGATCTGCATCATAGCAGAGGGCACTGTTGACTTATTTTTTACAGTTTGTCAATTGATAAGATTTTGTAGGCTTTGCATACACATGTGCATTCCTCGAAAGCCAGAAAACACAAAGCCCCCCCCTCCCCCCCCAACATAACAAATCCCAATTTAACCCCTGGTAATAGGACATTTTCTGGAAGAGCTAATGGCACATCAACACTTTAACTCTTACAGAGCTCATTGTTTTGCATTATCTTTTTGAATTCACTTGTACTTGTGTATGGCTGGTGTGACAATAAAGCTCTCTTGAATCTTAATAAAAAGTAATGCATATGCCCATTCTGCATGACCAATAATTAAAAATATTGCAGATACTGTGATGAATTTATTATTATAATGATAATATTAGGGTATTATAATAATTACAGATATCCCAGTGAAATGCTTATATTTGATAATATGAAAGTGAAATATTACAATACACCAATATTTGTATTATAATGCCACTTTTTGTAATATGCACAATGTAATGTTTGGTGTGTTTGCTCAGAAAATGGTTACTGATTAATTTGATTTATTCCGCATATCAAAAAATTAAAGCAATTTAAAGGTTTCAATCATTTTTAGCTCTGTTGTGTCCTAAATGGTGCACTATACACTATGCACTATATACTGTATGAACTTTATAAGGTTATTTTGTCATCCAGCATCAGAGTCATGCAACATTCCCCACTTTGTTTTCAGTTAATTAAGTGCATCATCTGGGTATTTAAAGTGCACTTTTTCTTTTTGGAATTTTCAATGTGAACACACTACTCACACTATTTATACTGCAAAATGGCATAGAATAGTGCATAAGCAGTGGGGAAAGTTACTTTTAAAATTAATGCATTATAATATGTGACCTGATCCAGCAAAATGAGTCACAGTGACCCAAATTTCAAAATTGAGATTTTGGTATCAATGGAAAAATGAGACAATAAGCTTTAAAATGATATCCTAGTCAAAGTCATACCTTGAATGGTTTTAAAGATATACCCATTTTAATTATGGTCGTCTGCCCTCTTTTTCCAATTGAAAACCTGAGAAAATCGCTTTTAAAGTTTTTTGCCCGTTTTTTTGTTATCTTTCAAAATCCATTGCATTTAATCTTGATCTTGACATTGAAGATCAAGATCAAGATGGCGCCGCGCATGGCAGCCACAGTGCTTAGCTCTTCAGTGTTTGTTCTGTTTTTGTTAGTTTTTCCTGTTTTCTGTTTTTCAAACACCATCAGTTTTACCAGGGATGAACTGCTGAACATTCGGCAGTTCACACCACAAAATCTTTTACCGGATTTCGATTATTCAGACGTTTTGTTGAATGTTGTAGTCGGCGGAGCGGCAGCGCTGTTTAGACGCTTCAGGACGCGCAGACGGGGAAAGCGCGCCGGCGCCCTCGTGAAGCTCAGACAGCGCGGATTAAGAACGCCGCTGCCTAGCATCCATCTGGCGAATCTCCGCTCTCTGCCCAACAAAACGGACGAACTCCTTCTGCTCTCCCGGACAAATAAGGATTTCTCGAACTCGGCTGCTCTGTGCTTCACGGAAACCTGGCTGAACGACGCCATTCCGGACAGCGTGTTATGTCTGCCGGGCTTTCAGCTGTTTAGATCAGATCGCGACGCAGAATCAACGGGGAAATCGCGCGGCGGCGGGACGTGCTTTTACATCAACGAAAGGTGGTGTTCAGATGTAACGGTGTTAAAGAAGATGTGCTGTCCAGATCTTGAAACACTCTTCATTAACTGCAAACCGTTCTATTCGCCGCGGGAGTTTTGCTCGTTCATTCTGGTGAGCGTCTACATTCCTCCGCAAGCGCACGTGAGCTCGGCTTTACAGTTACTCGCTGATATGATCACAGAGAGCGAGCAACAACACCCGGACTCTGTTCTAATCATTCTTGGGGACTTTAATAAAGCGATTCTCTCACGTGAACTGCCCAAATACAGACAGCATGTTACTTGTCCCACCAGAGACAGTAATATACTCGACCATTGTTACACAGCAATAAAGGATGCATATCACTCTGTCCCACGGGCAGCTTTGGGGCTCTCTGATCACTGTTTAGTTCATCTCATACCAACCTACAGGCAGAAACTGAAATCAGCTAAACCTGTAGCAAAGACTGTAAAGAGATGGACCACCGAAACAGAGCGGGCTTTACAAGCCTGTTTCGAATGGACTGATTGGAGTGTTTTTGAAGTTGCTGCCACCGATCTGGACGAGCTCACAGAGACTGTTACATCATATATCAGTTTCTATGAGGATCTGTGCATTCCTACAAAGACTCGTTTATCTTACAACAATGACAAACCCTGGTTCACTGCAAAAATCAGCCAGCTCCGTCAGGCCAAAGAAGATGCTCGCAGAAAAGGGGACAGAGTCTTGTACAAACAGGCCAAATACACACTGGAAAAGGAGATCAGAGTGGCAAAGAGGAATTATTCTGATAAACTTCGGAATCAGTTCTCTTCTAATGACACAGCTTCAGTGTGGAAAGGTCTGAAAGACATCACCAATTACAAGCCACCATCCCCCAGCTCTGTGGAGAATCAACGACTGGCAGACGATCTGAATGGGTTTTATTGCAGGTTTGAAAAATCACCATTCACACCTCCATCAACCCCACTCTCCCCCACACCTGCAATTCAGTTCAGTGAAGATGACGTGCGCCAGGTCTTCAGAAAGAACAAGAGAAGAAAGGCACCAGGCCCAGACAGCGTTTCACCAGCCTGTCTGAAAACCTGCGCTGACCAGCTGGCCCCCATCTTCACACAGATCTTCAACAGATCACTGGAGCTGTGCGAAGTCCCCTCATGCTTCAAATGCTCCACCATCATCCCCGTCCCAAAGAAACCCAAAATTACTGGACTAAATGACTACAGACCTGTGGCTCTAACGTCTGTGGCCATGAAGTCATTTGAAAGACTGGTTCTGGCTTTTCTGAAGGACATCACTGGACCCTTACTGGACCCCCTGCAGTTTGCTTACCGAGCAAACAGGTCTGTGGATGATGCAGTCAATATGGGACTGCATTATGTTCTCCAGCATCTGGACAGACCAGGGTCTTATGTGAGGATACTGTTTGTGGACTTCAGCTCTGCTTTTAACACCATTGTCCCATCACTCCTCCAGCCTAAACTAACTCAGCTCTCCGTGCCCACCTCTGTCTGTCAGTGGATCACCAGCTTCCTGACAGACAGGCAGCAGCTAGTGAGGCTGGGGAAATTCTCATCCAGCACCCTCACCATCAGCACCGGCGCCCCTCAGGGCTGTGTCCTCTCCCCACTGCTCTTCTCCCTCTACACAAACGACTGCACCTCTAAAGACCCCTCTGTCAAGCTCCTGAAGTTTGCGGATGACACCACACTGATCGGCCTCATCCAGGACGGTGACGAGTCTGCTTACAGACTGGAGGTTGAACAGCTGGCTTTCTGGTGCAGTCTTAACAACCTGGAGCTCAACACGCTCAAGACAGTGGAGATGATCGTGGACTTCAGGAAAAACCCACCTGCTCTCCCCCCACTCACCATCATGAACAGCACTGTGACTGCAGTGGAGTCATTCAGGTTCCTGGGCACCACCATCTCCCAGGACCTGAAGTGGGACAACCACATCGAGTCCATTGTGAAAAAGGCCCAGCAGAGGTTGTACTTCCTTCGCCAGCTGAGGAAGTTCAACCTACCACAGGAGCTGCTGAAACAGTTCTACTCTGCCATCATTGAATCCATCCTCTGCACTTCAATTATCGTCTGGTTCAGCTCAGCTACCAAATCTGACCTCAGAAGACTACAGAGGGTAGTCCGGTCTGCTGAGCGAATCATTGGCACAACCCTCCCCACTCTCCAAGAACTGTACTTATCCAGAGTGAGAAAAAGGGCAAAGAAGATCACTCTGGACCCCTCACATCCAGCACACTCCCTCTTTGAACTGTTGCCATCCGGTCGACGCTACAGAGCCCTGAGCACCAGAACGACCAGACACAGGAACAGTTTCTTCCCTCAAGCGATCCATCTCATGAACACTTGACAAACACGGAACACACAACACTATTACATATTATTTACTTAAAACACTTATTTATATCTCAATTTGCACACATAATTGTACATACAATTGTCTATAATATATATTGTCTTTTGCA
This sequence comes from Megalobrama amblycephala, assembly GCF_018812025.1. Classification (NCBI taxonomy): domain Eukaryota; kingdom Metazoa; phylum Chordata; class Actinopteri; order Cypriniformes; family Xenocyprididae; genus Megalobrama; species Megalobrama amblycephala. Next base: position 20,941,197 of record NC_063056.1, on the reverse strand, counting down.
TTTTTTGCACTTTGTCTATCTTGTAAATTTGTATATTATTATTTTATTCTTTTTATTATGTGTCTTGTCTTGTCGCTGTTACTCTGTTGCACTGTGGAGCTTCTGTCACTAAAACAAATTCCTAGTATGTGTAAACAACATACCTGGCAATAAAGCTCTTTCTTTCTGATTTAAAGGGATAAACTATTTATTTTACAGCTTAATTTGACCAAAGACATTTATATATATATATATATATATATATATATATATATATATATATATATATATATATATATATATATAAATGCTATTAAACCAGGCTGAAGCTCAAATATTTTAAAGTATTTATTTGAATTAACCCTTTAAGACCTGAAGGCTTTTTTAGAGTTCTTTTTTATTATTTTTTTCTGAGTGACACACACAAAAGTAAAGACTCATAACTCCAAAACTCTAGCAAGGAGAGTCAAAAGGTAGGTATCATTTGATACAAAACATTTTAAATTTTAAGAAAATATAAATTACATTACATTTGGACATTTTCTTGCTGAGAAACAGCTGATAAAAGACAAAAAATATATATAATTTTTTTTAAATATATTTTCTTTTTTTTTTATTTGACATGGAATAACTCAGAAACACAATAAGATCGCTAAAAAATTCTTTTTTGGTGATGCTCTCCTATATGTGAGCTGCATCTGGTTCAAATTTCGTGGTGATATTATAAAGAATAGTTTGAAAAATTGTTGTTCATTTTTTTCCGCAGCTAGGTGGCGCCAACGGGCGGTAAACTCCGGTTTAGAGGTGCTTCTCAGCACTCGTTAAAAGTTTTTCAAAATGGTTAGATGCATTAAAAAGATGAGATTCTAAGCTTTAAAATGATATCTATTTTGTGTTATTCCACGTTGGAAAACGAACATGGATGGGTCCGGGAACATTGGATACATACTGCATCCCGGAGAGATGAGAGACATGTTTTTAGCCAAGTATGTTAAATCATTCCGTGAGTAATATCTTGTGATCAACGCAATATATTATATTGATTTTCATTTTAATCTTGAGAATCTGCTTTAAATATTGATGTGCCATTTTTTTATGATCTGTGCATTTTTCATGAAGTTATGAGCACGTGAAATATACTTGTATTCAGTTAGCTGCTGTGCTATTTTTGTTGTAAACGCACAGGGCCGTGCACAGACCTTTTGAGGGGCATGTGCCGAAACTAAAAAAGGGCACCCCCCCCCCCCCCCAACCCCAATAAATAACACAAAATAATAGTATCAAAAGCTTTATATTTATTCACTATTAATGACAGTTATATATATATATATATATATATATATATATATATATATATATATATATATATATATATATACACACACACAGGGTTGCAGGGCTTCTTTAAAACTAATTACAACAGCAATCTTCTGTGAGCCATGTGCTTGAAGACGTTTATGACTTCAATGTGATCCACTGGGATGTCCCTCTCAACACACATTAATACACAGACTACATTCTGCATGATAAAATATAAAGAAGCACAGTGACCTGATGATTCTGTAATATTTTTTAGTTACTACAACATTACTGTAGTAAAACCATGTTTTTCTATGTTTATACATGTGAAGACAAGCGGGGAGTAGTATACAATACAAGATTAAAAAAAATATCTAGCGAGCAAATACTTAACATCGTAAACATTAACCATACTGTGTGACCATATATAATATGATTAAATGTTAATGAATTAAGTGTATCAGCAGATAGCCATCATAAATCAAATAAGAAATTTCTTAGAAATATATTTTACCTAGTTGACGAGGATCACTCGCTTTGTGTCAAAGTCAAATGCAGTTATATGTGTGGAAATGTGCAATGTGCAAAAACATCATCACATTAGGCTACGTCATCATCAATAGGTTATGAGCGCTCAGTTTTTCCTGTTGTAAAATACGTTTGGCCAAAATCTCAATTTATAAAAGATGTAATACTACTGTATGCACAGGCTATTTAAGGCTATTTGTATGCTATTGCCTATGACTAACTTAGATGGCAAATGCTAACCCCCTCTTTCTCTCTCTCCGCCGCCGGTCTCAGGCTTCAAATGCATAAAATATGAAACTTTATAGACATACTAGTGTTTCTTTCGTAAAGACAACGACTTGTAGCCTAATTATTCAAACAACAAGATATTTATTTACCGTTGCAAGACGTTCAGCTGCTCTGCTGTGGAACTTCAGTTCACGGCACTCAGGGGGCGGAGTTAAGAGGTTTGACTGACAGTTTGAGCGGAACCAAAACGATTTTGTCACAAGCTCTTTTTAATACCTTTTATTAGGCTAAATATATTTGTAAATCAGTCAGACATGCTTAAAGGGTGACCAATAGCATTGATTTATTGAAGAAAATGAATAAATAAAATAAAACGCCTCCAAAAAAAGGGCACTTCGGAGTGTAAGGACAAAAAGGGCATGTGATCTGCACAGGTTGAGCCCTACCTGTGCACGTGCCTGTAAACGCATATTACTCAGACTCATTAGAGGGTGAAAACAATGCAACAGAAGCATGTTGGAGGCTTTATATGAAAGTTTAAAGTCTTTGGTTTTGTATGCAAAAAGAATTTTTGTGCTACCTATATGGATTCAATTTTTATTGGCTTTTAAAGAGAGACACGCAAATGGGAGTTTTATTTTATAAGGCGCGCTAGTCTGACAGGAGGATGGCTGGACCGATCGCGTGCCTGTCAGTCGAAACGGGGCTTCCCATTGTTAAAAATCAGCGTTTAGGTCAGTGTGTTTACATTTCTAAGCTTTTTGATTGGTTCTATACAACGTGTAACACCATATTTGTAGAGCAGAGATAATGACGTTTCAGGGGATACCGGGAAATGCTCATAAGTGATGAGAGGAGTTGAGAAGTTCATTTCCAGCGAATTTAGTAAAACCATGTCAAATTTAATAGCCATTTAAATACCTTTACTCAATTATCTGGACTACGAAACTTTGGGAGATTATTTTTGAAAGTCTGTTCTTTGAAATTAGCTTAAAAAAAAAAAATCGATTTTTTCATTGTTTTTCCACATTATCGGCCCATATCTTAAAATAGAACATTGCGACTTCCGACTCATTTCGCCAGATCGGATCACATATGGCATTACTCCCTAAAAAGTAACTAATTGCGCTACTTCTTTGGAAAGTAATGCGTTACATTAAGTTCTAATTTTTATCAGCTGGGCTTGCTTCATTGTTTTTAATAGCAGAAAAAGTTCTAAAAAAGTTCTATTTTTGGCAAATGTAAAGGCCTTTTCACACCAAAAATGAAATGAATAAGCCTGAAGGAAATGCAAATTCATACCTGTACTGTAGAGGGCGCAGCTCAAACAAAGCTTTCTGCTGTGCTGCCATTCTGGATTGCAAAAGAAAATGACGCAGGAGAAGAAAGTTCAGCAATAAATAAAAATACAAATGTGAAGTTTAAATAGTCATTTTTGCTTATTAGTGTGGATCATCAAAAGTCAGCAGCAAAGACATTGGTTAATAAAGTTAGATTAAATCAGGACTCCTTCACATTTTCAATTTCAAAATTCCATACTTTTCCAGACTCAAATTTCAAACCTCTCAGACTCTATATAACATAAACAGTTCATTATACAGCATTATATCTACACTGTAAAAAATGACCGTGATTTTAACAGTAAAAGACTGTAAAAATGCTGCGGTGAAAAACTGTTAATTGGTTTACAGAAAGTTTCCGTACTATATACGGTGAATAACTGTAATAGATCTAACGGTACATTTAATGTAATTTTACGGTAAAATACCGTTAAATTCACAGTTTTTGAAAGTGAAAAATAACAATTCATTGTAAAATTTACAGTGAAAAACCGTAAATTGACATTCCCACAATTCCCTGCGTGACACTTCACATTTGATATATTTTCGTTGAAATAACTCTGTTTCTTCTTAGTTTTTCTCATTTTTTTTTCTAATCAGTTATGTACATTAGGGTTTTATGTTACATCTAATGTTGTTAAATTAATGTTTATTGCATTTTTAAAATTTCATGCATGTTACCATGATGGTGTTTAGTGTGTGTGTGAATGACACGGTGTGCTCCTTCTATATGTTAGTATTGTCTTCCTCAGCTTGTGGAAAAGCTGCTTGTGATGAACTTTGATTCATCATGTGACTCTTATCACCACTGTGTTTGGTGACTGTCAATGTATTATAAAGATACAAAACAGATATTAGTACTTCATTAGGTTGGTAAATTAACATTATATCAGTTAATGAAATATGTTATTTTACCGTAAATTTTACTGGGATTTTTTTACAGTGTACTGAAATCCAATGTTAAATATACATATTTAAAATGTAAAATTCACATGTAACTCCGTAAGTATGTTTACGGTTTGATGTCATTTTTACAGTATTGTTCTGGTAACCACAGCTGCCGGTATTTTTCCGTAGAAACAACGGGATTTTTTTTTACAGTGTATACAATCATCTGTAAATATTTTCTCAGGAATTATAAGTGTTAATGTGCTTAAATGATGAGAAGAAACCTAAAGCGCTTTATAACTTGGGCTGAAATGATTAGTCGACATTATTGACAACGTGGACAATATAAAATTTGTGGAAAAATATTTTTGTTGTCGAATAAGTCGTTTGAACTCATATTTTTAGGGCCTACAATAATGCAGTTTGACCAGTGGGGCGCTGTAACACAACTGTAATGTAATAATCGATCAAACATACCGATTAATCAGTGAAATACTCGTTGATTAAACGTTCTAATAATCATTAGATTAATATCAAAATATATATATATATATATATATTTTTTTTTGCAACCCTATTTATAACCTGCACGTATTCATCTCTGACATATCAGTTTGATACTGTAATGTGGTGCTGGTTTGAGTGTTCAAAAGAAGTTCAAAAGAGACAAACAGTACTTGATTGATAGATTTATTTTTAGAAATTCTTATTTCTATATTTTGAAAACTGAATAGGGGAAATTACCTGGAAACACAAACTCTGTTTTCCAAACTCTGTTTTCCTTTTTCCATACTTTTCCAGACCTGGAAAATACTAAAATCACATTTCATACTTTTCCAGACTTTTACAAAATGTGCAGGAACCCTGTTAAATACATAAAGTATATTTGTGTAATTTAACATATTTAATTATTCCAGGTTTGCAAAGTATTCTGATTTTGCATTTCACTGTTTTTATTAATTTTAAGGAATGCTGAATCAGTTTTTGTGCAAGTGAGATGAGTAAATGCATGCTCACATTTAGTCTACAATAACCATCATGTTCACACAGCGCACACAACGCCTCTGCACTTACTCCTGATTTCTCTCAAAATGGGGACAGGAGAGCTGTCAGTCAATAAATGGGAAAACAAATTAACTTATCGGATACTTATTCTGATAAAGTAACTCAGATATTTTGTTGTAAATTTAAAAGTAATGCGTTACTTTACTAGTTACTTGGAAAAAAGTAATCCGATTACGTAACTCGCATTACGGTGTACAGGAATTGGGACGTGCCTATAGTGTAATGACATCCAATAATTTTCTGTTCTCTCTACAGTCTCTAAATGTTTAAAAAGAAAAAAAGGAAAGTCACTGAGATGCTCTCACAAATCCATAGTGATGGTTCCAGGTGTTTCTCATTTAACCCAACATTCAGACACAAAACTTTCAGTAAGATGCGCTGAATCAGAAGATATCCTTCTAAGGAGAGCGCCACCTGGGATGTTACTGGCTCCAGATTTCTCGTGTTTCAATAATAAAATATAACGAGCAGTATCATGCCCATCACAAAAAAGACAGCTCAAAATAAAGCTCATTTCCATTTGGAGCTTGTGAAAGCTCATCTGAACCGCAATCTGTTCCAGCATTGTCTGGAGCCCTTGCCTCCTTCTCTGGCTTTTTTCTGCTCTCCAAGCTCACCATGCCATCTGCTTCTCTCCTGTGCCACTTCTCATGATGACAATAGGACAGGGACCTGTGTTAATAATCCACGAAGATAATAGTTTTTTTCTCTTCCCTCTAAAAATGTGCAATTTTTTGTTTTGTTCTCAACAGTGTCCTTGCCATGTACGAGTCTCCAGCTGTGTCATCTGTTACAAAGAATAACATGAAGAAACAACAGAAGAAGAAACAATAACAGGAACGACAAAGATGTAGGTGCTCCTTGCAGGGTTGTTTGATGTGCCACAGAAACCCATCAAGTTGAGCCCAATAAAGCAAGAGTAATATCACACAGCAGTCTGCGGTTGTGGCGGCGTGTGTCTCAGCCCCTGGTGGGCAGACCCAAGGGGAATGAGGGCCATTGTGCAGTCATGAGAGCTAAAAAGCTTCTTCACATGTGAAGATAATATTCTGCTATAATTCAGCGTCACATGGGGGAATGAAACCTGTTCATTCTGCGCAACCTCCTGTTGCATGGAATGATTGTGCTCTGATCTGTGTAGGCTAATTACCATGGATGAGAGATTCACTATGTTTTGGGAAATATAAGGATTATGTTGTGCTGGCCAGCTCACTTGAGAGCAATATGACAAAACTCTAGTAAATGCACTCTAACAAATGCAGTCACAGAAACAGTTATTCTGTCCTTTTTGTTTATACTACACTCTTTATGTATAGAACATTAAAGGGTTCTGTCAGGCGCTTTCTGGGGTTACCATCATGAGATCATTGTAGAGATTTAGTTTTGATTAAGTAATTTTAATCAATTTTAATTTGAATTTTTTAATTAAATAGTTCAGAAACATACTTTATCACAAAAAAACTGGAGTGTCTATTTACACTAAGTGCAAATAGCGTCCCTTGTTGGTAAATGCTATTTACACTAACTCTACCCACCAATGTCTGGTTGGGCCACTCAAGTTTTAAAAATATGCGCAGAATTCAACATCTTCAGTGGCGCAGCAATAGTGAGTAAGGCTCGCAAGACCTGGCTTTTGACGTGATCTACGCGGGTTCGAATCTGCTTTTTGCCGAGCTCGCATTTATTTTCAATAAAAATGAAAATAATGTTCTAAACATGGAAATATACTGTGAATGACTATTTAATAATATTAAAAGTATTGAGTAGGGTTAGGATGTAGGGAGGGTTTTTTATTCTCCCAATAAAGCAGCATCCATTTTAATAAATATAATCATTTACACTCTATGATATTATTGCATCCTGTTGATGTACAAAAAATACTGAGGTGCAAATAGTATCTGCCAATAGAAAGTATAGACAGTATCTTTTTTTTTTTTTTTTTTTTGGCATAAAGTATTCTTTAAAACTGAGGCAAGATCTCTAGGGCTATACTGAACCCCAATGAACCTTTTTTTTCTAAGTGTGTAAGACTACAATATGTCCTGTTTCAGTAAGATTCAGATTCGGACCGAACGATTCAAAATGGTAATTCATTTTTTTAACTATTCAATAAAACGAACAATTCATCAAAGTCGTTTGTTTCAGGAATTGAGCCTCACTGTTTGCGCTGTATCTTTTTGATTTATTAAAATAATTGGTTTATATGAGTCATTTGTTCATTCATTGGTGTGCTGCTTTGAAGTACAACTCAATAGAAAGACATTTTTGTCATTATTTTGGCTTCACGTTCACTACAACGAACTCTGCGGCCAACTAACATTGTCAACTGAAGATTCAGTAACGGGTGAGCGCATGCAGTAAACTTTACTTGAAAATCTAATTCTGCACAATATAAAAATATTATTGTTAAAAAAAACCCACCAAACTGTTGTACACATTCCCTGACATATGTTAATGCAGTTTCTAAAATTAATGATGATCCACTGAGCGACTTTATCTGAAGCCAGACATTTTTTTTTTTCTCACCTGCCCCACCAAAACAGATTCATTTCAGTTCCAGTGGCTGTTAGCACTCAGAGAAGGTCAACTGCCGACCTTTAAAACCCAGGTACAACAAATCTAACACCTCTCTGTACAACTCCCAGCAGGGTATAAAGAGCACTGTTGTTTTTGAAGGCTTGTGTTTGTGTGTCAGAAAGATAGAGTGTGTACAGTATCTGTGTGAGTATACATCTTTCCAAATGTAGTTAATCTAAAATGTTTAAAAGTTGTAACTATTTAATTTCCAGTAATTAACTGAGTGGCACATAGCTTTGTGTGAATATGAGTCATGAGTTTTGAATAGAAGGAACATAATAGAAATCCTTTTGACCTTTGCTGAGCTCTCATTCTTTGTTATGAATGTTGGCTTTTGAAGATATTCTTGCTATATGCTTATAATAATCATATTTTGATGTGTCTTGGAATAACTTGTATGTGTTAGGTTATTTGTCCAGCATCTATTGGTCTGTTTTAGATTATGCAGTGCCACTGGTCTATAAAATTACACAGGACACATTCTGTGACTGTACGTCCTTGAGATTGCATTTAAAAAAGACACTGAATTAAATATCTTTGTCAGTGCACTATTATGAGAGTGCATTCTGTTTGTGAGATGTATTCTTAGTACTCCGAGGAATAGTTCCCCTCAAAATTAAAATTCTGTCATTATTTACTCACCCTCATGTCGGTCCAAACTCGTATAAACTATAAAAAGTGATTAGATTAACACTGCTGTTTACTGTAATTTTGACCAAATTTATCCTGGATTACTGATGAAATTCCATACTCTTAACAGTGAGATTTGGGGGGGGGGGGACATTGGTCATAGGCATGTGTGTAATACCCAGAGATTTGGCCTGGCCATTGCTTTAAGTGGATTTCCACTCATATGAGCAGTTTGTCTATTGGAGTGGCTGTTGTTTTGGATGCGCTCCATGGAGGATACAAATTGCATTATTCACGGCATGCAGGCCAGTAATGGCAGCAATGAGCGATGGGCTCCTTTTTGCTACTGACAGGGAAGGTTGAGAGAGGAGCTCTGTACAATTACACAGAGTCTCTGCTCGATCATGCTGCTCTACAGCTAAACCAAAGCAGAAGGTCGCTGGAGGCTTGCCCCGAGGGTTGGAGGTGTTTGAGCAGGTGTTTAGAAGTTCAGATCCCAGGTGAAACCCCTCTGAAGTAGAAAAAAAAAGTTCTGGTAGAAATCCTCTACATGAGCTGTCACTTTTGAACATCTTGTTTTGCGCAGATTTTAAATGTTTCTATGGGCCATTTTAAATGACAAAATGATCTTGTAAAATAAATGTTTGAATATGAGTAACCAAACTACTTTAGATGTTTGAAGAGATGAAAAAGAGATGTTTTATCCCATTTCAAAAGACGTTTTCTTTAATTATAAATATACATATATCATTAAAAATTTGTTCCTGTCCTTGATTCTGATTGGTCAATAGCTGTGACCACTTTACCCAACGGTTCTGTGTATCACTACACAACACCCTTAACAACCACTCTTAGCAATGAAAACTGTGTTCTCAGTTGATACTGTCCATTGAAGCTTACTGTATTATGTAGAAGAGTATTGTGAGAAAGAGATGGAGTGAGCGAGTTTATTAACTGCATTCAGATTTAGCATTTTCCTTCAGGTCAGTCCTATGTTCATAATAAAAAATCTGTTTAAATATCCAATTGTGACGAGCAGGGCGGGCGAGGAAGTGGTGCGAGGCGAGTGACGCAAGTGGTAACGAGCGTCGGCTGCGCGTTGCACCGGTCTCGAATCTCTCACGGAGGAGCTCCGGAAGCATAAAAGGAGGAGCGACGATAGTGTAGGACGAGAGAGGACCAGGCCTGGACTTTACTTTATGTTTTATTATGTTTGTGTGGCTGGCAGACGTCCGTGAGGGTCTGCTGGCATTACTTTCATTTTGTTCTTTGTTTATTTTATATTAAAGTTATGGTTTGAATGTTTGCCGATTCCCGCCTCCTTCTTCCCGTACATACGAATGTTACTGTCCTTTTAACAGTCAAGGGGTTTTCCCATGACTGACAGTGCTAGTAAAAGCATTTGTCAGTTGCGTCTTGTTCCGTGTTCACAAATTCAGTCTTTTCAATATAAAACCATTTTATATAAGCAATAAGGTACTCGAGGCTAGTGCTGTATCATGAATAAGTCACGGCTGAAGGGGTTCGTTCGTTCCGCTTCGCATCGTGCCTAACAATGCCCTTCAGTTGTGACTTATTCATGATACAGCATAGCCTCGAGTACCTTATTGCTTATATAAAATGGTTACCATACAATACAAATATTAAAGCCAAAAGGACACACAACAGGAACGAGCACAATTGACAATGGAAGGTAACGAGTCTGGCAATGTAAGTTGATGAGTTGATTTATCCGTGTTTTAATACGCCTCTGGTCATTGAGCTTTTTAGGGTAGAATCTGTGATCTAAGACCCAGTTTGTTTGTTGGCTTCCATGGCTGCAATACGCTGTGTTTTCCACCAACTGGCAACCGGGTGTGTCGAAATACTATTGGGTAAATTGGCAGTCGGTGGGGTCACACGTACCAAAACAAAAGACATTCTGACACGGCACATTTCAAGGTAAAATAACTGTCTGTAAAATTGTTTTTCAGAGAAACAAGAATACAAACTTAGCACGTTTCTTAAATAGCTGCAAACCTATTATGGTATTTTTATGCTTTGCTACAGTCAACACCTTCAAGGAGGTCCAGCATCCTTAACACACACACACCTCTTGCTATGTCCGTTTCACATTTGATCCCGTCAACCCATCTTTTTAGGTGACGGACTAGCGAGCATTATCCTATTATCGAAACATATTGACTTATGAAGTTCATAATCTCTCGTGGCACGACGGGGATACAGGAATCATTCAGGCGCAGTGTGAGCCACACTTTAATGAAGTCATTTATCTCTGATCTACAGCTTTGCACCTTACCCTCCAAATGAGCCAGTGTGAGTGTGAGACACAGTGGTCAAGAGTGCAGGATGAAAAATGAGGAAATAATTCACAGCGGAAACGTCACTTCAAAATGATTGGCCTTTTCGTCTTCTTAGGGTCCTATACAATTATATCCTGATTAAATGATATTAGAATAATTGCTCTATGTGTGGGGTTATAAATGGTTTGCTAGTCAACCAAGTTTAAGTCACAGAAAGTAAATCTGACCCATGAGGCAGACAGTGGAAGGTTATTTTTAAGTACAAAGTGCACCTGACTTGGCTTCAGTGGCAAATGAATAGGCTACTGCGAGTTATTAATCTCTATTACCTCATCCTCCCATAATTTTGCTCATTACACACATTCATTTCTATCTAGTGGCCTTATTTTCTCCTTGTCCGAGAGGCTTTTGAGCACGATAAAGAGAGAGATGACTCTGGTAAATTTCAGTGCTATCTTGTAAATCCTGTTCCCTCTCCGTTCCTTTATGAATAATGCATACAGTGGAACTCTGGCTTTTTCTGATATTACCTATAGCCAAAATGATTATGCAGAGTTGGCAAAATAAATAAATATTCAAAGTATTATAAATGGACACCAGAGGCGCGGATAACTTGTGTGCATTTATCAGGGAATGGAATACTGAATGAATGTTTCTTATCCCCCAACTCCCATTAGATTTTTGTTCTCTGTGTGATTTGTGCGAATTAAAAACGTAATGCCTCAGCAGTTGTGTGCAGAATCGTTTAAAATGTAATTACTCTGCAGTTGACGGTCGGTAGGATGAAGGACAAATGACAGTATTAGTGGAACCCAGTGCTCTAGGAGCGGCTGGTGGGAAGTTTGCATGTCAGCCTCATTAACATGGGACCGAATGTACAATGCAGAATTTAGGATTACAAATTATTTGCAATCCTGTACTAATTTTTTTTTTGTCAAGACAAATTATCAGACAGTAGCGTTATCTGAAGAGATTAGTGTTACTAGGGTGTTGCTAAGGTGTTTTAGGTGGTTTATATACCGTATCTCAGGTCTCTGGGTAGGGTAGGGTCAGGGTGCGAACTACGGGGGAGCTCAGCTCCCCTTAATAAGACATGGGCTCCCCTGAAAACGTGATTTGTGAAATTTTTGGGGGTCTCAAAAAATATTGACAATGTGTTATATTGATGTGCAATTTCAGTTTTGTGTAATGTGATCAGCGTGGATTATTATGTGTAAAAATGCAAAAAAAAAAAATCATTCATTCATGCATGATGCCGATTTAAAGCTAACTCACTTCAATAAAGATAACTATACATGCTATTCTTGTCATGAGCATCAAGGTGTGGGGGCGCTGCGGTGCAAATTCCACTCATGTTTAGTACATGTTAACTAAAACAGCAAAGGAAGCTGACCCCAGGCCTGTGTTAAGGTGAGGCATGTTATTCGCAATTATGTGTTGTGGCTGGGTTGTTATAGGTCTGCGTGACTTTCGATGTATTAGACCTAATTTAACGGAGGAATTTTGGTATTCTACTGTAGCCTGACGAGTAACTTTAACCGTTGTTCTTGTGAGCTCAAAGACAGCCTGATGCTTTGTTTATAGACTATTTGTGGGTGGCTGTTTGTTGTTTCTCCTTCATGTATAATAGGGTAAATCCTGTATAGTGATTTATCCTATATAGTGCTTGCATAAAGCAAGTAGTGTACACAGTCATAGCTGTTATGTATCTTGTAACTCATTGTAAGCCTTATTTTGAGGCACGCGTAAGCGCACTAACCAGGTTTTCTGTGCTTCTTGTAGGGCTGCACACTGTTGACAAAATTTTGTGGTTATATATCTATATGGCTATAAAGTAATAATAATAATAAAACCAAAATAAGAAATATTTTACTATTTTTTACTAATGTTTTTAATTTTATTCATTTTACTTTCAACAAGAGGACAGACACAGGGTAGAGGGCAGACATATTCAAAAAACAATAATAATCAAAGCTGGGGTCCGTAACTTTTTTTGATTAAAAATTATCCAAAATTTTTGAGCAAGTACATAACCAGCCAGTGTTCAAAACGATCTCCTTACCTTAGCCCGATTCACAACGGTAAGCTTGTAATAATGTGTTTTAATCCGAGTGGTACTGGTGGGTTTCAGCGTGAAATTCGAGCATGTTGCATGTTGTCATTATGCGTGTTTACAGAAAGAAGGAGTCCCAGCTGGTAGGCTATGTGGCATGTCAGGGTGCTGCAGGTGGCGGATCATTTATAGCCTTTTCTTACAGAAGCTGTAATAATTAACATTAACAATTAACATTAATAATTAACAAGAGAGTTGTCAATATTTTCATTTTTAAACACTTGCAGTCTGTATAATTCATAAACACAACTTCATTCTTTATAAATCTCTCCAACAGTGTGTAATGTTAGCTTTAGCCACGGAGCACTATCAAACTCATTCAGAATCAAATGTAAACATTCAAATAAATACTATACTCACATGATCCGACACATGCATGCAGTATGCATGACGAACATCTTGTAAAGATCCATTTGAGGGTTATATTAGCTGTGTGAACTTTGTAAATGCACTGTATTATAGAGCACGCGATTTAAAGGGGCCGCAGCCTGAATCGGTGCATAGTTAATGATGCCCCAAAATAGGCAGTTAAAAAAATTTATTTAAAAAAATCTATGGGGTATTTTGAGCTGAAACTTCACAGACACATTCAGGGGACACCTTAGACTTATATTACATCTTGTATAAACTGGTTCTAGGGCAACTTTAACAATTTAAGAACAAAGTATAACAATAATAATAATAATTTGCACAGTTTGATTCAATTGTTAGAATTAATCACCATTGCACGATTTATTGTAACACATTTTTTTCTCAGTTGGTCAGAACAAAAGTGTCAGATTTGTTACTTACCTGCTCAGATGACATTTTCTGGTGAAAATTCTTATTTTGATCATACTTCCAAGACTACAATCTGTGATTCTGAAGTACAGCATCCACATCGGTGTGTTGACTGACAGCAAACATTCGATTAATCTGCACTAAGGAGCCGTGCTGATGCACAACCCACATAAAGATGATAATTCCATAAATAATTGCAATTGTAGGTTTCAAACAGAGATGGCGTCAAAAGAGGCAAAACTTATGGACTGCAGTTTAAAAAAAAAAAAAAAAAAAAAAAAAACTATGATATAACCACTTTAATATGATAGATTATTTCTATTCACATAAACTTTTAAAACATCCATGTTCCTTTTAGAGGCAGAAACACAGTGTTTCCATATTCACAAAATGTTGTCTGATATTTGTAATATTTGATGTATGTGTGTGTCCTTTGGTTTAGTCTGTATAGTACTTCAAAAGATTGGCACTTGTTATTGAGCTGCTCTGCGGGAGGTGTTTCTCAGAAAGAGACCTGTCACCAAGTTCTTACCTCATTGGATTGGACCAAGACAAGCGCCGCAGTACTCCTATGACACAAAACATTTCCCTAAGCCAATAAATAACTCTCACATGTGTGTTTGACGAAAGATGCCCTTCCGCCACACAATAACAGATATAAATACTGTATTTGAGATTTTCAGAGCTATTACTGAAGACTGTATCTTTGTTTTGCACTGTATCCAGTGCATTAATGTCCCGCTGTGAATGAAATTAAAGATGTGAGTGGAGAGCACACGCTGGGACCACTTGTCTACAGGATCCACACCTGATAGGCCTCTAATCTATTACCACTCTGCAAATGCGGTCTGACCCCAGACGCCTCTATTCTTGCTAAACAATGCAATTGCTTTCTCACCTCAGACTGGGGACTCATTCATCCACACAGAACAGCCATGTGCATGTGCCGCACCCTTCCACATACACCTGCGAGCACTCATACTGTAGGTTTTATGTGCTGTTGCTGTCTGTATATGACTCAGGTATGATAAGCAAGTAATGAGATCACCTTGCTGGTTCCCTCAGACAGCCTGTCACCAGATTTAGTGAATGAGCTTCAGCTCTACTTGGAATGTTCAGCCGCTGCTGTCTGTGGTCACAATTTGTCTATGGCTGTTAGGACGGTGTCTCATTAATGGTATAGTCAGAGACAAGAGGCAATTGGACTGAACCAGATCTTGCTGCATTCGAAAGCCATGTGGATTTTCTGGACAGTGGATTTGTCTTGTCTTCTGCTCACATTTATAAACTTTTCCTATTTTTTTCCACATCATTATGTCATTTGGAGATTAAATATATATATGATTATATATAAATGCTTAGTTCTATCATGAAACCCTAGATGGCGCAGGCTGATGAGTCCTTAACGCTGTGAATATCATCAGTTTGCGTTAACTACTTGGCGTAAGCTGATTGGTTCATGTCGCATCTGCAGCCAATGAGCTTGCTGCACTGTAAATATATACAGTGGTGTGAATAAGTGTTTGCCCCCTTCCTGATTTTTTATTTTTTTGCATTTTTTATTTTTTTGTTACAAAGATAACACAAGTAAGCACAACATGCAGGTTTTTATTATGAAGGGAAAACAAAATCCAAACCCACATGGCCCTGTGTGAAAAAGTGCTTGCCCCCTAAACCCAATAACTGGTTGGGCCACCCTTAGCAGCAACAACTGCAATCAAGCGTTTGCGATAACTTGCAATGAGTCTGTTACAGCACTGTGGAGGAATTTTGGCCCACTCATCTTTGCAGAATTGTTGTAATTCAGCCACATTGGAGGGTTTTCGAGAATGAACTGCCTTTTTAAGGTCATGCCACAGCATCTCAATAGGATTGAGGCCAGGACTTTGACTAGGCCACTCCAAAGTCTTCACTTTGTTTTTCTTCAGCCATTCAGAGGTGGACTTGCTGGTGTGTTTTGGATCATTGTCCTACTGCAGAACCCAAGTTCGCTTCAGCTTGAGGTCACGAACAGATGGCCGGACATTGTCCTTCAGGATTTTTTGGTAGACAGCAGAATTCATGGTTCTATTTATCACAGCAAATCTGTTGGTATGATGTTCTTTTTCTGAAATGCTGTGTTACTTTTATGCCAGACGTAATGGGACACACACCTTCCAAAAAGTTGAACTTTTGTCTCGTCAGTCCACAGAGTATTTTCCCAAAAGTCTTGGGGATCATCAAGATGTTTTCTGGCAAAACTGAGACGAGCCTTTATGTTCTTTTTGCTCAGCAGTGGTTTTTGTCTTGGAACTTTGCCATGCAGGCCTTTTTAGCCCAGTCTCTTTCTTATGGTGGAGTCATGAACACTGACCTTAACTGAGGCAAGTGAGGCCTGCAGTTCTTTGGATGTTGTTGTGGGGTCTTTTGTGACCTCTTGGATGAGTCGTCGCTGTGCTCTTGGGGTAATTTTGGTCGGCCGGCTAGCCACTCCTGGGAAGGTTCACCATTGTTCCATGTTTTCGTCATTTGTGGATAATGGCTCTCACTGTGGTTCGCTGGAGTCCCAAAGCTTTAGAAATGGCTTTATAACCTTTTCCAGACTGATAGATCTCAATTACTTTCTTTCTCATTTGTTCCTGAATTTCTTTGGATCTCAACATGATGTGTAGCTTTTGCAAGCTATTTTTTCACATTGGGCCATGTGGGTTTGGATTTTGTTTTCCCTTCATAATAAAAACCTTAATTTAAAAACTGCATGTTGTGTTTACTTGTGTTATCTTTGATTTATATTTAAATTTGTTTGATGATCTGAAACAAACATGCAAAAAAAAAACAAAAACAAAAAAATCAGGAAGGGGACAAACACTTATTCACAGAACTATATATATTAGTGCAGTCAATCGAAGAAAAAAAAAACTCGATTAATCACACATTTTTTCTGTGATTAATCACAATTAATCGCAATTAAAAACACTTAAGTTTTTATACATTTTTAATATATTTTATAATGTAATAATTTCACAGCTAATCTCCAAATTAAAACAACATAAACAAACAACATAAAGACAGTATATTTTAAATACTTGTTTAATGGCATCTCTTTATGAATGAAGGCCAGTATCACTGATACTAATACTGCTACTGATGTCTCGATGAAATAGATTTTTTTCCCCTCTATTTTAAACACGAATTATAGCCATTCAACATTGCAGTGTTATTGAAAGCTATATCATTTTTTTTTTTTTTTTTTACATTTATTAGGCTTCAAAAATATAACAACTTTTAATTTAAGTGAACTTAGAACAATCCTCACATAAACCCATAATACATGTCATATTTAGGCTACCTATGCCCTTAACTCTCTAGGAGATAGGAAAAATACAGAAATTGAATAAAGTTACCAAACAGTCTGCGCTGCATAATTTATATCCTAAATTAAATATAGATTAATCATTATTAATGCTACAAAAGTGCTTTAGTTAAGAGCAATGAGTACTTTTCTGTTACTTTTGGTCTTTCAGCAATTCAGCAGCAGCAGCATAGCAGATCTATTCCACCAATACCAAATTTACATGCTAAAAATCTTCCGTGATAGAAATATTACTATGATTATATTAATAAAATATTTAATTTATTTTCATGTTTTTCAGTAGCATGACCTCTGTAACAATGTTTTTCCTATGAAGAATTTTATCAAAATACACTCAAAACAATAAAATTGTGAATTATTGTGAATTATTTCTATATTAACATTTTTAAAAGTCATTATTTTCCTGTAATGGCAAAGCTGAATATTCAGAATCTGTTACTGCGGCCTTCAGTGTCACATGATCCTTTAGAAATATTCTAAGTTAGTGCTCAAGGAACATTTGTTATTATAATTATAGTTGAAAACTGTGTGTATTCAGATTGAATATGGTTATGGTTAATGGTTATGACATCAATACCATGACAATTTCTAAATTATCATTTTTGCAGCTGTTTCTTTCTTTCTTTCTATTTTTATGATATGATGACATTTTATCAGAACACAAGTGATGGTGATGCAAACTAAATCTTAGGGTCAACCACCTCTACCAGGGCCGGAGTGGGACTCATTTTCAGCCCTGGAGTTTCATGCCTTAAACCGGCCCACTTTGATTCCAGACTGACTATATTAAAATAATGTAATTAAAATTACAATTCTCCAGCCATCTAGTGGTACAATTCTCCAGCCATCTAGTGGCTGTTGTTAAAAAAATTCATGTTATTTATTTATTTATTTATTTATTTTAAGTGTTTGCTTTCCAGTAGATGGAAGCAATCATCCACTAAACCCAGGCACATTTTTCATGTCTATCACTATGAATGAAATTAAGAAATGTAGATCTTTTTTTAAAGTGGATTTAACATAAAATTTTGCTATTTGAATGTATATACTTCAATTATTACAAATTGAGGCAAATAAATAACAACAACAAAAAAAAAATACCATAAATCCTCCAAAACTGCACAACAGTACAGTAAAATATTAAAGTGTGCTATATTACGTTTGTTTATAAGAAGTTACATTATGTTACAAAATCACATTTTACTGTCTGGTTATGTAAGCTAGTTGTACAGAAAAATGAATATTGTTGCCCAACGTGTAATAGCATAGCAAGCAACATAACATAAGTGATAGGCCCTATTTATTACTTGCCTACAATTATTACGATATGTGTAATAGCTGCTTGCATGCCTTTATCTTCAGCATGTTTCCCCTCTTCCTTTGTATTTATTTACGTTACCTAAATCAGCCTCCGGTGGCTTAGACCTTTTCTTACAATAATTTAGTGTTGATTTAGAACTTGTACCGTTGTCCCTACAGACGTCACCTCATCCCTTCTTCTCGTTTACTTTTGTGTGAGTTGTCTTCTCCGGGCGCACATTCCGAGTCCCTCCCGACCAGGTTAATTTACTCACAGAATGACATGATATCATTGACGTTATGTGCAAATGAGCAGTAAAAACCCGATCACGCATTCGTTTTTTTTTTTGTTTTGTTTTTTTTTCTTGCGCGGGTGCCCCCTGCCGCACCCAGCAAGATGCACTGGGCCGTTGCCCATGTCGTCCATGCCTAAATCTGTCACTGACTGGTTTTAAGGAAAAAGTTAGGCTACTCAGCTTAGTACTTTTGACCGCACCGACAGTTTCTAGAGCATCCATATTTCAACCCAGTACCATGACAACACCTGCCCTCACGGCCAAATAAACAGACCGGCCCACCGGGAATTCTCCAGGCGCTCCCGATTAGCCAATCCGGGCCTGACCTCTACTGACAGTATTCGTCACAGTTTGATTGGTGAGCTTAGACCCTTCTACATTATCAATTCTTTATCTCTTTATCGCATTATCACGGCCCTTTCCACAACGGCATGCTGACCACTGCAGAATGTGCAGTGACTGGCAGTTGATCCTATATAGTGTGTAGGCATGTGTGCACGGGGGTGGAAGTTTCTGAGTTTACCTCTAGGGATGTCCCTTCTTCAGCAGAGCTCTCAACTCTGCCCAGCGGGCATTGGTGAACCGTGGCATGGGGGGTTAATCATATTGTCCCCTGACGTCTGTGCTGGAGCTCTGAGAGTGGAATGGAGGAGCATTTATGGCCTCTCCTATGTGTGTTAGTGCCGCATGAGGGGGCCGGAGCAGCGCGTGGTCATCACAGATTGCACTCTTATGGTGCTCGGGAGATTACACTGGAGGAGAGGTTGTGGGTAGAGGCAGAATTTTGCCTGGAGGGAGGAATGTTTTATTTTTTAAAGTTGAAGTTCTCTCTAAGATCAGTCCATCACGATGATGGAATAACACGCTATCAGCACATAATGCAATTGCATATCAGTAAGAATTTACCACGTTGAACACAGTGTTAATAGACTGTTAATTTTTTTTGTACCAAAAGACTAGTTGATTTTGTTTTACTTTATTCATATTTTCACCCTCTTTTTGGCACCTTTAGAATTAAAGGCCTTTTTATTGCTACTACACTTGTTATTTTTTAATTTAACATTGTTCAACAAACCCTTTCAATTAAAAAAAAATAATATAAAAGAAGGTTTGATTTTTTTTTTTTAATGATGTGACCCCTTTTATGTTTAAAGGAACAGTTAACAGCTGGCAAAGAAGAAATAATAGCTCAGTTACTTTATGCATGATTAAAATTTAATCTTTAAACATCAATATTCTTATCCTTTTGTAAAACATAAATCAGCAATGCCAGTTAAATCTTTGAGCTTTCTATATCTGTGAGCTCTTAATATTTTGACAACAAATAATGCCTTTCTCTCTTGCGCTGGTCTTAACCTCACACTTATTCAAACAGCATAACACACATAACGCACACACTGAAATCGCCAACTGTAGAACTGAAACACATCCAAACTCACAGCATGCATGGGGATTTTCACACATGCCCAGTTTCATGACTGGACAGTAAGCTTGCAGCCAAAATGTGACACTGCCTGTATTGATTTACTGTCATTCACGCAGCAGGTGTGTAAATTGGCTGCAGAATGGTAGTTGTCAAAGAAATGACATGCTGGGGATGCCAGGAAATCTCAGGGAGGCAAAAACGTGGCATTCCAACAAGTGTTGAAGGCAGTGCATGAATAATACAAAGAATTTTTTAAGGTTTTTTAAGGGAAATTTCTACTAATTTTGGGGTCACAATCTATTTTGGCTCATCTTGCAATGTGCCAAATGTAAGATTTCCTAATTTATTGTGTGTGTGTGTGTGTGTGTGTGTGTGTGTGTGTGTGTGTGTGTGTGTGTGTGTGTGTGTGTGTGTGTGTGCGTGTGTGTGTGTGTGCGTGTGTGTGTTTATTTATTAATCATATTTGGTACTTCAGGCTTTTCTGTTCTTTCAATAGAGTGGTGCAGGTATGACGTCAGAACCCGGAAGTCTAATTTGCCACTGGTTCCTTCGAGATTTTCCTATTTTGTTTTCAATTTATGAGTAAAATAAAGCCTGGGAAACATAACTTGATGATGCTTTGATGTTTTGTTCTACAACGTACACTGCACACACCCAAACCCCAAGCTGTCTTATCTAGTTACTTGAGTGTGTGTTCTTCATACTCAAGCATGGATGCATTGATCAAAAGTGACAGCATAAACTTTTACGAAAACATGTAAAAAAAAAAATAAATGCTGTTTGTTTTAACTTTTATATTCATCAAAGAATCCTGAAAAAATGCATTATAGAGCACCAAATTATATATTAGAATGATTTCTGAAGGATCATCTGAAGGAAAATTCAGCTTTTCCATCACAGGAATAATTTACTTTTATAAAAATAGTTTTTTAATTGTTATAATAATGTTTCACAATATTACTGTTTTTCTGTATTTTTGATCAAGTAAATGCAGCCTCTCATTTATAGGACACTTCTTTAAAAAACATTAAGAAAATCCTACCAACCCCAAACCTTTGGTAGTGTATAAATATCAGTTCACACTACAAATACATCTCATAAAAATATTTACTGAATTATTGAAAATTTTTAAGACCCTCCATTCTTGTGTTTTAACTCCTTTGCAAGAATTCAAGCATTAAATGCGGGTATTGCACTCTAAAAAAAAAAAAAAAAAAAACAAGAATAATTTATATGATATATAATAAGAACTTCCAAAATCCAAGTAAATCCAAGGCAATTTGATGCATTCAGATTTTTAAGTTCGCTCAACTATTGTCTTAATAATTGTATGAGAATTTGTTTGTTCACTAAATGCAAAATGCTTCATTCAGCCAATTAATTTGTCAAGACAACATTATACTTCATATACAGCAGATTTTCATTTCATAACACAAATTGTTTTGATAACCATATATGTATATAGTCTTATAGGAAACTTAATATGTTACGTGAACTGTGATATCTTTGTAAAGAAACAGTCATACAAACATAGGTATCCAGGATATAGTTTTAAGTGGTTGAACATACTGTAGGCCTCAACACTTGACACACAAACGTTAAGAAAAGTGGCAATCAACAAATGTAAAAAGATGAGCTCTTTACATCACAACGCAACAAATAACTAATTTATACCAATTTAACTGTACCATGTGATATACTCTTACGTCAAAATCTAGAAGCATTAATGCATAGACTCTTCATCATGTTATGTCTGTAGTTTATGTGTTAGCTAATGTAGAAATGGCTCAGAATGATTAGTGAAGCTGTAAAACACATGCTAAGTGCATGTGGTTTGAACCTCTGTGATCTGCTAAGTGAATTGTACAGCAGACTAATTCATATCATTGTTCCAGGTTAAGCCGATAATTCAGTCCACAACACAACCATGAAAAGTATTCCTTCAAGACTGAATGAGATCGAAAGAAATTAAGTCCAAGGACTTAGAGACCCAATCAAGGGCGTCTGTGACACAATCAATATGTGAAAGGAACGAGGATGTTCTGGAATGGCTGTGATTCAGATTTTGCTGTATCCAAGGTCACTAATGAGCTTCGCCCATCACTGTTTTGCAGTTTCACCGACAGCATGACTCATAAACGCCCCCACAGCAGCTTTACATGAGCCCGCCATTCTCCTCTGCTGTCAGGTTCAAACAAACACCAGCGCAACGCTGTGAAAATTATCAATGTAGCACTCTGTTTAGACAAACAATGTTAAATAGACTAATTACAGAACACCAGGGAACCCTGGGAAACTGAATCATGGGGTGGAGCCCTTTCCAAGCATTCCAGGTTTATGAAAAATCTAGTTCATGAGATGAAGGCCAAAGGAGACAAGACTGGGTGCTTGCATCATCTCTCAAATATTTTTCTTTTTATGTCAGACAAGAGCAATCCACTCTGTCTATCAAAACTCTACCTACCAGGAGGGAGAATTGGCATCTGGTGGAGGCAGCAATTAATGTCTGCCGAAAGAGTGCTTTCCATCACCTCCCTTTAATAGCCAGCATGTGGAGTGCATCTCGGCAGATGTTACACGGGAATTCATTAACGCCCGTTACCAATCATACGCCTCCCTTGTAAGCTATTATCCACAACCCTGGGTATGAGATATATTCTAAATCCAGCACACAGCACTCCCCCGACAACTGTCATATACCACATAAAACAACATGTGGCGTTTGAATGAGTGGCCCTTCCGTCCCGCCTGGAGAATAGTTTCTGGAAAGGGAGAGAGATGTGGGACTGAAGGTTTGCTGCAGTATTTTAAATACAATTCACATTAGCGAATACAACAGATTCTTTGGCTACATTCAAACCACAGTCCAAATCTGATGTTTTTTTTCCTTCACATGTGACACAGAGATCAAAAGTTTATATAATGGACCCCAATTAACGTAACGATTCTGAACTGTAAAAAGTGCTTGTATAACTTGTAATGACAACATGTAAACTCTTAATTTTCTGAGAGCTACGACTTGTACCACGTGGACGCTGTACCACTGCAGATTTAAAGGGTTAGTTCACCCCAAAATGAAAATTCTGTCATTAATTACTCACCCTCATGTCGTTCCACACCCGTAAGACCTTCGTTCATCTTCAGAACACAAATGAAGCTCTTTTTGATGACAGAATGCTGTCAGATTTCCTTCCATAGACTGCCTTTGTAACTTACACTTTGACGTTTCAAAAAGTTCATAAAGAGATCGTAAAACTAATCCATATGAATCGAGCAGTTTAGTCCACATGGAAGGAAATCTGTTAGTAAATCTGGCCCCAAGTGTCTTTAAAATCCCAGCTAAACAAGCCAAAGGTGATGCTGGCAAGGAGCCCAAAGTCCATCAGGTGAAAGAAATTGAGAAAAAAAGAAAAAAGCTTGGGAGCATCACAAGTCAGATAGACCTAAGTGGTCCCTAGTACTGTATCTTTAGTCTCTTTCCCGAAATTCAGACTTGGTGCAGAATTTTAGCCACTACAAGCCAGTCCCACAATGAGCTTTCCTCAGGACGTGCCGTTTCTGGGTCTGTAGCTTTAAATGCTAATGACGAGGCGAGAGGCGGGGCAAGGTGGAGGGTGGGTGTGGCCTTAACCAGCTTGCGGCCAAGGTAACACACGCTAAATGTTGACAGTGGATGTATCGCAATGGCTCGTAGACAAGCAGTCGTTCAAGCTTTTCCGTTTGACCCAGAATGTGATCCGGATAGAGAAGCACCGGATGAAGAAGTTGCAACTCAGCGGCTACAGCAGGACGTCTCTGAATGGTTAGTTTAAAACATTGTGTCTGGATATGATACTTTAGTTGGTTTATGTATGCTGTTACAGTTATTATCATGTAGCTAATGCTAGCCTACATAGTTGGCTCTTCATGTTGCTCTGATTTGCTATATATATATATATATATATATATATATATATATATATATATATATAATTATCAGCTATATACACTAACCAGCGCAACTAAATTAGTCAGACCTCTGCCATTATTACAAATACCTTTTCGGATAGGTGCCGTTGTGGAAAATGTACTACCATGTCAACATCATTTATTTGTTTACATATGTTATATTTCATAAATCTTAAAAGTTTTTACAACCTTATTACAATTACATCAAGCTCTGCAATCTGGAAATATGGATATCGCGTGCGCCAACAGCAGAACGGTTATCCAAACAACAAAGAAATGTACAACACTCGTGTTACAGTGTGTGTATTGACACACATACTTGATGCTGTCTACCTTTACATTAGCGACAGTAACTGGGCAGTATTGGCCCACGTTGAGGAAACGTCCTCGGTGAAATGTGTGGTGCAGACATACAAAATTATAGGAAGTTTTATCGGCGCATTACCAGAGAAAATAAAATTAACCCACTGTTTCTTCATTGCCTCGGATGAAGGAACTAAAAAAATACTAAAGTGTTCATTTGTACATCCAAACACTGAGCAACTGCCATGCTTCGCTCGTTTACAAGCCTTCATGTCTCTCGAGGAAAAAAAATATATATATTGTGCTCGAATCTCACGGTGGTAGCTCATTTTCTCATGGGCGGGCAAAGCAGAGAAAGGGGAGGTAACCTTTCCCCGTATGACGACATATAGGGAAGATTCCAGATGAGTCCATCTGAGCTTTCATTTTCTCAATTTACCCAGGGCTCGGTTTACACCCATCGCCTTTTCTAGCCACGGGGGGACCATGTGCAGACTAGGGGAACTCATATTAATGTTAAAAAACTTCATAAAGTGAAATTTTCAAATGCTGTTTATCAATGGCCGTAAGCACAATGATCCTGCTTCTTTGTTTCAGTCTTGGCTGGCCCTGGTATGACACATTCATAGCTGGCCATAGTGATCTGTGTTGAGTTCTTTTCTAGTTGTTGAGGTCTTCACTGAAGATCTGTGCAGATGGCTTGTCTTGTCTAGTCTAAGGCCTTGTGTCCACCAAAGTGTTTTTGGCCAGGTGAAAATGCCTTGCTTCAGGCGCTTTAGAGCTATATGTACTATTATACGGAATATCCACGGAACTATTACTAGTATCTGATTTTGCAAATAGTTTGTTTCTGAATATAAAAATGTAACATACTTGCTCTGGCACTAGTTTTGGATGATGAGATGAGAACGTTTTGGTGGACACACAGCCTAATATAATAATTGTGATTAAAAAGAAGGAAAACAGCAAAGATGTCAAATTTGATAAATGATAACTTTATTTGTCCAATGTTAAATTAATTACTAAATTAATTTATATACTTATTGTTTTTGTTGTTTTACACAACAACTTATATTTTCTCTGATCTTTTCTTTGGATGACAAAGGTGACATTTTCACTTCCGATTTGGGCTGAGCTGATTTTTTTGAAATGTCAGGTCAAAATGAATCAGATTTTTATTTATTTTAACATGCAATTTGAAGACAGCCTGCACTGTTTCACTAAAATTGCATCCATTTGTTTGTTTACTTCTGATGAACATGCCAGGGTAGGGTACTTCACACATTTAATTAATTTAGGAAGTTGTCCGTTCAAACCCGTGGCTGATAATGTAAATAACATAGCAAATTTAACTGAAAATCTGAAAATTAGGCAATAGATAAATGTAGCCAGTGTTGCCATAAAACAAACCCATATGCATTTTAAAGGGACACTCTCCCTGAAGCAACCTGGGTTTAGTGCTATTCTCAAGGGCACTATGACAATGCCACGTGGCTTGCTTCTTGTGGAGACTGAACCAACTCTAACCACTAAACCATAGCCGTTAAAAAAAAAGCAAAAAGGTTATTATCATTAACTAAAATTTTTGTTAATTGAAATAAAGCTGAAATAAAATATCAATATTAGATGAAAAACAAACTAAACAAAAATATAGAAATAAGCTTATGTTGAACCACTAAAATTACTGACTGGAAATAAATGAAAACTAAAACTATGGAGCCCTTAAAGGGACATGGTGATGGAAAAAAAATGAGATGGAAAGGGGAAAAAAATCAATCCTTTTGAGTTCTCTCGCAAATCTTGCATGTCCCTTTAGGGTCTCCATATAAAACTGAACTGAACTAAAAAATAATATTTAAAAAAAAAATAATAATTCAAAAGCACATGACAAAATTACTATAAATTAAACTGAAACTGTAAATTAAACTGAAAATATAGAAATAAAATACTAAAATAACACTGGAAAGCAAACAAATACAAGCCTGCCTGGTGGTTGCGTCCATACAGGTTGAGAATGTGTGAACGCTGAGCCTCTTGGGTCCTATGAATGTCATTTGAATTTATCCCTGTGGTTTACAGTAGGACGTGTTCTGTTGAGAATAGAGTTGTCAGTCATATTAAACACCCAATCCACTGTCAGATCAGACATGAGATTGCGCTGGTGACAGATGGGGAGAAAAAACTACCTTACAAATGGCATGAAAGGAGAACCCACTGTGGAGCTATTAGTAAAACACACTCTACTTCATATGTATTCTCGTCTGTGTGTTGGCATACAGTGGCTCAGAAGAAGGGTTTAAAAGGTTATAAGACTTTGTCAAATGCTGTGCTTTCAATCAAACACTAAAAAGCAACAGTTGAAATGAAGTTATAGCCCATTTTATAGCGTATGTGTGTATTTTTTGCATGTGTGTATAGTGCGGCTGTTTGACAGCATTCCCAGAGAGGCCACATGGGAACCGCTGTCACCTCTAATCTTCGAGACCATACAAACACCCCGCAGTGCACTGAGCAGTGAGAAAGAGAGAGAGAATATGCAACCATGGTTGAGCTACAGAGGCTGAATAAGAACTTCAGAACCAATAAGGATTCTGTCAACTACAAAGTTCAGTTGGGATCACTGAATGATCATTTTTGGTAAGAGAAAGATCATTATTTCCATCATTCTTTCATGACGGGGGTACGTTTTGGCTGGCTTTATGGTGCTCTTTTGAACCAGAATAGCTCACGCTAGAAGTGATTTATAGATATCTATGCCCAGTTTTTTCTGCAGGATTGTAAAATATTGCCACCTCAGGAAGTGCTTTATATAGGGCCACAGATATTTATTGTTTACATGAGTAAGAGTGCCTACATACTATAGGCTTTGCTACACTCTATTTAGGGGGGCTTCAGCCTCCTGTCTTTCATACCATCCAAAAATGCCATTAAGCTGTCAGACTCTTAAAAATGTGTGATAATGGATCTCTCCTCATGTGTGCTGAAAACAGCAGCTGCAGTAAACATGTCTGATGCTATTTTACACTGAATCCTCCCCTTACCGAGATTTTAAAAATAAATAAATAAATAAATAAATATGGACCACTTGAACAACAAGACAAGGCAGTGTAGCTGTTGTGGAAAAAACTAATAAAGAATACCAATTACAACAGCAATCGTTCTCCCATTTGCCATGTTTAAAGTTTATGGCACTCCCAACTCAGAAAATCGGGTATCAAAATGAACTCTGAGAGGGCGCTCACATCCAGTTTCCAACTAGGAAACTCGTATTTATGATCATTTCGATAGCATGTGCAGGCAGTATTAACTTACATTAGCTTTTACATTATGTTGTCATGTTGCATATTTATTAGCAGTGTTGGGGTAAGTTACTTTTAAAGATAATGCATTACAGTATTGTGTTACTTCCTAAAAAAGTAACTAATTGCATTAATTAGTTACTTTTCATAAAAAGTAATGTGTTACATTACTTTCACGTTACTTTTTCTTACCTGGACTTGCTTGTTTGTTTTTAATAACAACAAAAAAAAGTTATATTTTTTGGCAAATGTCAAGGCCCTTTAACACCAAAAGTGAAATGAATAAACCTAAAGCTGAAGGAAATGCATATTTACGCCCGTAAAGTAGAGGGCGCTCAAACAAACATTTCAGCTGTGCTGCCATTCTGGATTAAAGAAGAATAGGATACAGGAGAAGGAAGTTCAACACTCTTATTTCTAAATCTAATCTAAAGTAATTTTTGCTTTTTAGTATGGTTGAATTAGATCATTGTAAGTGAGATGAGTAAATGCGTGTTCACATTTAGTCTAGAACTACAATAACCATCATGTTTACAAAGCGCACACAACACCTCAGCACTTTATTTCTCTTAACATGGGGATAGGAGAGCTGTCAGTCAATAAATGTGAAAAAGTAATTAATTGAAAAAGTAATCTAATTACGTAACTCAAGTTACTTGTAATGTTTTACCCCCAACACTGTTTATTTGTTCATTTACTTCAGTTACTCTTCTATTTCGATATAGAATTGGCTAGTAGAATATAATTTAAAGGCTTAATACTTGCAGTAGAATTGTGTGTTTCAGCTTTGGTAAATATTTTCAAGCATAAGCATAAATGACACTGGGAACATGTGCTACCACTTTTTGCCATGGACAATTTTGTCCTCAACACTTTATGAAGTCCTTTCTTCTGTTGAAAATGAGGAAAAATAACTAGCGGCAGGGATGTATCTAATACAAAGCAGGAGTTTTCTTTTCATTAGCATGATTTAATGAGTGGCGATGCCTACTGGATTTTTTTTTCTCACTACTGGATATTTTGTGTTCACTGATGTTATCATCAGTGGCAGATCCTGTTGTACAGAAGCAATGTTCTCTCCTGCACAGCTCTCCGCTCCAGAGATATCACAAAATAAATAAATGTATAAAAATTCATCCCTGCTCCTGCATATACAGGACATCCACTGATATAGATTTTTGTTAAATATAAATATTTATACTTTTTAAAAATAATTTTGTAAAAATATTTCTGAATAATTATAATTATTGATATAATTGAATAATTATATTATTTTTTTATTAATATTTTGTGGGATTAAACCCTGAAATCGTTTAAACCTTAAACCTGGCAAAAGTGTTGTTTTATTTCTTCTTATATTGACTTTAGTTGTCCATATAGCCAAATGTCCACCTAAAGATGGCATCCTAATAACACCACGCAAACTACAGCTTGATTTCTTCAAAGATTCTCTCTGCCATAGATTCCACTTCATTTCAATTGGTGTGTGAAGTGATAAACAGTCGAAATAATGTCCCTGAAGTGCCGTAATCTGCTTAGAGGGAGAAGATGGGTGAAGAGCGGCGTTAATTTCATCAGAAAGCTGACTGACTGAATACTGGTGCCTGACGTTTCAGTCTGCTGGAGGAAAAATGACCTTCCTCTTCATATCATTATACACCAAAAATACTCCCACAACTTCTCCTAATGAGAAAACTCCATTACACCCCACACAAAATCACTGAAACAAGTGTGTCTGCTTGTGTGTAATGGCGATATGCACGGATGGGGAGTAGATAACAAGATAATTATGTTTATGGTTAGACGCCGTGCCCTCTAAACCTCAAACATTCATACAGTGGTTATACCACAGCTCCCACAATGCACCACCAGCCGTCTGCTCTGACCTACGACCTCCACTTTGCCATAGAAAAACATATAAAAAGTTGCAAGATGTGACTCACTACTCCCTCTTTGGCAGACGCGTTCCTTCTTTGAATTTGTTCAATTACTCTTCTTTTTTTGAATAATTCAAGGCCACTGAAAAATTCAGAGCCCATTGCTTCAGTGTTAACAAGGAAAGCTACTTTGCTTGCATGGAACCATCATGTGCGCAGGATATGATGTCATGAGTAATTTATGATGGGACACCTTGTGGAAGCAGAAGGGGAAATGTTTGGTGGTCAGCTCAGCCAGTCCCAGACAGGGCACCTGTTTCTACACCTGCGTTAAATCAGGGGAGCTATTTGTCAACGTTTGCTCCGATATCATATTAATGAAGTTGGGAATGTGCAGTTATGAATTATGAAGGGTAATTCTGCAATAGATGTAATACAGAACTTCTGGTGTACAAATGTATGCGAGGATGCGTCTGCGAACACACATGCGTCAACGTTCCGAACGTCTGGGTTTTTGATGGCTCTAAAGCTGCAGGTGGTTACAAGGATTTATTTAGCCTCCTCACACACCCCAAACTTTAATTTGATTTATTGATCATTTTAAAGAGAAGATTACAGAGGCTTGAACTTTGTTTTTCTTCCCTGAGATTGGCTAACATTCTCCAGGTTTAATGGTTTCTTCTGGGTTATTGACTGATATATTATCCTCTGACTCTGAGAGCCAAGGTTTTCCGATGGTCAATTACTCTACCACTGTGCAACAGGATAGAGAAAAGAGAAAGACAGAGGGTGAAAGTTTCTTTCAGTGGTCTGGTGGTAAAAGACTGTTGTTTTTTTCCCCCCTCTTTGCTGAGCTATGACCAAAATCAATTGAGAAGCAAACATCTAATCAATACCTGTTTGACAGAGCTATTAATCTGTTTACCATTCATTGTATTAATGCAGTCACACTGATTTTTTTCTATTTTTGTAATTTGTTTATCCTTTGTGATTTCTAACATGGCACTGAATGTTACTTTTTCATACTTCTCATTGTTCTGGCTGAAAAAGATCTTTAAAAGTTAATTAAATCTGGAATTTATTTAATTTTAAATAATTTTATTTAATTATACATGCTCATTTCAAATATGTTTATATTTAGATTACCTTTGCCATCATCTATTGTTCACTTAAAGTTCATATTAAAAAAACACAAAGAATATATTATCAATACTGGTAATTGTAATCTTTAGAAAATCTCAAAATATTCATTATAATGCTTTAAAGCTATTGATTTTAATTTTTGGTGTTTGTTTTCAATTTATTTAGATGGAAAAATTGTATGTTGAAATGCATTGTTGGCCATAACATGATTATGATGAGTCAGAAGGGTATTGATCCATCTGCAGTTTATTAGACAACAGTAGTACAGGCAGTGCAGAAAACAACAGTGAACAAATCCAGGAATCAGGCAGAGAGTCAGGGCAGGCAGCAAGCAAAACACAAACGATAAACAGGCGAGGGGTCGAGGCAGGCAGTAGAAATCAGAATCCAGATAAACAGTCAATACACAGGCAGGCAGAAAGGTAGTAAACGCTCAGAAATGGCTCCCTCTGGTGGTGTGAGAGATCTGGTGTGGGAGACTCATTTGTAACAGAGCCCCCCGTGGTCGAGGGGCCGGCTTTCCCGGGTGTGTCCTGTGAAACTCATCTGTGAGTGTGGGGTCGAGAGTATCCCTTGCATTGACCCAGGACCGTTCCTTCGGACCGTACCCCTCCTAGTCGACCAGATATTGGAGTACATCACCCAGGCGTTGAGAGTCGAGTAGTTCTTTGACCTGATACACCTCTTCGTCCTCAACCAGAATGGGCGGGGGCAGTGGGACCTCGGCTCCTTCAGTCTCCCAACCCTCTCTCGGACCACCAGCAGGTTTCAATAGCAATATATGAAAAGTGGGAAAAATACAATAGTTAGCAGGTAACGCTTAACGGAATGAAACTGGCGTAATTTGTCTGAGAATTTTGAATTGACCCACATACCTAGGACTAAGTTTCTTGCAGGGAAGTCTGAGGCAGATGTCTCTGGTGGATAGCCATACCCATTGACCTGGTGTGTACTCTGGACCTGGGCAATGGTGATGGTTGGCCTGTTGTTCTTGCCTTCTTACAGCTCATTGTAGATGAGTATGTGCACGATTCCAGGTCTCCTCACTGCACCGTAACAATTCCGTGACTGCGGGGAGCTCTGATGGTTCTCCTGACCAGGGGGAGATGGGTGGTTGAAAGCCCAGTACGCATTTGAACGGTGTTAGACCAGTGGTGGGCTTTTGGAGGGAATTCTGAGCATACTCTTCCCACATCAAATATTTGCTCCAGTCAGTTTGGTTGCTCTGGCAGTAAGTTCTGAGAAAGCGGGTGAGTTCTTGGTTCAGTCATTCTGTCTGTCCATTGGACTGGGGATGATAGCCAGAGGTGAGGCTGACGTTCACATTGAGAAGTCTAAAGAAAGCTGCCCAGACTCGAGAGGTGAATTGTGGACCCCTATCAGATACAATGTCCTCGGGTAGGCCATAGAACCGGAACACATAGTTGCACAAGGTCTCAGCAGTTTCGAAGGCCGAAGGAAGCTTTGGTATGGGAATGAGACGGCAGGATTTGGAAAATCGGTCTACAACTGTTAGAACTGTTAACAACTGTTAGAATGGTGGTGTTACCTAATGAGCTGGGTAAATGCGTAACAAAGTCTATAGCAATATGGGACCATGGGCGCTGAGGCACTGGTAGTGGCTGAAGCAAACCAGCTGGTAACTGGCGTGAAGACTTGGATGTATTGCATGCTGTGCAATTATTTATGAAAGTTACTGTGTCATCTGACATAGTAGACCACCAAAACCAATTTCTGAGGAGGTGAAGGGTAGTGGTGATACCAGGATGCCCAGACTGGGAATGTCATGAACCTAATGCAGTTCGTCTCTGTGCTGTTCTGGAACAAACTTGAGTTGTGGAGGACATTCAGGGGGAGGAGGGTCCTGGGTGTTTGAGAGATCAATCTCAGTTAAGAGTCCCATTGGACTGGTGAGACAAGCAGGTTTTCCTCTATGCTGGTGTGATCATTCCCTTGATCACATGATCTCTTGATAGGGTTGATGTTAAGTCAGGTGAGGAGTAATGCGTTTCGTCGGGTAATGGACGTTAGTGGAGCAGCAACGGAACTGAAGTTCTTAATGAACCGTCGATAGAAATTCACAAAGCCCAGGAAGCGCTGAAATTCCTTGACAGTGCATGGCTGTGGCCAGTCCACCATTGCCCTCACCTTCTTATCATCCATAGCCACTCCCTCTTGACTGATGACGTACCCCAGAAATTATGTTTTGGTCTGATGGAATTCGCATTTATCTGCCTTGGCATATAGTTGGTGTAGAATTAAACATTGAAGAACAGAGCGTACATGATGGCTGTGTTCGTCGAGAGAGTTAGAGTAGATGAGTATGTCTTCAATATACACCACTACCCAATGATCCAGCATGTCTCTGAAGATGTCGTTTACGAAGGATTGGAAGACTGACAGACTGTTGTCCAGGCCGAACGGCATAACAGAGTATTCATAGTGCCCAGTTGATGTAGAGAATGCAGTCTTCCACTCATCTCCCTCCCTGATACAAATCAAATTATATGCGGAGCGTAGATCGAGCTTGGTAAAATATTTGGCCTGACGGAGCTGTTTGAGGGCAGCAGGTACTAAAGGAAGTGGGTATCTAAGTGATGTCGTTGAGACCCCGATAGTCGATACATGGCCTGAGACTGCCATCTTTCATCTTCACAAATAAGAAGCTGGCTCAAGCTGGTGAGGTAGAGGGTCGGATGAAGCCTTTTGCTAGCTCCTCCTTGATGTATTTCTTCATGGATTCTGACTTAGGTTGAGACAAAGGGAATGTTCTTCCTCTTGGTGGGGTGCTGTCGGGAAGTAGCTTGATGGAACAGTCACGGGAACAATGAGGAGGTAGTTGTGAAGCCTTTATCTTGCTGAAAACCTCAGAAAGATCAGCATATTCATGGGGAAGTCCGGGAATCTCAGGTTATTCTTTGGTTAGAGTGATGGTGCTGACAGGTATTGGTGACCTGTGAATGAGACCGTGATCGTGACAGGCTGAGCACCACTGTGTGATTTCACCTTCCCTCCAAGAGATGTGTGGATCGTGAAGCTTCGAAGCTTTACGAATCTTTTGTTTCAAATCAGTGGTTCGGAGCGTGTATCAAACTGCCAGTCACGTGAACCATTGAAATTTCGAAATGTTTCGAAACACTTATGACGTAACAAAGCCTCGTTTACTGAAATAATGTGACTTTGGCAGTTTGATACACGCTCCAATCCACTGATTCAAAACAAAAGATTCGCAAAGCTTCGAAGCTTCATAAAGCAGTGTTTTGAAATTGCCCATCACTAGATATTGTTAAATAAAGTCGTTATTTAGTTTATTTTGGCGCACAAAATCTATTCTCGTTGCTTCATAATATTAAGGTTGAACCACTGTAGTCACATGAACTGTTTTAAATATGTCTGTAGTACCTTTCTGGGCATTTGAAAGTGTTAATTATCTTGCTGTCAATGGAGGCCTCACTGAATCATCGGATTTTATAAAAAATATCTTCATCTGTGTTCCGAAGATGAACGGAGGTCTTACGAGTGTGGAACAACATGAGGGTAAGTAATTAATGACAGAATTTTCTTTTTTGGGTGAACTAACACTTTAACATCCATAGAACCTTTCTACTGCACAAAAGATTTTTTATAGTGGAAAAAGGTTCTTTAGATTATTAACACTAAGAAAAAAAATGGTTCTTTTAAGAACTGTTCACTGAAAGTTTCTTTAGGGAATCAAAAATGGTTCATCTATGGCATCGTTGCATGAAAAAATCCTTTTGGAACGTTTAAGAGTGTTAAAGCGTACTGTATTATCACAGTTTTTATTTCTAGGCAATAATGACAGGATAGGAACACTGGAAACTCTTTGTGTTTTATAGACATTTGATCTCATACAATAAGATTTCATAATGCATGACTTCTAATTGTTAATAAATTGTCACATAAACTTCAAATGTCAAGTGAAGGTGAGAGTTTATCTTCCTTTTTGCGGCTCCAGTATGCATGAAGCCTTGCAAATGACTATTTATCTATTATGTGGGGCTTGTCCTGTCTTGTTTATTGCATTATGGCCATGTACATTCAGTATTAGACACAGTTAATTCTTTCATAAAGAGGAAAGCACTCAATTCTGAATAATTCATACAGCACTGGGGCCTATTAAAGTTTACATGTTACAACCTTGTGATCTCACATACAAGAAAACCAAGGAATTTATAGTAAGTGTCTTTATGCTTTTAGCATCAGCTGCTCCTCTGGTAGGGTTCCCAGGACTTGCCCTCCTACAAGTTCTTGAGTCTTCTAAAAGGTCTCCCACATTAATCTTCCTTTTAATGTATTTCATTGAGATAAGGAGCGAAAACCCCTGTGGAGAAGGGAAATGGGAGATGCAGAGATACGAAATTTTCCAGAGGGTTGGTGGCCAGACTAATGGAGCTCTAGGAGGTTTGCTGTAGACCCCCAGACAGCTCACAACATGTGATAGGAATGAGCACAGCAAGATAACAACTTTCACCACAATTGTTGCTATGTACGTAGTGTGTAATGGGTGTTTCTTCAACTATGGCCACTTTTACACTCTCACTAGTTTAATCTATCCACTAACAGTGTCCAACAGTAAACATACATGCATCACAGGATAATTCTGTTATTTCTGAAAGTCATGAACATTTCCACCAAATAAAACTG
This sequence comes from Megalobrama amblycephala, assembly GCF_018812025.1. Classification (NCBI taxonomy): domain Eukaryota; kingdom Metazoa; phylum Chordata; class Actinopteri; order Cypriniformes; family Xenocyprididae; genus Megalobrama; species Megalobrama amblycephala. The sequence goes on along the minus strand of NC_063056.1, from coordinate 20,905,859 downwards.
TGTATTGCATTTAATAGCATTCTGTGATGGAAATGGCATTTTAAACATGTTCGGAATAAAATGGCAGACTCTGTCTTTCTAAGGATAATTTCATAACTATATATCCCCCCAAACAAAATCTAATAATATTTTCAAGCTTTTTGCATAATTGGACAAAATTATAGCTTAATGTGCAATAAAAATGCTTGGTTGACAAGTGTTTTTTATTTATTTATTTATTTTATTTAACTTTTTTAAGTTTCTTTTGACCTCTGTTTCTTTGTCAAACAAGGGATTCCTTTTAAAAAGAAAAACATTTAGTTGAACAATCCGTTGTGGTGGAGAAAAATGGTGGAAAATCAACCTCTGGGACATAAAAGTTGAAGAAACACCCACATACATTTATGTAAACACGTGTACTCAAATACTGCTACACATGCATTTGTCACAGGTGCACCCATAAACATGATCTGTGCAAACGCTGCGAGAACAAATCGCACAGAAATCTAAACATCAGATTTATACAAAGACAAACACCCATGCACACACACAAATACAAGATGATATTTGCTGTGTTAGAGCCAGCAGGTTTTGTGCCAGTGGACAGTGCTTTAGAAGATCACTGGTGCCCTCTGCTGCTGGTTTATGTGTGTAGAGACAGTCAAACAGGGGGGAACCTAGGGGGGAGAGAAGCATTTAAACTGTGTCCAAGCTCATGAGATACTGAAAGGTCATTCTTTCACACACACATAATAAATGGTGTAGAATTAACTAGGGTACTTTGATCAGTGACCAATCGAAGGGAGAGTTTACTAAACCATTATGCCACTTTTGCGTGCAGTAGCCTGTATCTAACTGACTAACCACTCACCATCACTAACCAACCTACTATCTAGTTTTACAAGGTGTTAATGCACTGAAATAGAGCAGTGCTGTAAGTATTTAAATTAAAGGGGACATATCATGAAAATCTGACTTTTTCCATGTTTAAGTGCTATAATCCTAGCACATCCTAGCAATCCTAGAAAACGTGAAAAAGTACAACCAAAGGCTTTTGGTAAGCCTTTCTCTGCATGCATGTGAAAAAACGAGCCCACGAAAAATTACCGCCTCCTAAATCTGTATGTTTCAACCCCCGGCGCAGCCATTTTGTTTAAGCAAGCAACAAAGGTGTACCAGTAACACTAGTCCTGGAGTGCAAATGTCCTGCACAGTTAAGGTACAACCTTGATTAAACACACTTGAATGTCTTCAGGATTACTAAAGCTACGTGAAGGAAGGTGAGTTGTGACGGAGCAAAACTCTGCAGGACAGCATTTAAGAACAACCGTTCCTGAGCTTGTGATATGTCTCAGCTATGTAAACATTATCACTGATCTTTTAACGGCTATAATAGTACGAGTCTCCAATAAACACCTGGCATCTAAGCCACTAAGGACGCAGTGGTGTAATTTTATTTATGAAGGGAATGTGTCCAGATAAGTTCACATACCAGTATGTGCAAGTCATTTTACACCAGACTGCTTTGCATACAAGGGTCAGTAAAACACAGGATTTGCACAGAAGTTGATTCTCAAAGATTGATCGATACCAACTGTTCATGATCTAATTTCATAGATGTTTGTAAATGTGTTTTGTTAACATGTTGCTAATGTACTGTTAAATGTGGCTAAAGTTACCATTGTTTCTTACTGTTTTCACGGGGACCAGACACATGTCGTTATTTTCATTTTTAACCCAAAAATGCTTTCTGTATAACTCAAACGCATCTCCATTCTTATTACTGAGTCTCTCCAGCAGTGTGTAGCTGTTACGTTAGCCACGTAAAGCAGTTAGCGGTGCAGCATGCTATCAAACTCATTTAGAATCGAATGTTAGCAAACATTCACAGAATGCATGCCATACCTACTGATATGCTGCATCACAAACAGTTTGTAATGATCCATTTTGAGAGTTATATTTGTTGTGTTAGCTACTCTTGTGTTATTTATGCCTCACACTGCATCCGAAATCAAATACTTCTCTACTATATAGTATGGGGAAAAAAATTATGCGAACAGACTGTAGTATGTCCAAATTCATAGTATTCGAAAAACAGTATGCAAAAAGTACCTAGATGTCTTACTACTTCCGGCAAGATTCTGAAGTGCACATACGATGGACACTACTATCCCATGAGGCCACAGGAGAGGATTCATGAATGGAGTTGAAGGAACATAACTGATGCTGGTGGTCATGTGACAGTAACACAATGGCAGATGTAGTATGTCCGGATCTCATTCATACGACACGCATTTGTACTATACAGAATCTACTTTTTCAATGGTCATGAGGTAAATTTAAATTCAAATGTAGTACATACTTAGTATGCGATTTCGGATGCAGCTTCAATGTATTGGAATCGTGATCTTGGGGGCGGGGAGGACGAGCTCATTTGCATTTAAAGGTACACATACCAAATCAGTGCATTTTTTTCTCACACCCAAAAATAGATTGTATAATACATTGTATAATAAAAAATCCATGTGGTATTTTAAGCTGAAACTTCACAGACACATTCTGGGGACACCTGATACTTTTATTACATCTTGTAAAGTACCCCTATTATGCTATAAAGGTTCCTAATTTAGTTTTGAAGGTTTCCTACAATAGGTTTACATGCATCCAAGGTCAAAAAACACTTTCTTTTACTCATAATATATACTGCAGCATCACCTCTTTTCTCACAATGTCTACTCTGCTCCAATTGGTCAGACGGCTCAGTCTGTTGTGATTGGTCTACTACCTACAGCATGTGTCAGAAATGAAACGCCAATACCTGAATTTCAGCTCTGGAGGCTTCCTCAGCACTTATATACAGAGTAATAAGAACAGTATCTGAGATCAGTACCTGAAAACCATACTTGAGTAAAAGTAGTGATACCTTATATCGAAAATGACTCCACTAGAAGTTACAAGTAACCAATTCCAATACAACTTGAGTAAAAGTCTTAAAGTATCTGATTTTAACAGTACTTAAGTATTTTACTCATGCTGAATGTAGGCTCAGAGATGCACTATTCCTGAGAGACATACCAGTGAAAATAAGAAACAAGTGATTTGAAAGATGAGAAATCAAGTTTATTTTCTAAAATCAAAATAAAACTGAACACCTCAATGCTGCAATAAATCAAGGTCGACACAACAACCTTTTAAATGTCTACAAACTCTCAAGTCTCAGTTGAGCTCAAGTGCACAGAAAGGCCATAAGTAAACCAATATCCTTCAAAACGGTCTTGTCAATATAGCGTATAAATAAAACAATGTAAAGTAAAATTAAATAGTCAAAGTCTACTGTATGTGCTGGTTTGAGCCTCATCACCAGCTGCAGTCATTTCCTTATCTAATAAATAAAACATCTTGTTGACAAGTTTTGGTTGAGTAAAGGCAAAATGCACAAGATATAGTACCTTCAATGCACTTAGATGGCGATATCGCTTCTTTATAGCAGAAATAAACTGCTACAGAAAAAGTTAGCTGCCATGAAAAATGTAATTTGTAATTGCATTACTTATCACAAATGTAGGTACAACCTTTGTGATGTAAAAAGTACATTTACTTGCTCATAAATGTAGTCGAGTAGAGAGTAAAAGTTGCCAATATCTTTGATACTCAGTGCAACTACAAAGTAGCCAAAAAGATACTTAAGTACAGTAACTAATTACATTTACTCAAGTACTTTACACCTTTGTGATGGTGTTAGTTTTACCTTATCAATTTGACCCTAAGTCTTCATCCTTTGGAAGTCCATGCAAAGTGGATTTACTTTCACAGTGCAGTATACAGCGTCTTCTCAAGGTCTTGACCATACAAACCAAAGTCTTCCAGGCCTCAGAGACAACTACAGTGTTTGAAGGTCAAAGTAGACATTGTTTGCAGGCAGCCAATGAAGACCATAGGCTGGCATTGTAAAATTGTTACAAACCTAAGTAGGTTTGTGCAGGATGTAAGCACTTTAATTACTGTTTATTGTTATTAATTATTGGGCATTTACACCATCTGATTAGCTGATATTGTGTGCTTGAAGATAATTATATAAGTCCACAAGTTTCAGATGATTAAAAAATATTGAACATTCAGTATATATACCACAGCAATAATAGATAGTGGCAGCAATATCATAACAGATCTATTCTGCCAAGTCGAAATACACTAACATTGTGATATTTAAGGGTCTACAGTTTGTGGTAGTATATTGTGGTGGTAGATGCTTCACCATATAGCTACAAATGTCATCATTCGCTACTGGTGGCTATTTAAAACTGTATTCAGAGAATATACATCTCTCCATTTAAAGAAAGGCACCAACTTATGAAACTGACCTCAGAAAAATGAAGCTGAAACGAAGTCTCCACATCAGAACAGTGTCCTCGGCAGTGAGTTACATCTCCTATTCTACAACATTTGAGGAATGATCAAAGCAGCTCTGTGATTACCTGCACTTTAGATTATCTCAGTGTCTGCCTCACTTATGCTTCCCCCCCCTCCCCTTTTTTTCCCCCCTGGAAGCAGGGAAGTTTTGAGACCTGATCGTACCTTTGATGAAAGTCCTGCAGATTTGTCAGGAAAGAATGTTGTTTAAGGAGAATATCCAATGTAGCAGCTCATCTGACTGAGATTGGCTGAGGTTCAGAGAAACATTTGGATGGTGCCACCTGCAACATATGCCTTCTTTGGTATCAAACAAGCGCACAAAAAACCTTTTTACTTAAAAGGAGAAAATAAAGCAAGAATTTAAATACTGTATAGTCTACAACATCAACAGATGATCATTTACCATCTAGATCATATCCTCATATCTTACTTCTCCATGATTATGGTTTTATTGCTTTTAAACAACAGTTCAATAAAAAAAAAAGATTAAAATATTGAGTAACTTAAATTTTATTGACTAACTTTATCTATATTTATCCCGCCAATGAAAATAGTTCAAACAAATCCACGGCAGAATTAACCATTGAGCATCTCTTAGCAACACACAGAGATGGACCTGATCCTGAATGAATTTTGAACAAAGAACATATAAACACAGTCGCTTGTTTTGATTCGAAATTAATCAGTGTTTTTGATCGAATCAAATAAGTGATTCAATGACTCACTTGAAAGCTGTCTTTGAAGGCTGGGTCGTGTTTGTCGGCCACACGTCATCAAGGCTGTCTCATTTCAGAATAACAACCGTTATAAAATCTGTTATTGAATCAGATGAATGATTTATTGACTCATACAGACCTTGTCGCCACCTACGGGTGTAACTATGTGACTCGTAGAAAGAGTCTGGAAGCTTCTTTTATTGCAAGTGTCTTACTCTAACCAAATTGGTTTTCCTTTAAGTAGGAGACCATTTTTAATTATGCCTATTTTCTGTCATAATGTGCTGTCAATTGAGCTTAGCTTGTGTTGAACCTGGAAACATGTTTAGGAAGGGCCTTAAAGACAATTTTACCCTCTGAAATTGTCTGAAGCAGAACTTCCTGGCCTTTTTTCTTTTTTTCTTTTCATAAGTCTGATTTGTCTTTGTCACAGTCAGCACAGCCAGACAGAGAACTAGCTTTTGATCTCTCATTTAAACCTCACCTTATATCCTCACTCCCTGTCCTGCCAGTCCACCCTACCTCCTTTTGGCCTCATTTGACACTTCAATGTCTTCTCCTCTTCTTTGTTCCTCAGGCAGTCTATGAACTGTGCTATGGTTCAATTTTGTGGAGTCCACTTCCTGTTTGGACTATATATGTAGTTATATAACTATAAGTAGTAAGCCATATAGATCTGGAACAACATGATGCTGAGTAAATGATTTTCATTTTAGGGTGAACTAATCCTGTAAAAGATAAAACATCCACTATCTGTCTGTCTCGCTTGTTCTTCAAGTGTGTTAATCTGGAAGCACAGCTCAAATTGGTTTAGAAGTGTGAAAAAAGATGGTTTTCCTGGAGATGTGCAAATTGCCTGGTGTATTTCAGAGTTTTATTGTTTTGGAAAAGAGGAATTTGCTATAGAAGTGAGCAATAAAAGCCTACAATTTGTTGTTGGAGCTGTATTGGACTTTTTACTACAAAAGTCTATAGAATATACATATACAAAGTTCTGGCATGAAACTCTAATGGGCAGGCTTAATAGGTCCTTTAACTCAACCTGCTAATAATCACATCATTATCCATAGGTCACAGATGATTGGTTCCTGCCGTATTAGTAGCCAATGAGCTTGTGTGCTTAATCTTTAAATACATGAGTTAACATTTGCTTAACAGCGCAGCATGCTTCAGAAACCCTCCACCTTCCCCAGCTCCACCTGTATAGATCGGCTATTCATGTACGCTATATTGTACAGCAGCAGCATGTCTCACTTGCTCACAGCAACGTGTTGTGTATGTATTGGTAGTAGCAAGTCCCGTACTTGCTCTGCAGCAGCAGCAATAATCAACAGCAGCAGCAGCGTAGCAGATCTATTCCGCCAAGACCAAACATATCTACATTGTCATATCCATTACCATGCCAAACACTCTGAGAGTTGTCATGACAGAACTATAAAAAAAAAAAAGTCAAAAATTTGGGGCCTGTAAGATTTTTTAAATGATTTTGAAAGAAGTCTCTCGTTATCATCAAGACTGCATTTATTAGATCACAAATACAACATAAAAAGTAATATTGTGAAATATTATTACAATTTAAAATAACCATTTGTCCATCTTAATATATTTAAAAATATATTCCTTTGATGGCAAAGCTGAATTTTCAGCATCATTACTCCAGTCTTCAGTGTCACATGATCTTTCAGAAATCATTCTAATATGCTGATTTGGTGCTCAAGAAACATTTCTTATTATATTATTATGACAAAGGTTGTACTGCTCAATATTTTTGCTATAAAAATACTACTTTTCATAGTGAAAACATGACTTAAATAGATTAAGTTTCCATCCTCTATTTTTGCCTTCTACTTATTATTCCTCTCCTGTAGATGTAGTGCTAATAGATTTGGTCTGAAGACAAATTATTGTCAGATGGACACCACAGAGTGGCATTAAAACCAAAGAGGAAATGTCATAAGGCCATATGAAGACATCAATGCAGAACTCATTATAAGATAATCATGGAAAATCTAAAAACCTATTCAAATCTGATGGCAGTTACCAAAATTAAAGATGGCATTGTTCAAAATATAATATGAACTAATTAAAGTGGCATCATAAATCCACATTTAATTAGATCCAAGCTTATTGGATTGGAACTTAAGAATTAGATTAATTTTTGTGACTCTGCAACAGGCAAATTTCACAGTTTCAACTGCCAAATCGCTATTGTTGGTGTTATCACATTTGTCAAATGATTGTTTTCCGCTTCGTCCAGAGTTACACGAGTGGCCCATGTTGAGTTATTCAGGATCTCCAGGATTTCCATCCCATTTAAGATTAGCAGAGGCGTTCTGTTTGGGATTAGGTGCTCCTCCACACACGGGCCTCCTGACGCCTGCAGATAAGTTCCCTGCCGGAAAGCATGTGTCACATAAATAAAACAAATTGGGAAATTGCTTTTTTTGTTGGTGCTGTTGTTGGATTTTCAAGTTTGAAGTTCTCTTTGTACCCTCCTCAACTGCACGGAGTATAGCTTTGATTGAGTGAATGTAAGAAGATTCGGAGAGATGAGTGTAAAGTTACTTTGCACACATTGTCAGAATACAGAAATCTGCAGAATACTTGTTTGTGGGTAAATCCAGAGGTGATTTCTAGAGTGAGAGATACTTTTGTGCTGGGAAATATACCATATACACCAGTGTTTTTTCTTTTTTTGTTTTACAAACTTTGACATTTATTAACATTATAAAGAAATGCATAGGCCCAACAATATAAGCTTAATTTATATTTTGTAAAACCATTAACAACAGAAGAAGTGAAATTTATAGTTTTAGTGGTTTCAAAATGTCTTTTGAATTTAAAATCTCCTCACAAACACGTTTATTCTTGTTGCAAGTGAGCCTGTATTCAATTTAATGAGTTGTATTTTTTTTATTTTTGTTGGTTTTCAAGGATAAGGGCATGTCATGCAACCAGTTTATGTTCGCATCAGTCTGATTTGGCTAGATTTTACCAAGTGATAACAGAGCCATGGACCTTGATATCAACAATAAAAGATACAAGAAGCATTTTATTTAATTAAGGCTTGATTGTGCTTTTTATATTCACTATTTATATTGATAAAATCCTAACTATAAACAATTATATGTTTGCACTTTATTATTTGCATTTAGTTTTTCATTATTATTCATCCAGCCCAGATGTGCAATTTTTGGGTCACGACCAGCTGCAAAGAGGCGTACATGTATTTACACAAGAATCACAACTGCAAATCAAACTCAGAGGTTTATTGACTCTTGTTCATAGCTGATGTAAGACTGATTGTCGTGATTGTTTACAGAAACATCAGATTAGCACATTTTAATATGGCTTTTTTTCAGGATTGGATCCTTATGCAGAACTTTCTCTCAGAACTCTACAATGTAGAATGAGAAGACAGAATGAGAAGACAGCAAAGTAACTGAACACCTAGAGTGTATATCTTTTTTGTTCATATTCGTGTGTATGTGTGAGTGAGTGTGTTTTGCACTCTTGATGTTTTAGTGCAGGGGTTTCCGAACTCGGTCCTGGAGGGCCACTGTCCTGCAGAGTTTAGCTCCAACTAGCAACAAACCTGCCCAGACGTTTCTATAGTAGTATGTCTAGTAAGGCGGGATTGGACACCCTTGTTTTAGAGTTTCACCCTTTAAAGAAACAATATGTAATTTTTCGCCACTAGAGGTCGCCTATTCAGGTGTAGCTTGACGACGGCAAGATTGAGTGTGGAATCATGGGAGATGTCTTCTTCACCTCTTAGCCAGGAGAAAAGAATCCGACGGGACTTGGGCAGAAATCATGTTCATGGATGAGATTATTAAAGTTACCGCAGTATGGAGCAGAGCAGGGCCAAGCGATTGCTGTCAAAAGTGACTGAGGAGCACCAGAGGGTTTTAAGAGCCAGTGCAAAAGGGGGAAAAAAGCAAATATACAATGTTTTAAAATAGTGACAGGATTTAAAGGGATAGTTCACCCAAAAATGAAAATGTTATATTTATCTGCTTACTAAGAGTCGAAAAACCTTGCATAGACAAATCCAAATTAAACCCTGCGGCTCGTGACGACACATTGATGTCCTAGACACAAAACGATCGGTTTGTGCGAGAAACCAAACAGTATTTATATCATTTTTTACCTCTAAAACACCATGTCCAACTGCCCTCCATATCCGGTTAGTGAGGTCTGATTGCGCTCTGATAACGGCAGTGATGTCGCGTGCTTATACATCAATGAGAGTGACATCACTGCCGTTGTCAGAGCGCGATCAGACCTCACTAAGCGAGTGCTGAACGCAGTTGGACATAGTGGTGTATTAGAGGTAAAAAAATTATATATATACTGTTCGGTTTCTCGCACAAACCGATCGTTTTGTGTCTTAGGACATCAATGTGTCGTCACGTCACGGTTTAATTTGGATTTGTCTATGCTAGGTTTTCGACTCTTATTGATCCAAGTTCCCATTCACTCCCATTATTCAGCTGACAGACAGCAACGGTTGGAGTTAAAAATCATCATTTGTGTTCTACTGAAGAAACAAAGTCACCTACATCTTGGATGCGCTGGGGGTAAGCAGATAAACATCAAATTTTCATTTTTGGGTGAACTATCCCTTTAAGTTTAGATATGAATACTCTGCCTGTGGTTAGTGGTGATACATCAGGAGGTAATACTAAGTGAAACTTGCTCTGGGTGTTCTGTTTTTAATTTTGAGTGTATCAGACAGTATAATTTCATTTGTTTTGGCTTCTGCACAATTATTATAAACAGGGCCTACACTAATTAAGCAGCTAGAGACAAATAAGAAAAGCACAAGGCATTGTACTTCTGAATACTGTAATTTATTTCCCTTTAATTTTCCTCAAAAAAAAAAAAAAAAAAAAAAAAAAAAAAAAAAAGAAAGAAACTGTCTGACTGGTCAATATGAATGTTTGAAGATAGGTGTACTTTATGTATTCATCTTGAAATGATGTTTTTTTTTCTGAAATGTTCTGCCCCACAGAGCTTGTAAGAAGCCAGACCTTGCTCATTCAGATGTCTTATAGCTGCCAGCAAAAGTCTCGAAAAGAAGGATGGAGGGTGGGGAAAAATCTGTGCATGAGCTCAAAGACTTATGAACCGACACCATTCATAGAAAACGAGAAATCAACAGCTTCAAGGTATTTTTTGCTAATAGGATGCTGCGATAGACTCATCCATTCTTGTTTTATCTGAAATCACAAGAAAACTCATATCACATGGTCTATAAATCATAGCACAAGTGCAGATGATTGAAGTTTTTTTTTTTTTTTTTTATAATAATAATAATAATACTTGTTTTCAGCAATGATGCATTAATCAAAAGTGGGAATAAGGACATTTGTAATGTCAAGTCTTTTATTTTGAAAATTACTCATGGCCATGTTTCCTGTTTGTCATGTGCTTCCCTATTCTCCTCAAGTGATCCTGTCATGTGCTTCCCCTGTTTATGTGTCTTCTTCTGATTGGTTCTCTTGTCTACGTGTCTTGTTCTCACTGGTTCATGTTTGATAGTGCACAGGTGTACCTTGTTTGGTCATTAGTCTTGTGTGTATAGCCAGAGATTGTATTATTATAGGGAGATAAGAGTCTATAGGTGTGTTCGACATTGACTGCGGCTGGATGTAACCGATCGGCGAGAGTAGCCGCGTGCAGGCGGGGAGGAGCTGAAAACGGAGACGTGAAGTCGGACACTTTCTGCTTCTCATAGTGACGCTTGTGTTGCGTTTGCATACTTTATCACAGCTGAAGTTATATAAATGCAATATTTTACTAACACACCAATGTTTCAGAGACATTTTCATTCAATGCTTTATGTCCTGCTTACAGCATCTGTTTTTACAAGAATAAAGTTCAACATAAGCATATATTATTTAAATTCCAATGTAGTGGGGTCTATGTTTTTTTTATCAGTTTTATTTTGATAAACATGACACAATATAACATTGCAACTACATGAAAAGAGCTTTAACGGTTATAAAAACACAGATTTTTGAGCATTAGTGGAACTGAAGCCGTGAAAATAAACACGAAACACACGTGATCGTTGTCATGCGGTGAATCCAGCCAATCATGAAACAGCTGTGTCGTCATCAGCGCTCGTGCAGCTCCTCTTGAGAAACTGCACTGGCTAACTCAGGCGGCTGATCTCGAATCGCTCTCGCGGTACTTTGAAGCCATACGTCACAGTCACATGGCGTTGGCGCTGTGTCAAGTCGGACAAAATTTCTTACCGGCATGCACTGCTTCAAGTCAGCGCTGCATCAAGTCGAACAAGCCTTGTATTGGAGAAATCGTAACGGCTAATCACATGTGGCACCTCTCAGCCTATCGTGTCGCCGTTCAAAACTCCTCCCTGCTTACCGCCAGTTAGCATTAGCCATTGCGCTTTTTTGGCTAAAGGTTGCAGGCTTGCCTTCCATAGTGATGGGCAGATCGAGGCTTCGCGAAACACTGAAGCAGTTGAAGCAAATGTGCCTTAATGTGTTGAGGCTTCGAAACAATCTGACACCTGTCTCCACGGTGACCCCTAGTGGTCAGAACAGTGCAAATGCAACAAAACTCAGGCCAAAAATTCATTAAAAACACCCTTTACAAATGTATTGCAAAAGTTTTACTGAAAGTAAAATCTATCAAATGCAATTAACTAATCATCTAATAAGATTAAATATAGAGTGTCTGTATAATATGTGTTCTTTTATCAATTTTCAGGGCTTGTTTCTCTGTTCCATGGCTCAAGCTAAACAGGCCCATAAGAGAATAATAACTACCATTATTTATTTTAATTATTCTAATGTCTAATTAAAACATCTACAGATGTATAAAACTGATCAGAAATCAGGTAAAGCCCATAGACACTTGTTCAATAGTTCTCAGTGAATCTGCATGATTCATGGGTTCACTTTATCGTCACCCTCTACTGGTGAACCATTGAAATTTCGAACTGTTTTGAAACATTTCGAAACAGTGATGATGTAATGAAGCCTCATTTACTGAAATCATGTGACTTTGGCAGTTTGATACCATGGCTGCGTCCGAAAACCGAAAAACATTTCAAGGTAGTAAGGCATCAAGGCACGTCCGAATCCAATGTTAGCTTCACTTCCTGTCTCATGAGATACCTTGCTAAGATCGATTTTTGAAGGAAGCATAGATGTATCCTTAGCTGCCTTTGATATCCCACAATCCTGTGCTTTCCATTCTGTGACATTGAGCTAGAAAAATAAAGATGGTGTCTGAAAGTTGCGTTTGCTGCTCAGTTTGTATATAAATGTACGATTTTGACCAACATATTTCAATTTTGATATCATTTCTATCGAGATATTACTACTGTAATAATTAAATATTTGTTTAGTTCTCACCAAAGTTTGCGCTATATTGCTGTAGATCATTAAACTGTTACGCTGCCTCAGAAGTCTGTCCGAAATCAGTTTCGTGAGGTGCCTTCATACACAAACGCTGCCGTACAAGTCATTCTCTTTTAAGACAGCGAGGCAGCACGACAGCTACCCAGGTTTTCGGACGCAGCCCATGTTTGATACACGCTCCGAATCACTGATTCGAAACAAAAGATTCATAAAGATTCTGAGCTTCATGAAGCAGTGTTTCGAAATTGGCCATCACTAGCCTTCCAGTAGCTTTGGTATAGCCCTCATGTTTCATTGGTCTCTTGTATTGTCCGTGTAACCCATTGAGTCCATGTCAATACTCATGTTTATGCTTAAGTTAATGGTTAAGTTTATGGTTATTTTAGCTAAGTTCTTACATGTTTTAGCTAAGTTCTTCAAGTCTACATTTTGTTTAAGTTTGGTATCACATCAGGAAACTGCACATGGGTTCTCACCACGCTCACCTCCAGTGGACTCAACAAAAGATTACTATTTCCATCACAGGAATAAATTACATTTTTACAAAATATTAAATTAGAAAACATTTATTTTAAATTATAGTAATATTTCAGAATATTAATATAAAAATATTAATTTTTACTGTATTTGAGCAAATTCAAAAAAAAGAAACAGCCTTGGTAAGCATAAGAGACTTTTTTTTTAAACTCAAATGTTTGAACAGTAAATAATTTTATATAGATAGAACAGTTCTATATAGAACATTTACTATATATAGAATTTTGGGGGGGATGATCTGTGGCTTGTGATAAAAATCATGAGGATAAATAGTTTCACACAAAACTCTGAGTATGGATTAATGAGTGTGTAGTGGGCAAGATGTTCAAAGTGGATTGTATATAAGAGACTGTGACAGAGTGTGTGGCTCTGTAGCTGTGGTCTAATTGGCACCATCCATATTAGGGATGACAGTCAGACACTGGTCTGGTCCTGAGCAGAATTCCAATGCGACACTTACGTGCCACAAAAGCAGCTCCCCTGAGATATCAGGGAATAATGTTCAGCCCTCAGGCAGACAATGGGCCAGTTTAGCAAGGACTCAGAATTACACATCATCTGCCTTTAAACAAACATTATAATAGAGGTTGAAACATGCAGAGGAAACATTTCAACATTCATTTATTTATTATGATTAACTGCTTAACAATAAAATAAACAAATCAAGTATAAGTACAGTATGTGCGTTAGGAAGCCGTATGTGGAATGGAGATGTCAGAGAAAATCTGAATCAAAATCCAGCCAAATGAAACCAGGAAAAATCTAAATTGCTAGGTCTTTCAACTGAAGCTTTAACTATAAACCATACACTCTGATGCAATACAATTAGTTAATATCATGATATCAGTTTTCTCTTTTGTTATATTTCATAACAAATAATAAACCATTTTGTCCAAGCACATTTTTTTTTCTAACAAAACACTGAAAAACATTTGTCATTATCTAGCTCTCATAATAAATTGGCCTCCCTAGCAATTCCCATGCAACTGTGTCCTTTGACTTAAAAGTACCCCAACACACACACACACAGTCGAACACCTGTTTCATTATTAGGAGAACAAGGACATAATGGAGTCTTTTTTGGGGAGGACTACAGAAGACACTGTAATTACTGAATGCTTTGATTACCTTTTGCTCAGCCCATTTGGAATGCTAGTTCAATATCTATTACTTTGAACATTTTATAATGGCCCCTAGTCGCTCTCACGGTAAATGGAAGAGGTTAAAGAGGACAATAGTCGCAGATCTTGCCGCTCAATTCATACGTCTCTACTCTCACGCCTATCGATTTCGCTGGTTGCGAGCAGATTGACTACCTCGGGAAGCCGAAAGTGCAGGCGGAGAACAAGCAGTTAGGTGGCGAACGAAGGCTGAATGTTAACAAGTATACACTTCCCTGTCTAAATATTAGTTTCTCTTGCTGTTTTCACAGCTAAAGGCCCCACAGGGTTTGATTTTATTTTCTCCCCAAAAACTAAATAGCGACAAACTGAATCACAGTACAGCATGAAATTTTCCTGATCCCTGAGGTCATTGTGCGCAGTGACAGAAGATTGAATTTGAGGTAACAATTAATATATTTTAAAACACTGGAGATTTATATAGGTAAAAAGAATCCCTAAATCTATCACATATATTTTTGGAGTATAAGGGCCCCTTTGAAATTTTATTAGGAGGTTGTGAAATGCCAAAATTGATTAAATAAACCATAAATTAGTGTTTATTTTGAATAAAGGGATAGTTCACCCAAAAATTGAAAATTTGCTGTTAATTTACTCACCCTCAGGTCATGCAATATGTAGATGACTTTTTTTCTTCAGTAGAACAATAAAGAAGATTTTTAGCTGAAACCGTAGTCTAAAGCGCATGGCGCAAGTGCACTTAGAATCCACTTTTGCTAGTTCAAGGACTGGAAAAATGGTTGCCGCATGGTCTAAAAGGGTTGTCCTTATTCTCTTAATGAGTAATGGGTGTGTTTAAAAGAGAACCTCCCAATCAAGTGAAGGGATTTGTGGAAACTTCTAATTATTTTGATACAAAATTTGCCTGGCATTTCAGCATGAAAAGACAAACATTTCAGGTGAAGGATAATCCACTTCTTACCTCCGAGACTGTGTTAATCTATATTATTTTTATTGTGAGTATTAGGCTTATCATTATTGCTGATCACTGTTGTTGTGCTATGATATCGTAATATTTACCATTATATAATCAGAGGAGTATAGAAAAGTTTATTAAAGTGTCACTTCACAATACAATAGTAAAATATATAAGTATAGTATTTTTATGTTACATTGCTGTCTCTTTAATACCGCGTGGTTTATATACATCTTGCGCTGATTGGGCTGACATTTTTGTCACACCCACCAAACAAGAGAAAATGTATCTCAAACTCGTTGCACACCGTTTCCAAACATGTCGTTCAACCCGGAAAACGTAGCAAAACGTTGCGCACCGGTTTGAGCTTGAACGTGCCCCAGTTGTGCTCGCGCCATGGCGGAATTTGCAAACGAAAAAAAAAAAAAAAAAAAAAAACGCTTCTCTAGTGAGGAAACGGATCTACGGGAAAAGTCGGATTCACCCAAAGCATTTTTATCTTTATGCACACAATAATACTCTTTTACATTGTAATCCTTTCATTTTTAAAATTTGCCATGTTTGTGTGTTGCTGCGCATCCCTGTGTGTGTACTTTAGACCAGTCAATGGCGCAGTCTATTTCAGTTGCCACAAAATAGTAATGTCCATCAATGCGCTTCAACACGCCTCGTTTTCAGACCAGCACGCCCATGGGCGCACAGATGCATTTTCTATTTAAACAACGTGGCGCAAATTAAAAAAATGTCTACCAACAAGGGACAGTGAGGTAAAAGGGTCCCGTACTTACATCGTGAAGCAAACCACCAAAATAACAGCAAAGAATCGTCGTGTGTCATCAATTGGCTTTTCGCCGTTTGTAATATTCCTGAAGACTGTCAAATCAACGCGCTGCTACATTTCTCTCAGATACAAATGCTTAACACAATTGGCGTCACTGTGATTGTGTATTGTTATATTAGGCCTATATTCCAAAATTTCACCCACCACACACGACAGTCTAGTGACTGCTGTCCTGCCTAACACGCAAATGCTAGCATCATTTGTAGTTTCTGGCTCTTTGAGGAAAAAAAAAAAAAAAAAAAAAAAAAAAAATTCGACCTCTTTTAATCATGTGGTGATCTACCCGGTGTAATAATGAATAATTTATTTTGTTCCAACTGTAACAATTTTTATTAAGAAATAAAAAATAACTAGTACCACAGAATTATGACAAACATCGCGTGAGATGGGTATAGCACACAGCGGAAATTCATTTAAAATTTCGTATTTTTTTTATTTCGAGTTTTATTTCATTGTTTATTATTTCATTATTTTTAAATTCATTTTGTTAAAACTGTAGTTTTAAAATAGTTATGTTCAAAGCATCGTTTCCCGTTGTTTTTAATTCCTGTGTAAATGCATTTATGAGTCATTCTACGAAACGGGTGCCATTTCCACTTTGCACTTTTCAAAATTTTCATTAAGAGCAAACTTTTTTTTAAACAAACATACAACTTGAAAGATATGTTAATCCTCCAAAAAACACATTTTCCCACCTCAGGCACAAAATCTTTAATAACATTATCCTTTTTATTTAGGCAAGACAGCCATTCTTGTACCACCCCGTTACGGACAAAATGTATGCCATTGGAGTAGTAAAAGAAGAAATAGATTTTTAAAATCTAATGTTTTCCTAAAAGTAAAATGTCCTTTTTTTTTGGAAACCATCAATAGAAAGTCTGTAATTTATTTTTATTTTTTTTATTCTTAGATTTTTAATCTTGAAATATGAATTTGACCTTTCAATGGCCTCATTGTTTGTACTGAAATAATGAATTCACTGAAAAAATACAAATAAAGTTAAATTGATCTGATTAGTCCACACAACAAGAACATAATTCAACATTAATTTATGTACTATTTCATTTTCTTTCCATAAACTTTTAACAAAATGACCCTGTGACGGGGTGGTAAATGTGACGGGGTGGTATGGACAAAGTGTATCTCTATATGATCTGCTGGTTTTAAAATTTAAAAACTGGGGGAGGGGAGACATTCAAATTGAGTAAAAAGTGTGTGAGTGATATAGTGAGTGAGTGAATGAGTGAATTAATGAACCAAACAGTGTTGCCAAGTCTGCGTTTTTCCCGCAAAATTGGGCTAGGCTACTTTTACACTGTTGCCGCGGGTTGTTTTTCATGTCCACGGGTTGAAGTGAGCCCAAAAAACATGCTATTTAGCCCTTGGAATGCACATTTTACCACAGGAACCCAGCCAAAAAGAAAACGTTTTACCCCCAAGAATGTGATTTTTATCGAGGGACATTTTGAGATGAAATTTACCACCCCGTCACATACCACCCCGTCACAAAAATGTGACGGGGTGGTAAATTTCATCACAAAATGTCCACAAATCTCCCATGTGGTCAAGTTTCTCACCTAGCATACATGCATTCAATCTGAAATTTAATTTTCTTTGTATTAATAATGTGAAAAAATGAATAAAAAACAGTTTTCCCTATCTATTTTGCGTGACGGGGTGGTAAGTTTAAGCTTGACGGGCTCTGCCTAACATGAAAAAGCAACAAATAAACAATGTAAAAAAAATGTACATAGTTGCCTTCTTTTGTTCTTGGTGGCTATAAGGCTCAAATGATGTCACTTAGGCTTTGTGATGTCATTTAAAGGAACAGAGCATTATTTAAGGATAAAATAAGTTAGTGTGACGGGGTGGTAAGTCAAACTGAGGGACACGCACAAATCATAAAATATTTACAAAAAAAATAAGGTTTATTGTGAATAAGTATATCTTGTGTAAACAGGGACACACATATAATCCTGAAAATAGTATATGTTTGAAAAAAATATATGACTTATTTGGTGATATTTTAGATGCAAATGTCATGTTGGTTAACACGGACATGTGAAATTGGCTATATAATAATGAAAATTAATTAAAAATAGTATGCTAATCTTCAAAAAAAGCATTTTATCATACATCATGTTAAAAAGAACACTTGAATTAATGACCTTAAGCTTTGGAAACAGACTTTGGGACATTTTTTGTGCCTTATGCATCTGATCAAACGTTGCGGACCCAAATGGCACCCGTTTCGTAGAATGACTCTTGCCGCTTCAGAGAAGCATTAAACACTCTGTGTAAATGCACATTTTTTGTGATTTTATGCCGCTTCATGGTTGGTTTCTAAATCGAGGGAACGAATTAGTAAGTCGTGCGCATGATTTATTTATTTTTTTTCCCTCTTTCCCTCTTCATGTCATGTGCGAGGCTCCGTACCATTCAAAGACGCTGTGAAAGAAAACTTGTGCGCTGTAAGTGTGTGCGCGGCGGGCACGCATCGACGTCACTTTCCCGCCAGAACGCGCTCCCTCAACTCGACTGAATGGCAAAAGAACCTGCTGCATGACTGATTTAATAGGGGAAACTGAGAAAACACAAGTAAAACAAACGATTACACTAAAGGTAGGGCTTGAAAGTGTTTCTTACTTGTCAAATAAACCTAATCCATGGATATTGACATGCAGCCAGGAGTCGTGTTTCCTGACATTTATATGTGCCTGATTTCGATGCTGGGGAAATAAAGCAAATCTGCCTGTGAATATTTTCTATAACTACAATTTAGGTAGGTTTAAATCCGAGTAATCATAGTAATCCGAGTAATCTTATATCAATGTTATATATATCGTCATATTGTCCAGCTCTAAAACATAGTTTTATAGTATAGTTCTTGTCAGTGTTTATTTTAAAACACACAATTATGCAGAATATAACATGGAAAATATTTCATATAACAATACAATATATACGGTATGAATTTACCTCAAAATCCAACATTTTGACACAAAATGATAACTGCAAAGTGCTAACACATGTTTCTCTGCTGGAGTCCAGCTGTTTCTGTGAGTTCCAGTGATCCATTTGCTTTTTTTTTTCTGTAGCTTTCGGCAGTCTATAAATATATACCTCAGGTTTTGTGTCAAAGCTATTTGTGCAGTCAACCGCAAAGCTCTTTTACGTTTTGGATGTGTTTTGTGTGTTTTTCGCGGCATTCACGCTGAAAACCAATGCTGCTGCTCAGTTTTTGCCACTCAGTGGGCGTGGCCGCAGTCGTAACGGTCGACGGTGACGTCACGTGCATACCCTCTATCGCAGCGCGTGAGTTCTCTTCCACAGCGTCTTGTGAATTAAAGCCTCTCAGACTGCACTTGAGTAGGCCTACTGAATTATCTTTAGTGTCCTCTTGAGCAAATACACACAAAATTATGCCAAAATGCCCATTTTCGACAAGTATCCACATAAACACAGTCTTAACTGAACGTAAACAGTTATCGTATGTGTGTGTCATTATAACGAATCCGTGCTTTAAACAGTCATATACCTTCTGTTTATAATGTTAATCAAACACCAAAAGAAAAAGAGATAATCACTCACTGCTCTTCATAACTTTTATAGTATCTGTGTAGCCTATATTTACTTAATACAATAAAACAGTTTTCACAAGTAGGCCTACCGTAAAATCTTTAATTTGTATCTTTTTTTCTGTTGTATTTATTTGTGCTATTGCTTGTAATTTGAGAATTGTGACATTTCACTGGTATCTAAAATGTTGGTATAGTAAGGTTACGGTCAAAAACAACTAAAGCAATAACTATTTATTTAGGCAAGGCCAGTGAATGTTTTGGCAGGACAAATAAATATCTAATCTAAAAAATAGTGAGTTGTTGAATGATATAATGACAATTTTCTGTTAGTCAAACAGTAGCCTACATACTGATTTGAAGTGTACTGCAGAAAGACTGGTATCATCAATATATTATTTAAAAAAAAATTGTATTGACTCAGTACCAATTTAAGTACCAGTAGGCTATTTTTTAATTTACTATATAGTAATATAGTGGTGCCGATTTAAAGAGGCACCATTTAGGCGATGATCACTGAGGGCTAAGCCCCCTGAAGATCAAATCCTAGAACCGCCCCTGATAGGCCGATCATTTCGCCTTTTAAGACTTCAGTGTATCGTCAGGAGCCATCGTCATGTTTTTTTGAATCTCAAAGTGACTGCACCCATTGACTTCCATTATATGAATCACAGAGGACCACGGTTTCAGCTAAAAATCTTCTTTGGCCTGCGGGTGAGTAAATTAACAGCAAATTAAATTTTTTGGGTGAACTATCCCTTTACGTGTTACTTAAAAATATCTTGCTGTATCAAAAGTATTGGATGTATGTAGTGACATTATTTTACCAAAGTCAGGAGCCAGTCATTGAGATAAGATTAGAAGTGTTGGTCAGAGTCGCCCTTACATTTACAGCTACAATATTGAGTATTCAGTATTTCATTGCCAACATTATTATTCAGTAGGTAGAAACTGATTTCAGCTGTCTATATACGAAGCAATGGGATTGCCACTCAACATCCAGTAGACCTCAATAAGTTTCCTTCAGCCATGAAAAGTCATAAAATTACAGGATTACTAGAGGGAACATTTCTAAGGGCTAAGAAACAGAGACTATGTGGGTAAAACTGAGATACTGTAAGTTAAAGTAATAAAAGAGAGAGCTAGAGAGAAAAAGACAGAGAGAGGGGAATAGAAATTTCAGAGGAGCCCAGGGGTTGATGTTGTTCAACACCTTGTAAGAAGATAGTCCCATGCCCATGGCTTTAGCCCTATTTTGCATGAATTAGGTTGTCAAGGCCTGGAAGAGGCAATCCGATTCTGTTCATCATTCTGAGATTATTTCCAGTTGTCTCTGAAAGCCACAGGCAGGACCGTTTGAAAGAGTCGCATATTAAACCTGCACCAAAGGGGAGGAGCTGAAAGGCAGGAGCAGACTCTTTTTTTTTTTTTTTGAATGGCTCTTCTGACAACGTAATTTGCATTCTGTAATTAACTGTCTCTCCTGCTCAACCCCCCACCCCCACCCCACCATTTCTTCACCATTCTTGCCCCCCCCCCTTCAGCACCAGAGGTTAGTGCATGACAGTTCCAAGTCTGTGAATTAGGTCTGTGTTGCCCCGGTAACAGGTCTTTATCAAAGACCAACACACTGAAGTAGGAGGAAAGCTGATGTCTAAACGAAGAGGGTTTTTTGTGTGTGTGCGTTTTTTCAGTGTGCACAAAATGCTACTCCAAAAAGCATGGATAAATGCGATGCAATTTCAGAAAATATGAAATAATTATAGATGAAAGTAATAATAAAATTTGAAAATGTGTTCCAAAATAGATGATCAAAAACATATATATGGATGGATATAGTGACATTATTTTTTTCCCACGTCTGAATAATATTTCGATAATCGTTCATTACCATGTAATTATTTGATACCATCACTTTATTGTACCATGGTCACCGTGATTTTGCCAAGACATGTTCCAGGATCAACATTTTTTGTAACAACATTCCTGTCAGAAAATTTAGTCCTATAACCCTATCCCTACCCCTAAACCTAACCCTACCCATAACATCCTTAAATGGGACCTGTAATGCCCCTTTTACAAGTTGTAATATAAGTCTCTGGTGTCCCCAGAATGTGTCTGTGAAGTTTCAGCTCAAAATACCCTACAGATAATTTATTATAGCTTGTCAAATTTGCCCCTGTTTGGGTGGGACCAAAAACACAGTTTTTGTGTGTGTCCCTTTAAATGCAAATGAGCTGCTGCTCCTGGCCTGCTTTCCAAAGGAGGTGGAGCTTTTACAAGCTTGTGCTTCGGTTGCTCAACAACAACAAAGCTGGAGAATCTCACACAGCCAAAATGACGATTGTCAGTAACGATGTTCAATCTCCCAAAATATCTCACTTTGAATTGAACTTTGAGCATCATAACTTTGCAAATGTTGTTTATGCTCTAACAGCAACATTACACACTAACTAAATGTTAAAAAACTGAATTCATACTGAAATCATAATCAACCACCCCTTTAAATTCAGAGGGAAATGGTAGGTGAATAACACTGATGTAGAAGCACCTAACTCTGATTGTGAGCCTAAACTTGACATCAACTGTAAACTTGTCCCTCAAATCTGATTGATTGAATGATTGGAATGTTGATCCAGGAAAACATGTTGTACCTGTATTTGATAACTTATTGGTTTGGTAAAGCATTGGAGTCAAATGCTGTGAATTCAGCTTTCCTGACAAAGCACACTATATCATAAGCCTGAGAGCTCTATTGTGAACGCACACATGTCAAGTGCAGTTCTGACACTCATTTGAATACAATCAACTTCGCTGTGATTTCAGTCAGAGGCGACGGCTGTTTTAGAGCAATGTTAAATTGTGTATTTACGTCTCGCTCTTATTCAGGGCGAAGTGTTATTCAGCGGTTTAAGTGGATATGGATCCCTGTGTTTCACACACATTTCCTCTGAAGTAAAATCAATAGAATTACATGAGCATAGAGCTCCAAACACCATTCATTGTGGATCCTTGCGATAGGCACACAGACTTAAGTATGCGTCACGAGTGAGTCGCCACTGGAGTCTTCAGAAAACTCGGAAGACTTTAAAACAAAAAGATATAACAGCTTAAAGAGGGAGGGAATTCCAATTACCCCCCTCTGCTGACATCTATCACAAACCCCTGTTTTCTTAATTGTACAAGACAGGCTGCTCTGAACTAAAAATGAATCAAAGAGATCAACACATTTATTTTAAATTAGAAATCCATGCAGGCACACATGAATTTGTAATTACTTATGCTAATACTCTGGTGACAGAGGGAGGACACTGAGAAGAGACAGCCTGACAGAGGTGGTACAGATGGATAGATGGATGGATGGATCAAAAGAGAATGAATGGTAGCCTATCACTCAAAAATAAAAATTCTGTCATTATTTAATCACCCCCATGTCATTCTAAAGTTTTATATAATGAAAGTAAATGAGGACTGAAGTTGTCAAACTTCAAAATGACAAAAAAAAAAAAAACCCATAAATGCAGACCAAGTTGATATTACAAGTTTTCTGAAGCCTTAAGCTTTGTGAGGAGAACGGACTGAAATTGAAGCCATTGACATATTTTTTAGTGCTCTTTGGCCTGTTATGAGAGCTCATAAGAGACATAGGGAGTTATGAATGAATCATGCTTTTTAAAGGGGACCTATTATGCTCATTTTTACAAGATGTAATTTAAGTCTCAGGTGTCCCCAGAATGTGTCTGTGAAGTTTCAGCTTAAAATACCTCACAGATCATTTACAGTAGTGATCAGAATTATTGGCACCCTTGGTAAATATGATCAAAGATGACTATAAAAATAAATCTGCATTGTTTATCCTTTTGATCTTTAATTCATTAAATTAGCAAAAAATCTAATCTTTCATTGAAGGAAAAGAATTGAAAGTGGGGGGAAAATCACATTATGAAATAAATGGTTTTCTCCAAAACATGTTGGCCACAATTATTGGCACCCTTTTATTCAGTGCTTTTTGCAACCTCCTTTTGCCAAGGTAACAGCTCTGAGTTTTCTCCTATAATGCCTGACAAGTTTGGAGAACACCTGACGAGATCGGAGACCATTCCTTCATACAGAATCTCTCCAGATCCTTCAGATTCCCAGCTCCATGTTGGTGCTTCTTCTCTTCAGTTCACTCCACTCATTTTCTTTAGGGTTCAGGTCAGGGGACCGTGGCAGAAGCTTCATTTTGTGCTCAGTGACACATTTTTGTGTTGGTTTTGATGTTCGTTTTGGATCATTGTCCTGATGGAAGCTCCAACCATGGCCCATTATTAGATTTCTAGCAGAAGCGGCCAGGGTTTTATTTTTTTTTTATCTGTTGGTATTTCATAGAATCCATGAAGCCATGTATCTGAACAAGATGTCCAGGACCTCCAGCAGAAAAATAGGCTCACAGCATTAAAGATCCAACAGTATATTTAACCGTGGGCATGGGGTACTTTTTATCCATGTGTGCACCAAACCCATCTGGTGGGTTTGCTGCCAAAAAGCTCTTTTTTAGTTTCATCTGACCATAGAAGTCGGTCCCATTTGAAGTTCCAGTCTTGCCTAACAACTGAATATACTGGAGATTGATTCTGGATGAGAGCAGAGGATTTTTCTTGAAACCCTCCCGAGCAACTTGTGGTGATGTAGGTGCTGTTTGATCATTTTTTTTAGGCTATATGAGACTCGAGACTCAACTAATCTCTGCAATTCTTCAGCTGTGATCCTTGGAGCGTCTTTGGCCACTCAAACTTTCCTTCTCACCGCGCATTAGGACGATTTAGACACAAGTCCTCTTCCAGGCAGATTTGTAACATCTTTAGTTGATTGGAACTTCTTAATTATTGCCCTGATGGTGGAAATGGGGATTTTCAGTGCTTTAGCTATTTTCTTACAGCTACTTTCTATTTTGTGTTTCCTCATGTTTGTACTCCTGTGGAACAGCAAGTCATGGCTGGACAATTTCATGTTCATGATCACCCTGGTGTGATAATTTTTTTTAAAATATGAATGGGAATATACTTCAGAGATATTTTACTCATAAATATTCTAGGGGTGCCAATAATTGTGGCCAACATGTTTTGAAGAAAAACATTTATTTCATAATGTGATTTTCCCCCAACTTTCAATTCTTTTCCTTCAATGAAAGATTCGATTTTTGCTAATTTTATGAATTAAAGATCAAAAGGATAAACAATGCAGATTTATTTTTATAGTCATCTTTGATTAGTTATATTTACCAAGGGTAATATAATAATTCTGATGACCACTGTATAAATCCATGTTGTAAATACCCATTTCTGACTACAGTCAAGAACAGGCTGTTTTTTTATGCATGTGCCTGTAAATGCAAATGAGCTGCTGTGCCCCGCCCCCTCTCTACAATCACACTTCCTGCCTCATTCAGATTCCCTGCCAAATATTAACAAGACATTTACTTGGTTTTGATTATCATCTATATCACAATCACTCACACGGATAGCATAGTTCTTCTTTCATCACTAAAGTTTATTATTTCCACGCGTATTTCAGTTTAAACATCAAATAGATCATTTTCTGACACAGACAGCTGGCTGTCAGACGTCAAGTCTCGCGAGTAACTTCTCTTTCACATTTTTTGTTTTGTTTAAACTGTCAAATACACACAAGGTTCTGTCAAAAATACACATTTCACATAAACACAGTCAGTTATGTCTGTGAAAGTAAATAGCAGGCAACGTTACAGAAATCGTATGTGTATATTAGATCTGTGGTGCATTCCCTTCGAAAAATAAAACGAATCCACTGCGTTCAGCAACTCAGATGTAGGTAAATGAAGACTGTTATGTTCACTCTTACATCCAACAACAAAACATCTCAATTACTTACCAGACATTGTTGTCACTACAGCTGCTCGAGCACGGAGAAAATGGCAGACAGCATACAGCTCGCTGAGGGCAGAAACTATTGCTGCATTCGAAATCACGTATTGTTAAGTAGGTAGTACATTTGAATTTAAATTTACTTCCCGACCATTGAAAAAGTATGTTCTGTATAGTACGAATGCATGTAGTATGAATGAATTCGGACGTACTACTTCTGCCATGTTGTTTTTGTTGCATGAGTTTTGCATAATAGGTCCCCTTTAAACAAATCTTTTCAATGAATCAGTTAATTCAGTTAACAAAACCAGTTTGGGGCCTGTCCCAATACCCACTCTTGCGGTCTTGACCACTTGATAGCACATGCACACAACAGAATTAAATGCACAAGACTGTTCCAGGTCTGAATAATGCCAGGTAACACTTTATTTTGATGGTCCAATTTAGACATTCTACTAATTCTGTCAGGACCACTACTGTCAAAGGCAGCATACAGTTTGGATTGGCGGTATGGTTCCATTCTGGGCAAGAATTTCCTGCCCATCCATGCAGCCTAGATAAGAGCAAAGAGATCAGTGATAACCCCCCTTAGGGTAAACAGAACATAAACAACATAAATGTATTGCAGATATCATTAATGTTCAATAATTTAATGTACAGCGTAATTCAAGAAAAAATAGTCTGATTCGACAAGGAATAAGGCCAAATCCTGACTGGACGATAGGAGGAGCTGGGGATGGAGAAGGGTAATTAGCTCTTGAGCAACGTGATAAAGCTGCTGGTAATACTGAATGGACCTTATATTATATGCTGTGATAGGCATCATATTCCTATATGTAGACATGAATCAGCTGAGAGTCAGCTGATGCGAGCTTGACTGACGTGACCTGCCAGAACTAACGCTACGCTTGATCTATAAGTAACTTTGCAACTATGTCAACTAACTCTCATTGGAGTATTAGTAGACTGTTAGTAGATTGTTAGGGTTAGGTGTTAGGCTTCGGGTTAGAAGAATAAGTTGATGTAATTGCAAAGTTATATTAACTTATAGTTAAGTAGAATGTCTGCTGAATATAAGCTAACACTTTATTTTGATGCTCCCCCAACAGACATAACTGACAAACAATACTTTGTCAACATATTCTTCTAACCCAAAGCCTAACATCTAACCCTATCAGTCTACTAATACTCTAATGAGAGTTATGTAGTTGCAAAGTTACTTGTAGTTAGTAGAATGTCTAAAGCAGACCATTTAATTAAATTGTAACCTAATGCCAAAGCTCAGTGCTCTTAACCAACACTCAATCCACACTATCGCTAATATTGCCTCATAGTGCTATTTGAGGCTATATCCCATCAAACCACCCACCCCCCAAACCAAAGGTTTGAAATGATACTGTATAAAAGTGAGTAAATAATCACAGAACTTATAGTTTTGGATGAAATAACACTTTAAATGAACCAGTCGAACACGCAAGCCTGGAGTCTCTTTCTGCATGGCCCCTCTAGAGAACCGGAGCCATTGAGTGGTAATTACTGTTATCTGCCACTTGTTTTATTAACACGTGTCCTCAAAGAATGGAGTTCAACTGCGACGCCATGTGGGCCGATGCCCAGTTTGATAGGTCTGCAGGAAGAAATAATTATTATGAGGAAAGCTCTTGTTATTCCATATAAAGAGGGCTTTACGTGGAAACACCCACGTGGACCCTCACAATGCTTGAGGCATTTTGGCTAATGGAAGGATAGAAAGTATTAAACAGCACGAGAAGATGGAGAAGATATGTGGGGGAGGTGAAAAGGGAGAGTGAGAGAGAACAGGCCAGAACAAGAGAGAAAGAGATGACTTTGGGAAGAAGTTTTAGGTGCAGACAGAGTGTTTTAAAAAAGAATCCACAATAAAAAAAGTAAGACAGAGGGAGGGGTAAAAACAAGGACATACTGGGTCTTGTCTGTGCCAACAGCTAGTAATTACACGCCAATCATCCACCCCAAGGACAGCATGGGAATTAACTAAGCAGAGAAATTGTGGAAAAAAATTCAATTAAAAATTGAATTAATAAACTGCTTTGGCTTTCCGGACTGGTGTAAGTGGTTTTGAGGGAATTGGACAGAATGGAATCCTTTACCTGTGAAACACAGAGTGAAAGTGCATAAAATGTGTATGTGCACCTAACAGTTTCAATCTCAACAAAATATGTTTGAAAATGTTTGTTGACAGGGTTAGGGTTAGAGAACTGAAGTTTAAAGGGATAGTTCACCCAAAATAATTCTGTCATTAAATACAGTGGCATGAAAAAGTATGTGAACCCCTTGCAGAATCTGTGAAAATGAGAATTATTTTAATAAAATAAGAGGGATAATAAAAATGCATGTTATTTTTTGTTTAGTACTGTCCTGAGTAAGATATTTTACATAAAAGATGTTTGCATTTAGTTCACAAGACAAAACAATAGCTGAATTTATTAAAATAATCCCATTCATAAGTATGTGAACCATTGATTCTCAATACTGTGTGTGGTTACCTGATGATCCACGACTGTTTTTATGTTTTGTGATGGTTGTTCATGAGTCTCTTGTTTGTCCTGAGCAGTTAAACTGAGTTCTGTTCTTCAGAAAATTCCTCCAGCTCCTGCAGATTCATCAGTTTTCAAGCATTTTTGCATATTTGAACCCTTTCCAACAGTGGCTCTATGATTTTGAGATTCATCTTTTCACTCTGAGGACAACTGAGGGACTCAAACTCAACTATTAAAAAAGGTTCAAACATTCACTGATGCTCCAGAAGGAAACACAATGCATTAAGAGCCGAGGGGTGAAAACTTTTGAATTCAAATATCAAGGTAAATTGTACGTAATTTTTCTGCCGGGAAACATGCAAGTATCTTCTGTTGCTTCCGAAGGGCAGTACTAAATGAAAAACAATGATATTTAAACAAAATAAGAAAAATTGTGACATCTTCATCCTGTTCAAAAGTTTTCACACCCCGACTCTTAATGCATCGTGTTTCCTTCTGGGGCATCAGTGAATGTTTGAACCTTTTTTAATAGTTGTGTTTGATGTCCTCAGTATGAAAACACAGATCTCAAAATCCTACAGTCACTGCTGGAAAGGGTTCAAATATGCAAAAATGCTTGAAAACTGATGAATCTGCAGGAGCTGGAGGAACAGAGCTCAGTTTAACTGCTCAGGACAAACAAGAGACTCATGAACAACCATCACAAAACATAAAAACAGTCGTGGATCATCAGGTAACCACACACAGTATTGAGATTCAATGGTTCACATACTTATGAATGGGGTTATTTTAATAAATTCAGCTATTGTTTTGTCTTGTGAACTAAATGCAAACATCTTTTATGTAAAATATCTTACTCAGGACAGTACTAAACAAAAAATAACATGCATTTTTTATTATCCCTCTTATTTTATTAAAATAATTCTCATTTTCACAGATTCTGCAAGGGGTTCACATACTTTTTCATGCCACTGTATACTCACCCTCATGTCGTTCCAAACCAGTAAGACTTTTGTTCATATTCGGAACACAAATTAAGATCTTTTTGATAAAATCTGAGAGCATACTGTCCCTCCGTTGATGGCTATGCAACAACCACTTTGATGCTTCAAAAAGTTCATGAAGAGAATGTAAAAAAAAACTCTTCATTTTAGTCACAATAAAATGGATTAAAACGATTTTAAAATGAATTTGAATTTTTTTTTTTTTTTTTTTTTATAAAATTAAAGAACATTTTTTGTTAAAAGACAAAAACTATGAAAAAACAGCACTAGGTGATGAAAGAGTCAGCTGCATTACCCTGGTGTAATATGCACCTCAGTTACCTGCTGCGAGTAAACAGTAAAAAAATATGTATTTGATAGCAGCAAGGGCCATCTTTCCACTTAAAAGCATTATTAACCACCTAATTGGCCGATAATTAAAGCATTGTTTGTTTGGCACTTTCGTGAGTGCTAATACTGACCCAGTTTAATGATTAATGGCTTCATAATTTACATTCTACAAGTGTAATTATTTCCTCTCCACCTTCATTATTGCTGCCATGTTAATGGCATGCTTCTCGCCTGAGGGTATTCCCTCAAACAAAAAGGAGGTCCAAACTCATTTGGCATCCAATGCTGCATCTGCATGTCCTTGACAAAGGCAACTACTCTTTCCCAACATCTCAAATAAATATATCACCTAATCATGCACATTATTATAGAATGTCCTCTAGCATACGTTCCAGGAATTGATGCGGGTCAAACAGCAGGAATTGGTGTGGAAAAGGCTTCAAATACACCAGGACACTCTTTCTAGCACCTTTAATTGTGGAAGTAGATTTGTAGATGTAATAACTGCTCTATCATTGTGCTAATCCTGCACCCAGAGTCTCTGTCGGCCCCCCAGCGAAGGCTTGACAGAGAAATTAGTTGCTGCTGCACTGAGTAACTGTTGGGTGTGTATTAAAGCATTTAAAATCAATGCTGACAGTTTAATCTCAGCATTTGATATAACTCCATTGCAAGAGAGAAAATAATGAATTTATGAATTTGATTTTTACAGTGAGATATTGTGACACAAAACGGTTTTACTCAATTGCTGGTATGAGGGTGTGTTTAAATACATTGCAATCAGCAGTCATCTCGGCAAACAAAACAAAAAAAGAAAATCTCACTTTTAATAGTTTAAATTCAATCTTTGACTGTTCAAAGATTATGCAAATAAATATTGTAATGGAATACAGCACTCACTTTTAATTATTCTGTACAAATATTTGCATAATGTAGCTCCTTTAAATCTGTAAAAGAAAATCGACAGTAACTAAATGTATTTAAACAATATTAATAATAACGTGAGAAGGGTCTGTAAAAGAAATCTGGTCCTTAAATCTGTTTAATTCCTTTTATATCCAGCTTTTCAAAATAACCTTTTTAAAGCTGTCAAATAAGAACATATTATGAGTATGTACCTCAAAATAGAAACATCAATGTCTCTGCTTAATGTCAGGATTTTTTTTTCTACATATTCGTGCACTCAGGACCCGGACAAACACAAAGACCACTCTAATGACATGTCTGTCTAGCTTACAGCAAGACTGCTTCACCCGTGTCAAAGTGCGCTTCGCAAAGCCTGAGGTTTAACTACTCCAATGATGACTAATTATGTTGTCAAACAGTCATGAAAGTCATAGTAAGTGAGTGTGTAAAGTTCAGGACATACAGGAACATTTAAAGGGATAGTTTGCCCCAAAATTAAAATTCTGTCATCATTTACTCACACTTTCTGTCTTCTGTGTTACACAAAGGGTTGATTTCTATGTTTTAGTACCTAAAACATAAAAAAGTCATAATGAATCAATCTTTTGACAGAGTCAAAATGTTACAAGAATGAAGTTGTAAAATTATGACTTCCTGCTAACACTTTACAAAAGATGCACTAATATGCATTAATTCATGCTTAACTAATGCACAGATAATCTCGTGTTAATGTGTGACTCATGAAGATAAAACATTTATCGTATGCTAGAGGATAAAACATTTATTAATGATTACTGCATCAGCAACTAATAAAGATTCTACAGTGGGGATCGAAAGTTTGGGCACCCCAGGTAAAAATTTGTATTAATGTGCATAAAGAAGCCAAGAAAAGATGGAAAAATCTCCAAAAGGCATCAAATTACAGATTAGACATTCTTATAATATGTCAAAAAAAGTTAGATTTTATTTCCATCATTTACACTTTCAAAAATAACAGAAAACAAAAAAAAATGGTGTCTGCAAAAGTTTGGGCACCCTGCAGAGTTAATACCTTGTACTGCCCCCTTTGGCAAGTATCACAGCTTGTAAACGCTTTTTGTAGCCAGCCAAGAGTCTTTCGATTCTTGTTTGAGGTATCTTCGCCCATTCTTCCTTACAAAAGTCTTCCAGTTCTTTGAGATTTCTGGGCTGTCTGTCACGCACTGCTCTTTTAAGGTCTATCCATAGATTTTCAATTATGTTGAGGTCAGGAGATTGTGAAGGCCATGGCAAAACCTTCAGTTTACGCCTCTTGATGTAATCCACCATGGATTTTGAGGTGTGTTTAGGATCATTATCCATTTGTAGAAGCCATCCTCTCTTTAACTTCAGCTTTTTCACAGATGGCATCAAGTTAGCGTCCAAAATTTACTGAAATTTTATTGAATCCATTTTTCCTTCTACTTGTGAAATGTTCCCTGTGCCACTGGCTGCAATACAACCCCAAAGCATGATTGATCCACCCCCATGCTTAACAGTTGGACAGAGGTTCTTTTTATTAAATTCTGTGCCCTTTCTTCTCCAAATGTACCTTTTTCTCATTCCAGCCAAAAAGTTCTATTTTAACCTCATCGGTCCACAGAACTTGTTTCCAAAATGCATCAGGCTTGTCTATATGTTCATTTGCAAACTTCATACGCTGTTTTTTGTGGACGTAGAAGAGGTTTTCTTCTGATGACTCTTCCATGAAGACCATATTTGTACAAGTTTCTCTTTATAGTGGAGGGATCGTGCAGTCAAACGTGGGTTTTGACTTGCTTTTCTCACAATCCTGCAAGCTCTTCTGTCTGATATTTTTTTTTGGTCTTCCAGATCTTGCTTTAACTTCCACTGTTCCTGATGACTGTCATTTCTTAATTACATTCCGAACAGAGGATATTGGCATCTGAAAATGCTTTGCTATCTTCTTATAGCCTTCTCCTGCTTTGTGAGCGTCAACTATTTTCAGTTTCAGTTTTCTAGACAACTGCTTAGAAGAATCCATGGTGCTGATTGTTGGGGCAAGGTCAGATGAGTCTGGGCATTTAAAACCTTTGAGATTGACATCACCTGGTCTTTCCAGACGATGATTGAGAACAATCCATGACACTGTCAGGTCTTAACTTTCCAAAGGGGGTGGTGCATGCTATAAACTCTGCAGGGTGCCCAAACTTTTGCAGACGCCATTTTTTTGTTTTCTGTTATTTTGAAAGTGTAAATGATGGAGCGAACGCGACCTGTTTACATAAAAGCTTTAACATTATGCATCCTCGTACTGTACTATCGAGTTTATACTGAATGGACATTTCAGACTATAAAGGTAAGAATGAAACGGTCTCTTCTTCGCTCAAATTGTCACTTTTTCTGTCAGCATTTGACATTTTTCCTCTCAAACACTGAATTTACTGTTTATATACAATGTTCAGTGTTTCTATGACTGATTGTCCAGAGCAGGAAAATATGAGTATGCGATTGGTTGTTTGTTGTTAAGCATAGCTGTAACATTCCAACACTGCATCATTTCACACTGTACAAGTTTGGCACCGCAATGCAGGGTTAACACCGCAAAAGTGGTGCTAATTAACCCTGCTCCGGAGGGTAAACCGCAGTGCTAACCCCGCTTCTAAATTACAAGTGTTAAACATTCCTTTACCCGGTATAAAAGTGCCTTAAAAGCGGTGTTTAGAACAAAGATAACCCGGGGTTAAGACCTGTAATGCTGCCTGAATCATAATTACGCACTGTTCGTTGTTGGCCAGAGGAGAACTGGCCCCTTCGTCTGAGCCTGGTTTCTCCCAAGGTTTTTTTCTCCATTTTGTCACCTGTTGGAGTTTGGGCTCCTTGCCGCTGTCGCCTTTTGGCCTGCTTAGTTGGGGACACTTGATATTCAACAATGTTTTTGATCTGCCTGCATTGACACCATATTTACAAATGAATGAATCAATACTGAACTTACTTAAGCTGGACATTGACACCATTTTCTTCTAGAGCTGCTGTGCAGCCAAAATTATTTGCCAGTTATCACTGTATAGCTGCTTTGACACAATCTGCATTGTAAAAAAGTGCTATATAAATAAAGGTGATGACTTAAGCACAGTGTGAAAATCCCTCTATAGTATTAACTAATAGTGTAAATTAATGTGTTAATTACCACAATGGGTCGAAGTCATGTATTGTATATTAACTTCCAGTTGTCTGCTTTAATTAATCATTAGCTAATGATTTCTAAAGGTATCATTATGTTACGACTTTACTTGTTGAGGCACATGACTGTTAACTAATAGTTAAGTAATATGTCATTTTGGTTTTGACATCCAAGCAATGGATTTCAGTTACCAGCCATCTACAACCAGAATTCCACTGTGTCCAGATTAACTTTATTGTTCATGGTACAGGAAAATGTCAGGTTAAGCTTGAGGTCTAGGATTCAAAGGCAGAACACTGAGACCATGTGTCTGGGTATGCTATTTTGTAACACTGTGTTTAGACCAGACAAAGACAATAGAACACATTATAATCTTGATGTGGTGCAACGCTACACAACACAACAAAATCCCAACAGTAACTGATGCCACAATCTATTTCTGACGTATTCCAAACTTTTGCGCTACTTCTGTTATGAAGGAGGACAAATGGACTTGCAATGGTCTGTCATGTCCATAGTAGACAGCTGTTGCGGCATGACGCGAAAATGGTCACGTCCAGTTTAAACGTGGAGTAACAGAGGTCAGTAGTTCAGATTCTGGTGTGCTGATATTTGTGTGCAGCCCAACTTACCTATCCTTCAAACACATTTTCTGACATTACATTCACTGCATGTGCAATTGACCCACAGACCTTTAGTAGGGATGCCAAAACCCATAATCAATTTCATGCATTAATCATTTCATATAAGGCCTATTACTATTATTCTCGAAACAGACAAGTTTATTTTGAAATCTTTTTCTTTTTTCCCACATTTACTTATCACTAAATGCTGGACTACATGACCATTTCCTAGTTTTTTAGCACCGATTTGTAGTCTGGAGGAGTCAGTGCTAGTTGCTCCAAGTCATAGCCAGTCTGCAGATTTTAGGCAGTTGGAGTTGACATTTCACAGACAGATTTCTGTTTTATTTTTAACTTCAGACTACGAATCCATCCAGTCGGAGGACAACAAACATGTTTAACATTTTGAGGCGATTGTAGAACACACATTGTTTTCATTTGTCATATATCTCCAACCAATGAGGCACATGTTTCTGTTTGAGATTGTTTGTTCTTGTGTGCTTTATTTCTACTCAGATTTCAACAGTGGTGTAGTGTATTCCACCACTTTTCCTAAAAAATGTCACTTTTTCATTCAAATCCACAAAAAAAAAAAAATCTTCTTGATTTAAGCAAGAGAATAAAATGTAATTAAATATTTCTTCACAGCACAGTTGGTATTAAAAACCTGCTGATGATGCTGATGATTACCTGCAGTCAATAACCAGGGGAAGTACTTCAGGGGGGGCTGTTTTTGGCCACTAAAATCAGTTGCGCTCGACATACCTTGCTTTCACCACTGAGCAAGTGCTCTGAATGGTTCTGTAACTTTAATTATGTGATTCCTACCCTAGGCTGTGCTGCAAGCATATTCTTTATATCTGTGCTCCTTTTATTTGGCATCTGAACAGATTGTTCACTCCTGATGCACTGGCTGATGTTCACTTCACTGTACGTTCTGTCATTGCTCCACTGAGAGAGTGTCACAAATGCAATTTTGCATTGAATCCAGTGATGTGCTGCAGGCATATCGACCTCGACCCTGTTAATTTACCACTGGGGATGTTGAACAGGGAAAGAAGGGAACTCTATGCAACAGACTGAAGATGATTCCTGCCAACACTAGCTGTTCACACTCTGTAATAGAGTCATCAGTGATTTCGAGAAATTAATTAAAGAAAAAAAACAGGCTTCAGATGCAATTGAAGTGCACTGAACGAGTTTTCAAGAGCTACAGCTCTTCAGATGTCATCAATATTTCTGCTTCATTCATCTCAGGGAATAACTAACACACAATGTGCTCTATGTCAGATAAAATTTATTCCAGCTTTGCGAGTAAACATGAATTCAGCATTGGTTCTGTGGTGGTAATACAGAGTTTTTTTGTATGTGTGTGTGGTTTAATTTGCGGGCAAAGCTCAGCAACTCTTTTTATGTACAAGGCTTTTAATGTTCAAATGCAGCTCAAATTGAGTTTCTTTTCCTGCCAGCAAACAGTTACGAATAGGGTGTTCAATAGAGACAAAGGCACCCGAAAAGGTCCTTCTTAAGGGACTAAAAACACTTCATTAACTTGTATTTGCATGACTAACTCCTTTCATGTGTCGTCTGATTGTCACAAGACCAACAGACTGTAGGCAGTTCATTCCTCACAATTACTTCTCATAAAGCCGCTGAGACATCAGAGGGGGAGTCTCCTCAAGAAATGGCCTTTAAGATTGCTTAAAATAAACTTCGAAATCACACGAAATGACTTATAGAACAACTGTCAAAAGCTTTTACATTTTTAAGACTATATGAATGATGTAAAGCAAAAATTATGGATGTCAGAAGGTTAAAAGTAATCAAATTTTGACATGCTGAATATTCAAATTAATCATCAATATTTACTGAGAAACATCTCTATATAACATCTCTAGTTATGAATCCAAAAAAAGTTTTTTAACTATACTTCCAGTGGAGGAAACATGTTGCATTTATTTGCATATTGTTTATTATATAACTGAAACATTTACTTTGCTACATTTTACGCTGAGGATCTGGAAGTATTATAGTCTTGTTCTTTTTCTTACAACTGGCCTGTAGTGATCAACTTAATTTGACCTCATTTGACTTCACAATAAATGTTTTATATACATGAGAACCCTATGTGACCGACACATTAAACATGTCCTCTGTGGAAGTTCTGCAACTAGTCAGTTCTGGCGTTTTGTAAACACGCCCACCTTTGGGACAGACCAATCAAGCCCTGCGGCTGGGGGCGGAGTTACCGGGTGAGCCATTTCTTCTGCAATCAGAGTCCTGTTTTCTCTTCCTCCACCAGCACCCCCATTCTGTTGATGTGTGAAATGAGCAAGGGTCTTATCTCTTAGAAACACACCACTGAGCCAGAGGAGACACAAGCGAGAGAGAGACAGCGCGGGAGGGGTGAGGGCAGAGAGCGAGGGAGAGGGAGCGTTTGAGAGTGTAGTTGCCCACGTGGGCTGCACACTAATAGGCCACGTTTGGTATGCCACAGGCCACACGTTTATTTTCAACGGCGGGCAGTGCTAATCCAGCCGAGTATGAGCTCCATACTGCAGACGTGAGCCGAACGTACTGAAACGTTCGAGTGAAGTCCCGAGACACCGTTTTTTCACCCCAGCGCTGATCATTTTCGTCTGCGAGGTGGTAATTTTGATAGTTCAAGGGCTAGAAGTAATCGAAGAGGGCATTCTTTTGTGCTTTCGGAGTGAAATACCTTCAATGGCAGAGTCTGCTGAGTGAGACGCAGAGAAGTAGAAGGGGGGAAAGCAATAGGGCATCTGTGTGAAAGAGAAAATCGAGTGAACTGTAAGGGTCTCTGAGTGGGACATGGTTTTTATTACCACAAATCTTTTTCGCTTCAGCCGCTGCTGTCCAGTGATGTCTGTCTACTGTGTCTCGACTGAGAAAATTGCTTCCTTTTTCATGACAAACTTGATTGCTTCTCAATAAAGGGCTATCAGAAGTGTTGCTTCAGAAACAAAAACATATACACGTTTGGGGCTAAAAGCTTAAATGTTGAAAAAAAATGTTTTGAAAGAACAACTGAAGTGATTATTAGCAATTTAACATAACTTTTGGAGTAATAAAGTGGCAAAATACAAGGTCAGACTTACTTTGAGTGAATCTTCTGTGGTTGGATTTGTTTGTCATAGTAAAAGCCATGAAAACCAGTGCCAATGATACTGTGCTTCAGAAATCACTTAGCCTACCTTTATGAGTATGTCGACATACATAGACTCAAGACTGAGACAAATGTGCCTGAAAATAGAACAGAAGAAAAATATTGATGTTTTAAAAGGCTAAATATAAAGCATATAGTATTAGAAACATGTTTTTCATGCATATTTCTGCCAACCAACAGAGAGTCAAGGCTCTACGCACTGTATTTTAGATATGTCATTTGAATTTTTCAAGATACCAATTATCTTTTCCTCCCCGGGTATTCTTAATGCAGGTGTTAGAGCTCAGCCAGCAGACGTCAGAGCTAACCTGGTTCTGCGTGGGAGCGGCGAAGTTCTACTAGTATCGTCATTATGCGTTAGCATGGTATCAGGGCAGAACGCCCACACTGGATATGAAGTGAATATGGAAAAAAACTCATCCACAGATGGCCCATAAAATGAGAGCATATCATTATTACCATACCAACATCTCTATATATAGAAAAACAAAGAAGGAACTTTTCACTTTTCAAGAGGTCTTTTGGCTCATCCTTGATTTAATATGCAGTCAGATGTTGTAATGTCTAAAGCATCTGACTGACTGTATAAGAAATCTTTCAATTAAGTTACTTAATTGTCACATGTAGATTTCAAGGTTTAAAAAAAGAAAAGAAAAGAAAGAAAATCAGTGATTCATTCAGTTTGGCATAATCATGTTGAAATGCTGTTGGATTTGAAGTCCTTCAAAGATAAATAAATCCAGTGAATGGAAACCGCAGTGATTCACTTCAGTCACATATTCTCAGAATCAAGAATGTGTTGATGCCACGCATATTTGCTTACTTTATAAAGTGAGTCATAATGGAAAAACAAAAGCCTTTATCGAGAGTTATTTTGGACTAACAACGTAGGCAGTCTGATCATTTTGATAATTGAGTCTGTCTCCAATAAAACTTGGTAAAATGATGTGGATTGTTTTTGTTCACTAAATGAAGATGTGCTGCCATCTGGTGGTCCAGAATGAAGTTTCCTATGATATTGTTAGAACTCACAGATTTACACCCACACACTAACCATGTCTTTACCACTACAGTGGCAATTACACTAATGGGGCAATTTACAAGCCAGTCATCCTCAACATCATTGACAAAGCAGGTTTGGTTAATGTCACCACTGACATGGGCAGCTCTAACCAGGCATTGTGGAAAGCCTTAGTGAACCACAAAAAAACATCTGCCCCACATCCAGCAAGACCAGACAGGAGGCGATACTTCATGCCAGATGTCCCACATCTAGTGAAGAACTTGAAGAGTGCCTTAGTTTGTGGACAGCTTACAGGAATGGCAAGCTCCACCAGTCTGGTCATCGATCCACTAAGCCGCCGAAAACAAAGAAACACCCGCAGCACAGAGACACATGTCACTTTTGTTTAGGGGGGAAAAAAGAAACAAAGGAAAGTATTATTAAAGTTAAATTAAGATAATGTAAAATTAAATGTAAAAAAAAAAAAAAAAATGATGCTGGTACAATAAGAAAACGGTAATGTTCAAAATCTTTATTTATAATCAAATATAAATAAAACAAATAATCAAAGCCAGGCTGCAATTCCAACTCCAAAATATAGTCTATGTTTACATTTCTTTATGCACAAGGAACTGATGGATTTAAGTTTTTCTGGGAAATTAAATGAAAATATTTGTTATTTCCACATTCCTCAGTTCCTATGGGAGTCTAGGGGAGTGTCGTAATTCTGTTTTTCAACAGCTTTGGAAAAAAACTAAGTAAAAATAAGAAGAAACATGGTTATTTCAATGAAAATACATCAAATATGAAGTGTCACACAGGGGAGGCTGAAGACCTGAAGCAGGCAATTATACTGCCCTGTTGTTCCTGATGCGCCCAGTAGGGGGAGGAGGATAAAAGGTGAAATAACATCATTCGACACTCGAAACTTACACAACTTGTTGTAAATTTGAATATAAGCGTTACATTAATAAGATAGTGTAATGATCTGCACTACGGATTAAAATATTTGCAGATAATTCACTGTTGTTCTTCCTACAGGAGACAACTGAATTGAGTGTTTTTGTGAAATGAAAATTAATAATACACAAAGTTGGATTAAGATTTCCACATGAGACCCAGGAAAAAAAGGTTTTTGAATAGTATTTTTCATTACATTGTTTAGAGCATAATAAACAAATTTAAAAATATTATATTATAAATATATTTTTTTGTAAAATATTTTTAAAATATATTTTTCTGCATAATATTTTATATTATGCTATGTCCTCTGTAGTAAACACCAGGACTCAGTTGTTTAAAAAATAAAAAGACATTTTTTTTTCCATTTACCAATCAATTTTTAGGTTTCAGGATTTTTTTTTAAAACAAACTTTGTATAAAGCTGATCTCAACTATGTTACCAAATGTATAACGGAATGAATTGATATGCCATTTTACTTAATGCAATGCGGGTAAAATGGCCATAAATGTGTATTCCCATTCAATATATGTATCACGGTATAGTTTGCATATTAATGTGTTCTTGGAGCAACATGTAATGAAAAAATATATAATGGGAGTAATAATTGGCATCATTTTAATCATTTTAATCTACTCTGTTGATTTATTGCAAACAATTTGAAGCTTAGTCAGATTTAAATGATTAAAAATTGTATCATATTTCCATAAGAGTGCTAAATTTGATCACCAATGTCAGTCATTTATAAAGACCAATGAGTTGTTGTTGTTGTTGCCATGTTGAAACCTCCAAACATTTGGTATCTCTGAATGTGCTCTTTACAGGACATCCAAACTTAAAACTGTGACATGTATGGCGTCAGAAAAATTCACTAAAATATAATGTCTACTACAGTGGACAAAAGTCTATTCCTGGGTCCCAGGAGGATATGATCTACTTTAGCCTATTTATATTCACTGTAGGTTTTCATCTATGACTGTATTAATTTCAATTAATACAGGTGGAGCTGGGGAAGGTGGAGGCTTTGTGAAAGGGCGCTGCAACTACAGCAAATGCTAACAAAGTA
Source organism: Megalobrama amblycephala (assembly GCF_018812025.1). Lineage (NCBI taxonomy): Eukaryota > Metazoa > Chordata > Actinopteri > Cypriniformes > Xenocyprididae > Megalobrama > Megalobrama amblycephala. Next base: position 20,865,651 of record NC_063056.1, on the reverse strand, counting down.
TTTGAAGGTTGAGCACACAAGTTCATTGGTTACTGATACAGCAGAAACCAATCAGCTGTGACCTAAAGAGAATGATGTGATTGAGCAGGTTGAGTTAAAGGATTAGTTCACTTTAAAATGAAAATTACCCCAAGCTTTACTCATCCTCAAGCCATCCTAGATGTATATGACTTTCTTCTTTCTGATGAACACAATCAGAATTATATTAATAAATATCCTGACGCATCCAGTCTTTATAATGGCAGTGAATGGGACCAGTGGGTATGAAGCTCAAGAAAGTGCATCCATACATCATACACATATTCCACGCGGCTCCAGGGGGTTAATAAAGGCCTTCTGAAGTGAAGCGATGCATTTGTTTAAGAAAAATATCCATATTTAAACAGTTTTAAAGTAAAATATCTAGCTTCTGCCAGACCACCTTCCGTATTCAACTTACGAAGAAACTGTAAAACTCTTGCAGTTCAAAATGCTATGCTTCCTTATTCAGTTGCAACTAAAGTTCAAATCATTCACACGTGCACACCTGAAGTCGTGTGCGTGAGCAGAGCACGTGAGCCACATCAAATATGAACACATTTATTGAACAGTTACAAACTTAATTTTGACGTTTAATACATGAGATTTATTCTTTCTGAACAGTTATTCTTATTATTATTATAATCCGTGGAATTATTAGTGTCCAAAATCCTCATTATTCTTAACTGAGCAAAAGTTGAAACATTTAAAGCATGAAGAAATAGAACAGTTAAAAAAATTCTAGGTATAATTCTGTTTGGGAAATAACTATTTTGTTACAATCATTGTAATTTGTACAATGATTGACTACATTAATGTGAAGGAAATTATACGAGGTAACCCATTTTATCCCCCAATTTTCCCAGCTAACTGATCACATGTATTTGATTCCTTGAATATGAAAAAAATTTTTTTATTAAATTTATTTAAACACAGAAGAACATATTGCTTTTCTGTACTCAGGTAAGAATTAATGGCGTTTATACTATCAAGTAATCAACTGCTTTAAAGTAAATAGATTCATACTTATAATCTGCAAACTATGTAATGTTCACTTCGGTACTATTTTTACATTCAAGTGCTGAATTTTCACAACTATTCCCCCAACAAATCATCAAAAAAGTTATTTTCAAATATTTTCAATTTTATCAGATTTGGTACACTCGGTGTTAAATACAACATATTTTTTATGATTTTATTTAGGTACCTTGTTTAGAATATATATTCCCAGCCAACATTAAATCATCTTCACTCAACAATGTCTTCAAAATTTTCGCACGATACGCTGTTTTTTTACGGTTGTGGCAACCACAGTTAGATGCTACGTCGTGCATTCGTCATCTTCAAGCGCCAACTAACACGCGCGTAGACAACAATCGTTAAGCAAGATGCTTGTTTTCCAGCGTTCCTAATGAAAAATGTGTGAAACAGCTTTTTCGTTGAGTCTTCAGGAGCGCATGCAGCGTTTGCAGCGTTTGCAGGAGCTCACAGACTTCACAGAGAGTTGTCAAGCCGAACTCAGGGATTTGTTTGACTCGCTGGGATGGAGTCAGGAATTAGATACACATGCAGTTCAGGTAGAGAAACAACAGCCAAACACAAAACTATCAAGAAAATGACTTATTTTGCAGTGAATGGATTTGTGATTCATTGTAGCCTTTGTGTTGATGGCCCTGAATCAATTTTATATCCGCTTACCACGGTACCACCTTCCGCCAAAAAATATCACACATTACTGTCATTTGTATTACTGCAAATTAATAATAAACTGTATGGAAAACTTGATTTTTATCTAAATCATCAAAATTATTATTACATATTATCTTACTACTCGTAGAAATAAAATTTAAATTGTCTTTAATTCTCTAAGGGATATTACTTAAGGGTGAGTAAATGATGAAAGAATTTTTTTTTTTTTTTTTTGAATTAACCCTTTAATGCTTCATATAAATTATTATATACATACAATTGGTTACTGTGGACACATTTTGTAAGGATAAATCTGTAAAATACTTGGCACCTGCTTACCTCTCTTGTGATTTGAAAGTTTTAAATACCTGTGTTGACTTCTGATTTGTCAGATGGAAGTGTGTCCATTCGATCCAAACCACACCGTACCGCGGGACAGGATGGAGAAACACAAAGCCGCCTGTCAGCTCAGTCAGCTGGGATACTCTAAAGCAGAGCAGGTGAATAATGAACAACCTTTAGGACAATTACAGCAAAAAGTCTTGTGATTTACTTAATCTCTTATTGGATAATATGAACATTTTACTTTTTTTTTCTGTCATCTTTTTCAGGCTGAAATGTTTGATCCTTCAGTGTACTATGAGAAAGCAAACATTCCTCCATTACCATGGGTGAGTTTGTTTTTGACTTTGTGAAAGACCTTTCCCACAACCATTTAATTTTAAGGTCTTAAAGAGCTTTGCAAGGCTGTTCACAGTTGTGTGATATTGACTGATATCACTTTCAGACAAAGACACATTTCACCAAGTAATTCTGCAGACCCGGGAAAATGCTCCTCACGTGAGCTCGGCAGGACTCAACACTCAAAGTAAGTATTAGACAAAGTCTAGACAGTGATTGGGTCATTTCAGCACTTATCAGGATAATAAGCAATATGGCTCATTTAAAATTGTGTGTGCCAGAATGTGTGTATCAATGATATCCATGCCTTTCTTTATTTTTTCCAAATATTTTCAACTTGTATCTGTGTTCTTTGTTTTTTTCCCCAGTAACAGGGGTGAGTATTAAAGGAAGTCTGGTCTAGACAATTTTCCACTCATACTTGCTGTATCCTTTGGCTCAATATCCTTTTAAAGGCTTGGTCCTTAACATTGTTTGATAGAAGTTTTTTTTTTCACGCAGGTACACAATAGTCAAACATTCATAAATTGCATAGGACCAAAAAAATGCAGAAATCTATAGGTCCATTTGTCCCATTACATGTTGGGAGTGTCTTTGTGACTCACTAGTTCTGCAGTGGATTTACTTTTTGCAGACTGGTCAATTAAAATGTTATTCAGAAACACGTCCCTGAAATAAACACACATTGACAACGAATCTTCATATTCAATGTTGCTGTTTTTTTGTATTTTATTTTAACTGTTTACTAATAATTGTGATTTTTGTGTAAAATCTGTTCTATTTTTGTAGGTGACACATCTACAGATCTCCCTGACATACCTCAGAATCATAAGCGGGCATTATGTGACCTCACTGCGGCAGAACGAATGGCCGTCTATGATCATGTGATACAAGAAGCCAGTCAACAGAGTGCAAAGAGAGAATCCAACAATGAGGATCTTTATGTAGATCTTGTTGCAAAGCTTAAAAAAGGTAATTCACAGTCAGACCCATTATATCACCATTCATTATGGGTCAAATTAAGGGGAAATATGTCTCCAAGGCATTATGAATTTATAAAGGCAAAATGAAAGTTCTGTCATTAATTACTCATCCTCATGTCATTCCAAACCCATGAGTTCTTTATTCATCTTCAAATCACAAATGAAGATATTTTTAATAAAATCTGAGTGATTTCTGTCATGCATTGTAAGTCTGTTCACCAAAAACTCAGACAGTGTAAGTGTAAGCGTTTCATAAAAAATCAATTCTCAGTCTGTGTAATTATGGCAGTTACCTATTAAATGACGGCCAGCAAATACATTTACACATCTGTAAAATGTCAGAACATAGTAACTTTGGGCTGGGAAGTGTTTTAAATATGTGGCTGGGGCTCACTGAACCCAGAGGTGGAGCTGCACCACAAGACCCACTCAGCCCTGAGGCAGAGATACACCATGGGGCTCACTGAGCCTTGAAGTGGAGCTGCATCACAGGGCCCAACCACAGCTGATTCACATAAGAACTAAGTTGCTCCAAACTTAGAGAAAATCTCATGAATGCCTCCACTTTTAAGGGCTTCACTACCAAGTACCTCACATATACTGTATACCAATTACTTGATAATATCTGGTTGATATAAGTAAAGAATGATGTTTTATTTGAAATCCATTCTATAGGGGAGCAACAGAGTGGGCCAAAGTCTCATCTGGAGGTTTTGGCTGAGATGAGGGACTACAGGAGGCGCAGACAATCTTACAGAGCGAAAAATGTTCACATCACCAAGAAGTCTTACACAGAGGTCTGTGATTTGTGTTTGTTTTTGCTCTAGGAGGACGTTAATCTACTTACCCACAAAACATATTTATATTTCACGTCAATATGTATGTTCTTACTGTAGGTTGCCTTCGAATTGAGTGTAAATTTCTTCACATTGTGGATGTCTTGAGAGCCATAGAGAATATTCTGCATAATTTTATGCTTTTTCCTACCTTTTCCAGGTAATTCGGGAGGTTATTGACATCCACTCTGGAGAACTAGGCAGGATTTGGCAGGAAGTGAAGGATGAGGAGTCCAGAGCATCACAGCCGTCATCTCACAGGTCACATGTCTGATTTTGGTACAGCAAATCTCTTTCATCCCTGACAGAAGCAGCACAGATTGACTAATATTGATTTTATGTTGGTTTTTTGTTACAGAGGAGCATCTGAGAAAGGCCGCTCCGCATCCGTTGAGTCACGTGAGTCTCGTATCAGCTCCAGAGATGAGCATGGGCATAAACAGCACCGCAAACGCAGCCGCAGTCGTAGTCGCAGTCGCAAGTGCAGTCGAGAGAGAAAACACAAGAGTAAGAGGTAAGGCTGACACTAACACTGACCTAAACAACATTAAAAGCATTTTAACTAATAATCAGAACTTAATTTATCCATCAGTCCATCATTCTTAAATTCTTGTTGTGCATTTTCAAAGTTCAGCTTGAACAATCCATCATAGTGTCATTTCGCTATTTTACACTCAAAGTTTGTGATGAACTGACTATATTATTCTCTCCTTTTGTTTTGTCATCAGAGATTCACATTCTCCAGATGTGGAGAGACATCACAAGAAAAAGAAGAAGAAAAATAAGTCTTAAAATTTGACTAATTTAACACATCACATATGAACCTGCTGTTTTGATTTTGAGTTTTATTTAGGGTTTTTAATTTTATTTCATTTTCAATTTTGTCCTCTTCAGTGTTTTTTATTTTTTATTGGATGATATGCTACAATAAAATGTGAATAAAATGTTATAAATGTGAATTAGAAAATGTTTCAAATATTTGTTTGTGCATTTCTTGCATTTTTTTATGTCCATGCCATGATAGATCTTCATATACAATACCGATACAATACGTTTTTTTTAATGATTTTGAAAGAAATGTCTTGTTTACCAAGGCTGCTTTTATTTGATCAAAAAATACAGTAAAACAGTAATACTGTAAAATATCATTATAATTTAAAAGAACTATTTTCTCTTTGAATGCATTTTAAAATGTAATTTATTCCTGTGATTGCAAAGCTATTACTCCAGTCTTTAGTGTCACTACATCCTTCAGAAATCATTCTAACATGCTGATTTGGTGCTCAAGAAACCTTAATATAACCTTTCATTCTTTGATGAATAGAAAACAATCTCTGGTTACTTATGTAACCCTGGTTCCCTGAATAGGGAACGAGACGCTGCGTCGATATTCCCAAGAAAGGGAACGTCTCAGGTTACTTATGTAACCCTGGTTCCCTGAATAGGGAACGAGACACTGCGTCAATGTTCCCATGAAAGGAAACTCAAAAGAACAGAATTTATTTGAAATAGAAATCGTTAGTAACACTGTAAATAGCTTTACTTGAACTTTTAATCAAATTAATGCATCCTTGCTAAATAAAAGTTTTCAGTTCATTCCCTGAACCTTATTACGGAAGCCCTGAACTGCATGGTGGGGAGGGAAAAAAGAAAAGAACTTATCTCGTTATTTCGAGATATTCAGAATCTCTGATAATGTGAAAAATTTTAAAATAAGAGAGATCATACAAAATACATGTTATTTTGTTATTTAGTACTGTCCAGATTAAGATATTTTACATAAAAGATGTTTACTTATAATTCACAAGACAAAAAAATAGCTGAATTTATTAGAATGACCTCATTCAAAAGTTTGTGAACCATTGATTCTTAATACTGTATGTGGTTACCTGGATGATCCACTACTGTTTTTTTTGTTTGTTTGTTTGTTTGTTTTGTGATAGTTCTTCAGGAGTCTCTTGTTTGTTCTGAGCAGTTAATCTGAGCTCTGTTCTTCAGAAAAATCCTCCATGTCCTGCAAATTCTTTGATTTTCCAAAAACTTTTTGACTCAAACACAACTATTAAAAAAAGGTTCAAACATTCACTGATGCTCCAGAAGGAAATACAATGCATTAAGAGCATGCCAGGCATGCATTCATTCCAGGGTAACCATTATTGAGGTTAAATTTATGTAGCCCATAAACGCTACATTTTGTAATATATACCCCATAAATACCCTATAGGCATTTATTCTATGTAGTTTTCATAACACTGGATATTCTACTAATTCATACTTTTCTGCTAATCCATACTTCTAATACGTGGCCTAATAATTAACTTATTTAGCAATTACATAGCTATAGAGTTTTGTGCTAATTGCCAGTATTGCTCTTTCAGCCAGCTTCATAGTTTATCTGTTAACTTTTCACAAACCTATAATGGAGTGTCTATTTACAGTAAGTGCAAATAGCGTCCCTTGTTGACAAACGCTATTTACACTAGTTCCAATGTCTGGTTGGGCCACTCAAGTTTAAAAAGGGATGGCGGAAATTCATTGTCTTCAGTGTCGCAACAGTAGTGCCTATTACTGATGTACAGGAGAGTTCTTGGAACATCAGAATATCGTTAGGGGAATTGTAAGATCAACAGATCCTCAGATACTTTGATCTCCTGAGATATGGACAGCACAAACGCATACAGCCATTTGTCTCCACACCCCTCAGCGTGAAGTTGCGGGAAGGCTTCTTTCCATCCTGTCCTTCCTTCACATTTGCTCTTCTCCCCCACTTCCTTCCCTTTACACATTCTTCCCATCACTCAGTTCACTTAAAAAGATTATATACAAATTATAATGTTCTGTCAATGCAAATGAATCATGTTTGGTATCGTTTGAAATGTCTCAGTGCAACTGGTACAATGGTCTCGTCTACATAAAAGTAAACCAAAGGTATTAAAGGTTTTAAGAGTTTTAGAGATACTTTGGTTGCAACCATGGGTGTGCCTCTTTCCCAGGGTCTTTCATCTAAATTACCTCCTGTTCCACAGCAAGGTGCGAACCCCTGAGGTCTGTGACCCTAGTCAATGCAAATTCTGATTGTAAGTTCATGCCCCACATTGGGGGATGTTTTGTCTTGGTCTGAGTATTTAAAGAAATGTTGCAAAAGGCTCAAGGCGCTTCTGTATTCAGACGTGCCCTCATTGCTGGGTGTCTAGGACACTCAGCAGTGTGTATTTTCCTAATGTCAGGTATGCATCTTACTCTATTTCTGAGCATTTGATGTTTGGTATTGATCACCTTTGAATTGATTATGTAATTGGCAGGATACATTTACCTGACTAATAAATTGTCACATTTGATTTATTCTGACTTACTCTGAAATTATTGACTTCAGTAGATTACGATGTATCCATTGTTACCGCAAATCTGCGTCAGGTTAGTAACGACTAAAGTCCAGTTGAGTGGAGCATAAGGGCACACTAACTGTGATTTTAGAGCTCCGACTAACACTTGGCACTAGTTCAAGTGTACTTAGACTGTAAAGGCTAAAAAGGGAATTCCGTTTAGGACAACTAATCGACCAACCTAAATAGGGTGAGCCTTACCTCTGTTTATTGTAATGTTACTCTAGCTAAGTGTACATGAGAAATCATGGCATAACCAAACCAAAGCTACTATAAGAGAAGTAATATTGGTCGGCTTACCTGTAGTAGTGGTTATGACCTCTGACTAGAGTTAGTGTTACTTTAACTCACAAAGAAGGCCCGCCCAATCGGCCAATGGCGGTTTCCCACCGGGCGGGAAGGTTTCTTGCGCGTTCCGTCTTTTCAGCGTGGCAAAGTAGTTTAATTCCAAATAATCTTTTATCTGACTCCATGTTATTATGACCTCGAATTTAGTTTAGAATGTCAATTGATTATTGGTCATTTGTATAATAATTTAGCTTTACATTTGAATATTCTATTTAACTCTTTACTCTTATTATACTCGTTCATTCGGTTCTCAGTGTCGCACAGGGTCCTCGCACTGGCCATTCATTAATATGCGGGCCCACGATCACAAACTCGTCAGTCTTGGTCACTAGACAGAGGTAATTGACCATACTAATAGAGTGCCGCTCTCATGCTTGCTTTCTCTAAAAGTATTTGTGTAGTCCCCATAGTTCTGTATACACTTGAATTAAAGTAACACTAACTCTAGTCAGAGGTCATAACCACTACTACAGGTAAGCCGACCAATATTACTTCTCTTATAGTAGCTTTGGTTTGGTTATGCCATGATTTCTCATGTACACTTAGCTAGAGTAACATTACAATAAACAGAGGTAAGGCTCACCCTATTTAGGTTGGTCGATTAGTTGTCCTAAACGGAATTCCCTTTTTAGCCTTTACAGTCTAAGTACACTTGAACTAGTGCCAAGTGTTAGTCGGAGCTCTAAAATCACAGTTAGTGTGCCCTTATGCTCCACTCAACTGGACTTTAGTCCGTTACTAACCTGACGCAGATTTGCGGTAACAATGGATACATCGTAATCTACTGAAGTCAATAATTTCAGAGTAAGTCAGAATAAATCAAATGTGACAATTTATTAGTCAGGTAAATGTATCCTGCCAATTACATAATCAATTCAAAGGTGATCAATACCAAACATCAAATGCTCAGAAATAGAGTAAGATGCATACCTGACATTAGGAAAATACACACTGCTGAGTGTCCTAGACACCCAGCAATGAGGGCACGTCTGAATACAGAAGCGCCTTGAGCCTTTTGCAACATTTCTTTAAATACTCAGACCAAGACAAAACATCCCCCAATGTGGGGCATGAACTTACAATCAGAATTTGCATTGACTAGGGTCACAGACCTCAGGGGTTCGCACCTTGCTGTGGAACAGGAGGTAATTTAGATGAAAGACCCTGGGAAAGAGGCACACCCATGGTTGCAACCAAAGTATCTCTAAAACTCTTAAAACCTTTAATACCTTTGGTTTACTTTTATGTAGACGAGACCATTGTACCAGTTGCACTGAGACATTTCAAACGATACCAAACATGATTCATTTGCATTGACAGAACATTATAATTTGTATATAATCTTTTTAAGTGAACTGAGTGATGGGAAGAATGTGTAAAGGGAAGGAAGTGGGGGAGAAGAGCAAATGTGAAGGAAGGACAGGATGGAAAGAAGCCTTCCCGCAACTTCAACCTGAGGGATGTGGAGACAAATGGCTGTATGCGTTTGTGCTGTCCATATCTCAGGAGATCAAAGTATCTGAGGATCTGTTGATCTTACAGAATGTTAGTATAACGTTAGAATAACTGACATACAGAATTACTGACATACAGGAAAGTTCTTGGAACATTAGAATATAGTTAGGGGAACGTTAGTATAATGTTAGGGGAACGTTATAATGCTATAATAACGTTAGGAGAATGTTAGAATTACGTTATAGGAATGTTAAAATAACGTTAGAGGATTGTTATAATAATGATAAGGGAATGTTATAAAAACATTATGGGGAATGTTATGACGTTAGGGGAACTTTAAAATAATATTAGAATAATTTTAGAATAACATTAGGGGAACTTTATAATAACGTTAGGGGAATGTTAGAATAACGTTAGGGGAACATTAAAATAACGTTAGAATAATGTTAGAATAACGTTAGGGGTAGGTTAGAATAACGTTAAGGGAATGTTAAAATAACATTAGGGGAACGTTAAAATAACGTTAGAATAATGTTAGAATAAAGTTAAGTTAACATTATAATAACGATAGGGGAATGTTAGAATAACGTTAGGAGAACGTTAGAATTATGTTATAGGAACATTATAATAACATTAGGGGAATGTTATAATAACGTTAGGGGAATGTTAGAATAACGTTAGGGGAACATTAGAATAACATTAAGGGAAAAACACATGCCACTTGATTGACATGCCTCATTTGAATTTGATTTATCATTTGCAGTGTCAGTTTGAGCATTTGATTTGCCTTTTGCGGTGTCGATTTGAGCATTTGATTTAGGCTATCATTTTGATTTCCCATTTTCGATGTTGGTTTGAGCATTTGATATATAATTTGAGCATTTGATTTATGATTTGAGCATTGAATTATATATTTAATTATGACAGGTTTATATTGGGTTGATAATGAAAATTAAAAATCAAATACAAATTAGTTTTAAGTTGATTTTTGGTACAGTTCATGCTTCCCCGAATGAGGAAATGAAATTGCATTTGAGCATTTGATATATCATTTGAGCAGCTGTTTTGAAACTTTGATTTATTAGGCTATTTTATCATTTTAAGCATTTGAATTTTTATTTTAATTTTGTTAGGAAAAAACTTCCATAGTTACTTTTAAAAGTAATGCATTAAAGTAATGTGTTGTGTTACTTTTTCTCATCTTGGCTAGGCTGTTTGTTTGTTTGTTTGTTTGTTTTTATTAAAACAAAAAAGTTCTGTTTTTGTCCAATGTAAAGGCCCTTTCACACCAAAAATGAAATGAATAAGCCTCAGGCTGAAGGAAATGCAAACTCACACCTGTACAGTAGAGGACACAGTTCAAACAAACAAGCCTTTCGGCTGCTGCCATTCTGGAATACAGAAGAATACGACGCAGGAGTAGAATAAATGAGTGAATATATGCTCACTTTTAGTCTAGATGAACTAGTCTCGAATAACCATCATGTTTACACACAATGCCTCTGCACTCACAATTTCTCTAAACATGGGGACAGAAAAGCTGTCAGTCAGTAAATGGGAAAACAAAGTAACTTGTGTTACTTATTTGAAAAAGTAACTCTGATGTTGTAAATTTAAAAGTAATGTGATACATGTTGTTACTTGAAAAAAGTAACCTGATTACATAACTCGCGTTACTTGTAATGCGTTACCTCAACACCGTTGAACAGTAGTATATTATCGGCAGCCAGTATAATCATATGCTAGTCTAAGGTAAGTGATGTAGCTGTATAATTAGGGAGAGCTCTACATTTTGACTAAGTTGGTTCACATGAGCCTCACATTTGTTTTAACCTGATTTTTATTCAGCTGTTCATTGGATATTTTCAGTTCCACTTTCTGTTGTTAAGAGAGAATAACCACCCGATATGGATTTTGAGAAATCTGTTACATCAGTGGCACATTTTTCCAAGTAGGTCAAAAGGCCATTGAAAATCACAGTCACAGCTTGCAATTCAGGTTTACTGATTATAGTAGTGAACCATGTACAACAAAAATTGAATGTAATAAATTGTAATTAATGTCATAGATTAAAGAATAGTGATGTCTCTCTGATAGGAATATTATTTTACAGTGCCTTTATTCCTCACTACTCTCTGTGTAGTGGAGGAGTGTGTTTGTTTGGGGAAGGCTCAGGTATTTCTCACCCAGATGAGGAGAGTTGGGAGCCTGGGAGATTCTGGTGAGGGACCAGGAGGTCTGTTGGTCTGTCTCAGCACAGGGGGGACCAGCATCGCACGCAAGGAGGCAGAATGCTTTGAGGACCACTGCAGCTCCTCATTGAAACAGTGCTCTCTGCGTTCTCTAAAAACCCCTTGACTGAGCTAATCCAAGAGATCAGAGCTCTGTGTCTGTAAAGCACCTGGAAACCTGAGCAGGAGGCTGCTGGCCATGGGAGCCTCCAGGGTGAAGGTAAGATGAGGATGGGTTACTAAAATGTAGGGGGAATTCAGAGGAGAATCATACTCATTTGAGACATGCAAAGCAGGAATCAAATAAGCTTTATTTATGCTTATTCGGTTGTTCAGATCATATGCTTTGGCGATATACAGTAGTTTTGTTGTAGGGTTCATATTGGTTGGTTTCAAGGACAGTCTTATTATTGAAAGCAAACAAATTGTGGGTCACTGAGGAGAATTCATTTTCACAATGCTTTCATCTATTTGGACTGTTATGTTTTTCATTATAATCTATCTTTCAGACATAGTGTGCTTATTTTTTAGCTAAGACTGTTAAATGGTACCACGTGCATAGAGATATCACAGGCTACAGAAAGAGTTTGATGTGCTTTTATGGGTCTTTACGAAATGTAGTTAGTTTTGTATTCCTTAATGCGTGCCGTCAACAACCTATTATTTTGGTTACTTGGCCTATCAGACCAGTATAAATCATGTTACATGAATACTCTGATTTTAGTACAATTATTCAGTAATTATTTACTACAATTATTTGGTAGTAGTTAAAGGCCAGTTTCAGATTTTAAGATAATGAAAATGTGTATGTATCACCCTTACAGCACCTCACTGTCCCAGAGGGCCTGTGGGTTGGTGAGGAATCCAATGCTTCGGCCCTATGAACCATTAGCTCTGCTCCATTACTCTTTTAGGTTGTGGAGAATTAGAAGAAATTAAACCGATATGCAAACTGTACAAGACATGGCTTTCTTAGTGTTTCTTTGGTCTTTGCCTTCCTTCTATATGTTTCAAGTGTTAAAAAAATGTTTCTGGTACTTACGTTGACTGTTACCATGGATATATTTTTCAATGTCAATGCATCTTTTTAAAACTGAGCCTTTTTCTTCTTCTCCTTCTTTGCAATTCACTTAAATAGACCTGAAGTGAGATACATTCTCAAAAGAATATTCCATTTAGTCCCTGGGTTAATGTGAGTTCATATGAACTGAGTAGTATACACTACCATTCAAAAGAAATCATTCTTATAAGCTGATTTGGTGATCAAGAAACATTTTTTATTATTATCAATGTTATCACAGTTGTGCTGCTAGTAGAAGGTTCAAAAGAACAGCATTTTATAAGGAATATTATAAATATATTTATTGTCAATTTTGGTAAATTTATTTGTGTCCTTGCCAAATAAAAAAAAAAAATCAACATATTGATACCAAACAAGAAGGTTGTGTATAATAATTATGCTAGAAACATTCCAATTTTTGCCTGTAACTTAATCCTGTTGGTTATCTGCCATTTAACAAGTGACCTGAAAAAAAGTCATTTGAATCTTTACATAAGCATTTTGTGTTTGTTGGAAAGGTCAAAGGTCACATGCTGTGTACTGTATGCCCGGAGACAAGCATGCAGTACTGCTGTCTCAGAGAGAGAGAAAGAGAGAGATTTTACAGACTATTAAGGGTGAAAAGAAAATGGGCCTTTCAACAGTCCAGTCTGGAATGTGAGAGCAGCATGAGAACTGTGATGCAATGCAGCATTCAGAGGACCTGATTGAAATCACCCATAGACCATTCATTTTATATTTACATACTGTATGTTCTTGGCTGAATATTTTACTCTATAAATTGCTATTACTTGAGCATGCAACTGACGAACAAACAACAGATAAATAAAAACTGATACTGACATGTCTAACACGTGATAAAAATCTAGATATCAGTTTGATATCTGTACTTCTCTGTTTTTTTAGGGAGTTTTGAATACGTACTCTATTTAACAATGACCACTAGAGGGAGTTATATACTGTATACAACAACAACATCCTTTGAGCTCTTACTAAAAGGGGGTCACATGTCTCTCAACATGATTTAAATACTATAATTATGTGAAAATAATCAATTACTACTTCTATATAATATATATATATATATATATATATATATATATATATATATATATATATGTGTGTGTGTGTGTGTTATTTCTATATATATATATATATATATATATATATATATATATGTGTGTTATTTCTATATATATATATATATATATATATATATATATATATATATATATATATATATATATATATATATATATATATATAACATTTTGGTGTCATTTTAACCAACTGATAACTTATAACTGTCTGTTTTAGTTGATAAGTTGGTCTTGATTTTTAAAAAATCATATATATATATATATATATATATATATATATATATATATATATATATATATATATATGTGTGTGTGTGTGTGTGTAATAGATTTTCTTATATTAAAAAAATCATGTTCCATGACCTCATTGGTGACATTTGAGCTGATCACATGAGGAAGTGTAAAATAGGAAGAAGGGTAATTTAAGCACAGAGGCGTTAAAACATAATAAAAAAAATAATAATAAAAACAGGCCTGCTTCAGTTACTGCATATATCCACAGAACAGAAGTCATGTAAATTAAAATTACTTTTAGCAAAGTGGAAACACCACTTGTAAATAAGGTGATAGTGGCAAGGAAAAAACCCAGTTGAAGGAAAAAACCTTTAGTGAAACCACATCATTAGGGGAGACCTCCTTGCACTGGCACAGCTGGTAAAATTATAACTATAATGACAGATCACTGTTCTAGATGTACACAGCTCATCAGTATTTGTTTTTTGTTTTTTATTTGTTTGTGAATCCATTTGTAACACATTAAATAAATTATGTTATTATATTATATGGTAAATCTTTCTTTTAGTGTCCTTGTTACACATGTTACATGTAGTTACTGAAGTAATAACTATAAATGATGCATAATTACATGCAACTAACCCTAAACCAAGCCCCAATCCTAACCCTAACCCTATAGTAAGTTAATTATTATTACACAGTACTTAAATGTGTAATTTCACTGTAACACGGACTCCATAAAATAAAGTGTAACCTATTAAATGAACTATAACACATTTGACATATTTAGAGTTGCCACCATGATGTGTTACTGTAACAAATTCCTATGCATTTGTTTGATTTGTTTATGTCAGGTATGGGCTGTGTCATTCAGCTCTGTGTTCCTGTTGTGTGTCCTGCATGCTCAGGCCCAGCAAGATTATTCTGGTTTACAATCAGGTGAGACAACCACATCACAAACATGCTTACATCTGTATAACTATGTATAAATAGCCAATAAAACATTAAAATGGCAGATTATTTTTTCTCTCTTTTTCAATCACAGGAGAAGAACACATGTATGAAGGCTCCTTAGTTGATCGATATGATGAACATTCTGGATACACTCACAGTGGTAAATAAGATGTTACTATTCACACTACAAAAACATAAAGAATCCCCTAAAATGAAACCTTAGTAGTCATGCTGTATCAAGTGAAAGTGAAAGTGATGTGTAGCCACACACACGGCGCAGGGGGCAGCCATTTTTGCTGCGGCGCCCGGGGAGTGATTGGGGGGGTTAGGTGCCTTGCTCAAGGGCACCTCAGTTGTGGGTAATGAGAGTGGAAGAGAGCGCTGTTCATTCACTCCCCCCACTTACATTTCCTGTCGGTACTGAGACTCAAACCTTACAAGGTTACAAGTCTGACTCTCTAACCATTTGGCCACAACTGCCCCATCCCCTATTTTTATTTTGATATTCACTTTTCAACAACGTTCAACCATCTTCTGTAAGTTGAACATTAATTACTGGTGTTGCGATAAAATGCAAATTTATAAAAAACAATAAAATATTTTCATAATTGGACACAAGTCATGAATCTCACAAATTGGTACATCATAGTATTTTAATTAATGCACAAACTATGCGTCATTTACCTTACGGAAGAGGATTAGGGCCAAGCAATAATAAAAAAATAAAACCATCTCGAGATTAAAGTTGTTAAATTTCGAGAAAAAAGTCAAGATAAAATGTTGAGAATAAAGTCATTAAATTACGAGAAAAAAGTCGTTAAATTACGAGAACAAATTCATTAAATTATGAGAAAAATGTTGTTAAATTTCGAGAAAAAAGTCGAGATAAAATGTTGAGAATAAAGTCATTAAATTATGAGAATAAAGTCATTAAATTACGAGAAAAAAGTTGTTAAATTACGAGAACAAATTCGTTAAATTATGAAAAAAATGACGTTAAATTTCGAGAAAAAAAGTCAAGATAAAATGTTGAGAATAAAGTCATTAAATTATGACTCGAAATTTAACAAGTTTTCTCGTAATTTAACGAGTTTATTCTCAACATTTTATCTCGACTTTTTTCTCGAAATTTAACAACTTTAATCTCGAGATGGTTTTATTTTTTTATTATTGCTTGGCCCTAATCCTCTTCTGTATTTACTTTATGCAATATAAATATAATTGAAATAAAAAATACAAAATAATTTATTACAATGTCCTATTTTTTTTGTAACAAAATATTAGGCATTTCATAGATTCTTACGTTTATTCACTTAAATATTATATTATATTAAATTATATTATATTATGGTAACACTTTACAATAAGGTCCCATTAGTTATAATATATATCATTAACTAACAATGAGCAATACATTTGTTAAATGTTTAAATTAATTTTAAATAAAATTAATTCATGCTTTATAAATATTTGTCATTGTTAGTTTATGGTAACTAGTTTAATTTACTAATGTTAGCAAAAGAAGCCTTATTTTAAAGTGTTTAAATGAAATGAAATGAATTAAATAAATAAATAAATAAATAAAAAAATTAAAGGTCTATTTTTATACCTATTAGACTATTAATCACCATTATGTGTTTTATACCAATATATCCAGCAGACTGCAGTCAGGAGTAATAGGTGCCTCAGTGTCTTTTATCTGCTTCCTCAGTTGAATATCCTGCAGAGTCCAAACGCAGCAATGAAGATGAGCACTCAGCATCTGGCTTCGACCCCTATGCGCCTGCAGCCACCCTGGTCACCATGATCACTGAGGAAACATACCCGTATGCCACAGCCGTGGATTCTTTTGATTACGCCAAAGAGGATAAAACCTTAATAACACAGGTGCCATATGGAGGAGATGCTGAGCTGGGGCAGGAGGGACCCACCGAATGCGACTGTGAAGCAGGAGAGCCGGGATTTGGAGGCTTCGCTGGACCCAAGGTTGATTATTGCCATGCCTTCAAATTTGAAGGTTTGTTTTCTTTTAAAGTATAACGCGTTCTTCAATTTGATTATGTTTGCTTTATAGGGTTCTAGGGGTCTGCAAGGCAAACAGGGGTTCCCTGGGGTCCAAGGAAGGGAGGTAAGAGCAAAAAAAATCAGATAATATTATGTAACATTAAATAACCAATGTAAAAGCAAGCACACAAACTGGATGTAATTTTATTAGGGTTACAAAGGAACCAAAGGAGTGAGAGGAAGAGGAGGAGACACCGGCCCTGAGGTGAGTGACAGAGGAAACACTTGTTGAATCTGTATCCTGTTCAGAGTACCATGAGTTTTTCAAAGCATGCAGTTGGCAAATAACTGGCTCACCTCAACAATCTTATTTGCCTTCTGTTTAGGGCGACTCTGGGCCTGATGGAGAGGACGGTGCATCTGGTTTCTCTGGTGCAATTGTGAGCCGAGACTTTTGAAAAACTTTACCATTACCTACATTATTTTGTGTTTAATTGGTAATTCTGGAAGAGTCTCTAATATGTAGTTTTCTTGCTCTTTTTCATAGGGTCTTCCCGGGTTACCAGGGGACCCAGGTGAAACTGGCCTATCTGGAATAAAGGTAATGCAGTGTTAAAAGGAATAAGTTGAGTTTACTTAGAGAACCTGTGGAAATGCATTGCCTCAAATTTTACAAGCAAATTAGTTAATCATTTTTGAGTTGATAAAGCTTACTAAGATTATTATTTTATTTAGTTATTATAGATATTTTTTTATATATAATTTAGATATTATGGCTTGCATTCATAATTGTGATTGAAATTGAGTTTGTTTGTGTCATGCAGGGTGATGTCGGAATAGAGGGTCCTCGTGGAGGACTGGGTCTCCCTGGAAAGACTGTGAGCAAAAAAGCATTTTCAGTCTCCACATTACTTTGAATGTTTTTTATTTCAGTCAGTGATGTTGATCACATAGCTGAGATGGTCCTGGCCTCCATCTTATAAATCAAAGCAGCATCTGTGTAGTCTAGTTAATGCATCTTGTTATCATATAACAGATTCCTGACAAAATCTCAGATTTGTCTATGAAATTAATCTGACATAATATTTTTCTGACTGACTACAGGGTCCTGTTGGCCCAAAAGGTAAATCAGGAAAACCAGGAGGTAAAGGTGTTAAGGTGGGTCACTTTACTCTTTTACAAATGTTATGTGGTGTACTTGCTGAAATGTAGCGACCAGAAGGTGACCAGACAGTTGCTGGTTCAAGGCCTGTAAGAAGCAGGTCAACATTTTCAATGTAATTGCTAATAATTATTTTGCTAATATGATCATGATTTCAGCTACCAATAAGAGTACTGAAAGAAAAATGAAAAGGAAATTAAAAAGAGCTCTAGGGCAGTGGTGCCCAAACCGGGGTACGCGTACTGTATCCACATATCTACATCTTTATCCACATAAGCAGCATGCGTATCAGAGCAATCGTTATGGTGCACTGCATGCTTGAGGGAGGCCCAACTCGCAAAGTTGGATCGTAAAGCACTAAGGGGTTCCCCTCCCCCCCCAAGGGATCCAAACGGAACGTGGGGGACAGCCCCAACCGCTTCCGCTACCTCACACTGGGTTCCACCCCATGCTTGGGATGGCGCTGGCGCTCTTCGATACAGAAACATACCCTATGTGAGTTCTTGTTTCTATAATGTTCATAATATATATACAAGAAAATGCATTTTTCCCAAATATCCACACAACTGCAAATGTGAGATTGATTTTATACAAGTTAAATAAAAAAGTTAATATTAAGTGATGTACGTTGTAAACACAGTATTGCCCTATTTTACAATTAAATAATAGTTCCAATGAAAGTCTGCAACACACAGCAGTGTTTCGTTAGGGACAGAATCTGCGGCTTTGAACAAATAGGGAGAGTCAATGATTCAATGATTCATTCTTAAATACAGACACTTGCTTCGTTATTGAATTTATGAGCGAATGACTCGCTGACAGTGACTTGCCGTCTACAGTCAGTCAATCTCATAACATTATTTATCCCATTGTATTGGCATTCCTGCCACCTATGAGCAGCATTAAAGAGTGTTTAAATACACCTAGATGCAGCTTGTGGCACTGCAGTGTGAAGATGGCTTTTGTTGATACTGATTACATTTGATTGAAATTGATTTAGTTTCATTTAATTTTCGTTATACAGCTGTACAATGACAATAAAGGTTTTCTATTCTATTCTATTTATTGATTTATTTATTATATTAATAATTAAAATAATGGAATTTTCAGAATATGACAAAACTTTATACATTTAATTGGGTTAGGAAAAAATGCACCTCAAGATCAATTTAAGGGGGCAAATATTGTCCCTTAATTGAAAAGGTGTGATTGCAGTCTGGGTGGAAGACATGGGGTACACAGAAGGATGTTAAATGCCTCAGGGGTTATACCATTCTAAAAAGTTTGGCAACCACTGCTCTAGGGGGACAGTCAAAAATCTAATGCTAAATGAATAAGTAAAGATTTATTTTTATATGCCGTTAATAGTCAGTTAATAGTCATAAATTTATGAGAAGTGCTTCCCTATTCTGATTAAGTGTCAATGTCACAAGTTTCATTTCCCATTGCGTGTGTGGGGGAGTTTTTCTGTTCGGTTTGTTTGTCTGTCTCTCTCTCGCTCTCTCTCACTCTATTTTTGCATTTGATATATCAACTGTGGAACTATATGTGGGTACTAGTTGACATGACATTTCAAGCAAACACAGCAATGCCGTGCTATTATGTATCATGTAGATATAAAACTGAGCTTCAACCAGCGGCGGTTCTAGGCCATTTTTAGGTGGGTTTTAGCCATAGACTGTAAAAAAATATGGACGTAGTGTCCGTGACGTCACCCATAGAGTTCTGAACAGCAGTTTTGAAGCGAAAATGAGGCCGCTGCCATCTTAGCTGCGCGTCACCGCACTTCACTCCCGGATAACTGAAAATGGGCAAAGAGGCGGGACGTGGTTGGAGCCCATGATGTGACTGGTTGCTGAAACCACGCCCGCCTAGCTCGACGTGACCATGTTAGCAGGAGCTATCTATCTTACTATCTAAAATATTAATGAAGATCACAATATCATTATGCTGCGTTCACACCAAACGCGAATAGAGCGTCAAATTCGCGTCTACCGCGTCTAGTTTGCCGCTTGAACATTTTGAATGCATTCGCGCGTCTAGAGCGAAATAGACGCGCGTAAAAAACAAGCGTTTGAAGCGAAATTGTCGCGCGTCCGAGGCGAAATCCGCTTCTTGTGGGAGAGGCAAGACAAGACGGTTGTCTGTTTGCAAGATGGCTGATGTTGATCGTGCGTTCATCGAGAGAGCTACCGCTTTGTATTTGCTCTGGAGAGCAGAACAGCGGCGTAGAGGTCTGTGTCGCGGGAAGGCACGATAAACGTGTACGTGACTCAAAAGTGAAATGTGTATTTACAACTTACCAGGTAGCCCAGTCTCCTCACCGACACTCTTCCAAGCGAGGTCCTTTTTATTCCTGTCTGAAGTATGAACTTGTGTCATAAATCTCTGGGTGACTGCTCACTGATAATATCAGTCGTTCCTCCATTTTGAATGAGTGACTCCGGGCGGGCCTGCCGCCACAGCAGCAAGCAGGCTCCTGATTAGTTAACGCGGCGCGAATTTACGCCAAAGTTCAAATTTTTCAACTCGGGCGTCAGACGCGAATTCGCGTCAAACGCTAAATGCACAAAAAGCACCATTCGCGCGTAACGCTCAATTCGCGTCATTCTCGCGAACTAGACGCGCGAATGAGGCGAATTCGCGTCTTCCGCGCCGCGCTAAACGCCTCATTCGCGCCGCGAGACCTCCAGACGCGCGTAAACGCGTCTTTACATTGACTTAACATTGAAATCATTCGCGCCAGACGCTCTATTCGCGTTTGGTGTGAACACAGCATTAGAAAGTACTAAAGCTTTACTGTCAATTTACGGTGTTTTTATTTTATTTTTTTCTATTATATAGATGCTCCAACACCAGTAATTAATTTGTATTGGGTGTGCAAATAACACGAAAAATCAAACGGAACTTCATACCTTTATAATGAAATAGAGATCGCGAGATGAATCCAATCTGTGGCACTTGGGTAAAATGTCCATTGCAAAACAAAAAAAACAGTACTTTTTTTGTCCACGAAAGCGTTAAATCCATGAAATATTGATATATTATCCATTGTTTGCATCACATTTCTTCTTAATGATCTGCTCTCCATCATCGTTCTTCAAGAAATAATGCAATCTGAGCAGCCTTTATGTTGTAAAACTGTGTGTGATCGTATCTAACAAACAAATGAGCCGTGTCCAAAGTATAATTTTTCAAAATAGTGCAGCAGTTTTAGAGTTGTGCAAGAGTTTTATATCCTCCTGCTATTGTCATTGTAGTAAATCTCAGGAACTTTTAGCCAATGCCAATCCAACAACGTGTGTTCTGTTCCGCATGCGAGCACATCAGTCTCGACTATTAATGCAGCAAGCCATATTTTATAATTGTATTAAAAAAGAGAGAGAAAAAAGCACAAATACGGCTGAGATGGCAAATTCAGCGGCTGGAATTAGTTGAGGTAACATGACGGCTCACAGACAGCAGCGGCAATCTACCTGTCACTCAAGTGACCACGCCCTTAATTATGCAGAACTGTAAGGCTTAGTATAATTTAAACGGTTGAGTTATAAAAAAATTCACCCCCCTCAGAGTTGTCATGAAGGGCAAAATTAACTATACAGATCAAAAACACAATTTGAACCAGACTGTAAACATGTTTTTTTCTGCTGTAAACTTGGCCAATTTAACATGGGACTCAATGAGATTCTGCTCTCTTCTGCAGCCTGTCCCTAGCGGCCAGTCGATGAATCGCAGTTTAAGTCACTTCCGTATCGGCTTCACGAGAAACTGGGGGAGGTTGCCGCTTGGTTTTAGCCCCCCTATCTGTCGTCTCAGCCCCCCTAAAACTATCCGCTTGTTAAGTCGTGACGTAAGGAACGCCATTTCTGGGTCCAAGCCTTAAAGCCGGGGACACACCTAACGATTAGATGAAACATTCTAAGACTGAACTGAACACACATACCAATTGTTTCCTTCGACTGGAGCCGATTTATAGCTATATTTACACATGGAATTTGAACACCGTCTGTAATCGCAGACTGAACGCAACTGGCTCTGACTGGACGCGTTTGAGCGTGATCAGTCATAAGTATCAATTTACATACATAATCGGCCGTTACAATTGTTAAGTGTGTGCGCGGCTTAACTCGTTTTACTTGAGAATGCCATCGACGGCCATTTATGAGAGCTATTTATTAAAATTAAATATCAAACATTTTAAAAAAGTAAAACATTTTAAATACAGTCTACACAACAGTCTACATGCTCACAGCGTCACAGACATTAATATTTTATAAAGGATGAATCACTGTCTGGCCATCTGGAATTTTAGTATGGAGATAAAGGTTATGATTATATATTTTTTGTAGTATATTAGTATATTTTTTGTATATTAGCACCATTTGTTGTTTTTCTTGTGGTATGATTTTCTTGTGGTATGGACCCGGAAGGGCTGCCGCGTGAAGTCAGACTTAACAACCAAATAATCACCTATCTGAATGATTGGGCTAGTGCTGCTTCCTCAATAAAGTTTATTGTTTTCATGTGTTTTTAAGTCTTGTAAGTTTAAACATTCAAGTGAATTTAAGCCATTCAATAAAAAGACACTGTGAAAGAAAACTCTTTTGAAAGAAAAGTTCTCTTTCACAGCATCTTGTGATTGAAAGCCGCCTCTCAGACAGCATTGGCGTACCGGGTTATCTTTTGCGTCTTCTTGAGCAAATACACACAGATTTATGCCATAATGCCAGTTTTGACGAGTATCCACATTAACACAGTCTTAACTGCACGTAAACAGTTATATTGTGTGTGTCATTATAACGGATCTGTGCATTAGGCGTTAAAGTGACAGTCATATACCTTCTGTTTCAATAATGTTAATCAAACAACAAAAGAAAAAGAGATAATCACTCACTGCGTGGTACTCTCGGCTCGGTTCGGTTCGGCACGGCACGGTACGCTTTACTTTCAGTTTGCTTTTCCAATGCAGTTTAGTACCGCTTCAAAGTGGGTGGGATTATGATCATATAGTTGCGCTGCCTCTACTGCTGCTCTTGGATCTGCTCCTCGGTTACCAACAAGTCTGCACATCGTCTGCTGACCACGATACAGCCATTTCTTTTTTCAAGTTGCGTGCGACGGTCATTTAAAGCAAGTCGTTTTGCGAACAAATGATACTGCGGTGGGTGTTACCAAGCGGCAACCTCCCCCTTTCTCTCGTGAAGCCAATACGGAAGTAACTTAAACTGCGATTCATCGACTGGCCGCTAGGGACAGGCTCCAAAAGAGAGCAGAATCTCATAGAGTCCCATGTTAAATTGGCCAAGTTTATAGCAGAAAAAAACATGTTTACAAGTTGGTTCAAATTGTGGTTTTGGTCTATACTGCTATTTTTGCCCTTCATGACAACTCTGAGGGGGGTGAATTTTTTTATAACTTATCCGTTTAAATTATATTAAGCCTTGAAGTTCTGCATAATTAAGGGCGTGGTCACTTGAGTGACAGGTAGATTACGCTGCTGTCTGTGAGCCGTCGTTACCTCAGCTGCCGCTGAATTTGGCATCTCAGCCGTTTTTGTGCTTTTTTTTCTCGATTATTTTATACAATTATAAAATATGGCTTGCTGCATAATATTCGAGACTGATGTGTGTCTGTGTAGATGTGCATGCATGGGGAAGAGACAGAACACACGTTGTTGGATCGTGGCATTGGCTGAAAGTTTTGATTGTGAGATTTACTACAATGACAATGGCAGGAGGATATCAAAATCCGACAGCAATGCTTGGATATTATAACTAAAACTGCTGCACTATTTTGAAAAAAGTATACTTTGGACACAGGCACATTTGTTTGTTAGATACGATCGTATACAGTTTTACAACATATAGGCTGCTCAGATTGCATCCTTTCTTGAAGAACGATGACAGAGAGCAGATCATTCAGAAGAAATGTGAAATGTTTTTTTGTTTTGCAATGGACACTCATATTTTACCCAAGTGCCACAGATTGGATTCATCTCGCGATCTCTATTTCATTATAAAGGTATGAAGTCCCATTTGATTTTCCATGTTGTTATTTGCACACCCAACACTACTGGTGTTGGAGCATCTATATCTTAAAGAAACACCATAGATTGACAGTAAACCTTTAGAACTTTCTGATGATAAAACTTATCTTCATTATTAATTTAGATAGTATCTAGATATATAGCTCCTTTGCTTGCTAACATGGTCACGACTCACGTCGAGCTAGGCGGGCGTGGTTTCAGCAACCGTCACATCAGCTCAAACCACCTCCCCGCCTCTTTGGCCATTTTCAGTTATCCGGGAGTGACGTGCGGTGACGCGCAGCTAAGATGGCAGCGGCCTCATTTTCGCTTCAAAACTGCTGTTCAGAACTCTATGGGTGACGTCACGGACGCTACGTCCATATTTTTTTACAGTCTATGGGTGTTACTAACTTTAAATCTAGCGAGTTTGGTGTGTCATGTTTCAAATCCAATGATGCTGGTAGTGACGATTCTCTCTGACCAATCAGTGATCTGCAGTGTTTACACGTCACATTTAGTATCGGTATGGCACTCTTGGAACCTCAACCCAGGTGGTACTGTTTAAGCGAGCCATACCATCCCGTAAAACAAAACAAAACAAAACAAAAACGAAAGAAATAACTTTATTTATTTAGGCAAGGCCAGTGAATGTTTTGGCAGGGCAAATAAATATCTAATCTAAAAAAATGTTTTTTTTTGTTTTTTTTTAATTTAGTGTTTAGCCCTGAGTTCATATTTTTGTTTTTTAGCTAGTTAATAGGGATACTTGTTAATAATAATGATATGATGACAATTTTCTGTTAGTCAAACAGTAGCCTACATACTGATTTGAAGTGTACTGCAGAAAGAATGGTATCATCAATATACCAATTTTTTTTTTTTTTAATTATTGACCAATTTAAGTACCAGTAGGCTGGTTTTGACTTACTATATAGTAGCCTAATAGAGTGGTGCCGATTTAAAGAGGCACCATTTAGGCGATGGTCCTTTGCTGCAGATTCTCACTGAGGGCTAAGCCCCCCTAAAGATCAAATCCTACACCTGATCCAGTTAATCAAGTCCTTCATGATTATTTGAAAACTAAAATGTGTGTTGGAGCAGGTTTGGGACTAAACTCTGTAGGACTGCGGCCCTCCAGGAGCTGAGTTTGGCACCCCTGATCTAAAACATATTAATATTTAATTTAAAAATCCCAGTTGATCTGTCCAGACTTGTCTTGAAACTTTAAATAAAAAAGTACTAAGGAATCTCCACATCTCTCAACAGGGTTCCGTTGGTAAAACAGGAAAACAGGGTCCTGAGGGACGACAGGGACAGAAGGTCAGCAACAAGACTTACGGGCATATCTAATTCATAGACTAGTCATTATTAGTCTTTATTACACCTATAATTACTACTGCTGACTAAACCTTCATTCCCTCTTTGCCTCATCAGGGTCAGATGGGAGCACCTGGATTCTCAGGAGACCATGGAGAGCAGGGTTACTTGGTGAGTAAACACTCATAACCTTTCTCTTTCTTACATTTAAAAATTCCCTGTAGTAATCTCTATATACCACTATTTTTTTATCGTGTTATTAGGGTTATACAGGAGTTCCAGGAGACCGTGGGGTGACAGGACCAAAGGTCAGTTTTATGATGGTTAACATACAGTAACTAAGAGAGACATTAACACAGTGGAATTCCCCCTTATCTTGTCTAGTTTTTCTTTTTCTTTTTTTTAATATTTGGAATTTTCTATTAACAAACACTTCATTTTTGACACAGTTCCAACTAAAAGCTTTTTCTTGAATCGGTACTTGGTGATTGACGTGTTATTACAGTAGGAAAAATTTTCTTTCTGTCTGCTATCATCTTCAGGGTGCTAAAGGTACAGGTGGCTTGCCAGGAAGTGATGGGGAGCCGGGAGAAGATGTGAGTAGCAAACTGTTACTGTAACTGGGGGGGGGGGGGGGGGGGGGCTTTCTGAAGTACTGAAGTACTTTGTTTCTGAACTAATAATAATAATGATAGTAATAATATATTTTCCAGGGTCCTCTAGGTGTACCAGGAGTTGTGGGGATGCCCGGGCCTTTTGGACCCAAGGTAACAGGAAAAAAGAATAAGAATAAGAAAAAATATATATATTTTTTTTCAGTTGTAAATAAATAACTTCAAATTTTAATGTTTAAGTCAACGTGCCACTTGCCATTTCTCTGTAATTATTTGTGAAATTTACGATATCAATTTCTAAGTTAAAACTGTTTCAAAGGAAAATTTGCAAAAAATTTGCAAAAAATTTGTAAATTTCCTTCTTCCTCTCCTCAGGGTTTGAAAGGTGATCGTGGTCTGAGGGGGCCATCTGGAAGAGTAGGAAGTGTGGTAAGATGATTTTGGCCCATATTACACTTCCCTAATATTTCAAATGCTCGTGACACAAACAGAAACCATGAGAAGCAAAAACAAGAGAGGTTAATCTGTTGACTGACATGTGATCTTTTCTAGATCAAAACAAAAGCCACCTTATTATTCTGTTGGAAGATACCATATTATTTGTTGGAAGATGGAAATTACCAAAAATCTAGATTATCTGGTTATATTGGTTTAACAGTAATCCAGAGGGGAAAGTACCTAAAAGGTGGGGGATTTACCAGACTGTACTCTAGTCCCGCGACTGAAAGTGAAACTACAGTCAGTCTGTAGGGCTACTAGATTCTATTTTTACCTTCAGCAGTTTCACTACTTTTAATTTGCTTCCTGAAACAGCAGTGAAGGCATGTTTACTTCTCAGGTTATCTGGATTTTCCCTTCAGTATTTTCCCTAGGAACATTAGACTCTACTATGCTAAGCATAGCATGTACATTATAAAAGGCAATAAAAGATTATTCATTTGTATGAAACAAAAAACACAAAGCTTCAAGTGGAACTGTAAACATTGTTCAATACTGTATGTTTTGGAACATCCACTTGGATTTCTTCCCTATCAAAAAGAGCAAGCAAGTTTGAGATTTTATTTGAATCTCTTTACATTCTCTTCATAGGGTCCACAAGGAGACAGTGGGGATGCAGGAGTTCCGGGGAAACCTGGGCCAAAAGGCTTGCCTGGGCCCACAGTATGCTACTATTTTTAGTTTCTGAATGATTAACCTGTCTATTAATTAAATGCTTAGTTTCACTATTTGTGACCCTGGAACACAAAACCAGTCGGGGTCATTTTTAAAAAAAAATTGAGATATATACATCATCTGTTCAAAGCTGAATAAATAAGCTTTCTATTAATGTAATGATCTGTTAGGATAGGACAATATTTGGCCGAGATACAACTATTTGAAAATCTGGAATCTGAGGGTGCAAAAAAATCTAAATATTGAGAAAATCGCCTTTAAAGTTGTCCAAATGAAGTCCTTAGCCATGCATATTCACTCACAAATTTTTATTTTTATATTATGTTTACGGTAGAAAATTTACAAAATATCATCATGGAACATGATCTTTACTTAATATCCTAATGATTTTTGGCATAAAAGAAAAATCGATAATTTTGACCCATACAATGTATTGTTGGCTATTGCTACAAATATACCCGTGTGACCTATGACTGGTTTTGTGGTCCAGGGTAACATTTGTTGCTTTCCAAGTCTGATTGATGACACATGATTACAACGACACTTAGAACAGGGGCTGTTAGTTTAAAAAATTCCAAAATTATTATCAAATATTCTGATCTACAGGGTGCCAAAGGGGAAACAGGACCAGATGGTGAAAAGGTAATATAAAAAGCATATAATATCAGTATAATATTAGCCACAGACTGTTTATAGGCATTAGATGAAATGATGATGTCACTATTAAAGTGATTTATTTGGAATTAATTATTTATTGATTTTATTGAATTCATGACTCTCTTAGGGGACACAAGGACGAAAAGGAGGGAAAGGTGCTAAAGGAGATAAGGTATCAGCCGTCACAGTTTCTCTTCCTGTTTCCATTACACTAGCCATGGTTTTTATTTTAACCACAATTTCGTCATTGTTTTACTTCACAGGGAGATGCTGGATCTCGCGGTGACAAAGGCCAGGTTTGTCATCACTGTTGAGTGAAACTATTTTACGTCAGAGATGTGGAACAGTGGTTGTCCACAAGCTCATGACGTACAAGGATGCAGGTTTGAATCCGGATTGCATTGTTTCTCCACAGTATTTCCTCTCAATTTTCACTATCCTTTTTAATAAAAGTAAAAAAAATCCTGATAATAATAATAAGTTAAAAAATAATAGTAATAAAATATATATGATTTTATATAATTGTCTTTTTTTTTTTTTGAAACAGTAATAGTGTGAAATATTATTACAATATGAAATAACTGTTTTCTATTTTAAAATGTAATTTATTCATGTGGTAGCAAATGTGAATTTTCAGCATCATTACTTCAGTCTTTAGTGTCACATAAATCATTCTATCATTCTATCATGCTGTTTTGCTCAAGAAACATTTCATATTATTATCAATGTTGAAAACTATGGAGGCCCTAAAGGGACATGGTGGTTGGAAAAATAAAAAGTCTTACAAATGTTTTGCATTCCTGTCATGCGTGTTTTCAGGATTATTTGATGAATAGAAAGTTCAAATTAACAGAGATTTTTTGTTTGTCACACTTTAAAAACTTTGTGTCACTTTAATGTAGTAAAAGGTATTTAAAAAAAAAAGTATAAAAAATTTGTCACTTCAAGTAAAAGATTTGTCTTATGTGTAGCGTGGAGTGAAGGGTCGTTTCGGCCGCGACGGGCTTGTTGGTCCCATTGGACCTCCAGGTCTTCCAGGTCCCAGAGGAGATGAAGGACCTAGAGGAGACCTGGGAGGGAAAGGACAGAGTGGGCCGAAAGGAGAGCCAGGTGAACCTGTGCGTATCATCATGATTATTTAAAGAAAGAAAGAAACATTGGGTAATTTTGGAAAAGTGTTTACGCCTGAACGCAGAAAACATATTTGTACAACTCGCTCTTTGCAGGGTCCAGGACTGACGGATGAGCAGATATTGCAGCTGTGTCAAGGTGTGGTCACTGCTCAGATCTCCCAGTATGCTGCATCTATACGTGCCAAATGCGTACAGGGCTGTCCGATCAACAACCGTACCCTCATCGGACCCCCAGGTGTCACAGGACCCTCAGGAAGTCCAGGCAAACCAGTGAGCTGATATATGAGTTGCCACAAATCTGTCATATGAAAGCATATAAAATAAATAAATAACACTGCATTTCATTCAGGGTAAAGCAGGAAAGGCAGGTGCTAAAGGAGAAAGAGGCCCTCAAGGCATGAAAGGTGTAGAGGGCCAGAAAGGAGCTCCAGGCGACAGAGGTACTGCGCCGACATCACTATTAAAAGTGTTTTAACTTAACAAAAAAGCAGTTTATGCATACAGATGAGCTCTCTGTGTTTTTCTCAAGGTACTAAAGGTCAGAAAGGACAGAGAGGTGATGCTGGCAAAGGTCTTCCAGGGCATGATGGCCACCAAGGCCTCAGAGGTAAGATATTTTTCTGTCTGCTGTTATTTCAGGGTGTTTTCACACCTGGTTCACTTAGAACAGTGGTTCCCAAACCTGTCCTGGAGGACCCCCAGCACTGCACATTTTGGATGTCTCTCTCATCTAACACACCTGATTCAACTCATCAACTCATCATTAGTAGAAACTGCAAGACCTGAAGTAGGCGTTTCAGATAAGGGCGACATACAAAATGTGCAATGCTGTGGGTCCTTCAAGGACAGGTTTGGGAATCACTGACTTAGAAGGTTTGTTTTGGAAAATGGAGTTTTCACCCTTAGCTTAGTTCATTTCGGATTATATGAACATGCTTGGATCTGCACCAAATCAGTCGGGTTGAGACCACCTTGTTCAGACGATCTCAGAACTATTATTATGGATTGAAGTGTGATTACTATGTTCATATAAAACTAAACAAACTGGGGGGCTAAGAAAGCAATCTGACTGGACAGACCAATGTATATACACTGATGAGCCGAAACATTATGACCAACTCACAGTTGAAGCCATGTCAAGGTTAAGGTCTGGGTTGATCAGATGGTAAGTGAACACTCAATTCTCGTAGTCAGTGTGTTGGAAAATGACCTGAGAGACTGAAAATGACCTGTCCGAACTGGACAAGATGTGGGAAGATGACAGCTGGTGGAGGGAGTGTGATGCTCTGGGCCAAGGGTAGGCACGTTCGGTCCTAGAGAGTCACTGCCCTGCAGAGTTTAGCTCCAACCCTGAAAAAAAAACCTTCAGCTGCCTATAGCCTTAGTGTGGCGACCAGGGCGGGCAAGAGCCGTGAGGGAACGGTGCGAGGCCGGTGGTGCGAGAGTTAACGAGCTCCACCTGGGATGCGCACCGGCCTTGAGTCTCTCACGGAGGAGCTCCGGAAGCATAAAAGGAGGAGCGACGACAGTGAAGGATGAGAGAGGACCAGGCCTGGACTTTAATTTATGTTTTATTATGTTTGTGTGGCCGGCAGACGTCCGCGAGGGTCTGCTGGCATTACTTTCATTTTGTATTTGTTTATTTTAAATTAAAGTTTTGTTGGACGTTCGCCGGTTCCCGCCTCCTTCTTCCCATACTTACGAACTCTGTTACACTTAGTAATCCTGAAGAGCTTGATTAGCTTGTTCAGGTGTGTTTGATTAAGGTTGGAGCTAAACTCAGCAGGACAGCGGCTCTCTAGGCCCGAACTTGCCTACCCCTGCTCTGGGCAATGTTCTGCAGGGAAACCCTGGATCTGGCCATTCATGCGGACATCAATTTGTTATTTGCCTATTTACCTAAATGTTGCAAACTAGGTACACTCCTTCATAGCAATGGTATTCCCTGATGGCAGTGGCTTCTTTCTGTAGGATAATGCACCCTGCCACATGTACGGTAATGGTTTTAGGAACATGAGATCAAGCTGTTGTGCTAGCTTCCAAATTCCCCAGATCTCAATCTGATTGAGATTGTGGATATCAGTCAGATTGAGAGTAGGATGTGCTGAAGCAACAAGTCCAATCAACTGCAGCTCCACCTCACGATTTACGGGACTTGAAGGATATGCTGCTAGTGTCTTGGGGCTAGATACCACAGGACACCTTCAGATGTCTTGTAGAATCCATGGTTCGGCAGGTCTCCTCTGTTTTGTTTGGCACATGAAGGACCAACATCACATTAGAAGTGGTCATAATGTTTTGACTCATTGCTGTATGTACGCTTTGGTACTCTTTGAAATGTTGCCTTTATATAAGTGAACCGAACCGAGAAGTAAATGCAACATTGTTTGTTAAATTGTTATAAAGCAAATGATCTACAGGACAGCTCCCTCAATAATGGTGGATTGGATGTAGACTCAGTAACTTCAGTGTATTTTTTTCAAACAGGACTGCCAGGCCATCCAGCAGAACCTAAAGATGGCCTTGAGGGGCCACAAGGACCTCGTGGGTTTCCCGGGCCTGTGGGTCAGCCTGGCATGGCTGGTGATGCAGGAATACCTGGCGTGTGCGAGGCGCGAGACTGCAGCATTCATGCGCCTGTAGTGCGCAAAGAGATGGGATTGGTCAAAGGCCCCCTCAGCCAGGCCTGATAACAGGATAGATTGTGATTGACCTGGGACAGAAGGGCCTTTCCAGCAGAGACCATGGGTGCCATGGGTGCCTTTCTGCACCCAACCATACTGTTGGATGCAGACTGGAGTCAAGACAGACTGGAGTCAAGACTTGGAGATCAAGTTTCTATGGGTTTTGTTTTACTAGTTTGATTCTTTGAAGGCCTCAAATGAAACTACACAAATGAATACAACCAGCACTTTTGCTTTCATTCAACAATGTTTTGGTTTCATTATGTATACAGTACAGACATGTAAATAATTGTGTAAAGCATCTTAAATATACATCTACTGTGTCCTGAAATATCATGTTTTATTTTCTCTAAAAACAATCCTTAAATTATTTAGACAATGCAGTTATTTTGCCCAGTAGCTTCAGGGAAATATTTCTTTCCCATTTGAATCAAGCTGAATTAAAGATAATTTTTTTGTAAACAGTGTATGATTGAGTGACGTGACTGTAGAGAAACTACAAAATTTTCTGATCAGTGTTCAAGCCATTATCAAACATTTTTGAATGACTGTAAAATCCATTTAGGGAAATACTTTCTCTGATGTTGTAGTCCATTCTGATTAATGTATTGTGGACAAAATGCATTCGTTTATAGAAATAATGTTTATTCACATCACTAAACATTTAATTATCTGCAAATTCTATAATCTTCAATGTAAAAACGGACAGTTTCAAATTCCTAAACACGTACATTAAAGTAGTATTGCTACATATAACTTTGCAATGTGTTTAATTTGGTTCTTATGGTCTTGTTTTATACAGTGGCCCTAAATAATATTTGAACAGGTTTAGCCAAAATTAAAAACATTTAAAATGTATAAGTATAAAACAAGTTATCAAAACAAGCAGCATTTATTTTAAAGATATATAGCATAACATTTTACAAAATGACAAATTTGTAAAAAAAAAAATAAAAATAATGATAATAAAAATTATAAAAAAGAGCACATTTAGAACATTTTGTACAAATAATACTTTCATTTGAATTTTTGTTTTATGTATCAGTCCAGTGACACACAGTTTAAAAAAAAAAAAAAAAAAAAAAAAAAAAAAAACTAGCAATGAAACAATCATCAGAGGTAGATATGAAGAATAAAAAAACAAAGATATATTAATTTAATACTTTGCTGTTCCTCATTTTTGTGGGCAGCTTAAAAAATTCTGAGGATGAGACATCAAACCTAAATTAATTGTTTTCATGTGTCTCCATTAACACAGCTATAAATGTGTAAAAAAAAAAAAAAAAAAGTGGCAAGTATCACAGTTATATTAAAAAAGGTCAGAGGGTGAGACATCAAACCCAAATGTGTTTTCATGAGTCTCCACTTACACAAATTAGTGTGCAAAAAAAAAGTTTTATCACATTAGTTATAATAATAAAGGTCAAAAAAGTGAGACATCAAACCAACAAAGTGTTTTCATTTGTCTCCATTTACACTTAGCTATAATAAACGTGTAAATAAAAGTATTAAGTATCACTTAGATACTATTATAGGATTTATTAATATTTTGAATTGGTGTTTATTTTTATATTTTCTACTTTTATTTAAGATTTTTGTATGTGTCTATATAGTTTTTAAATAATTTTAATTGTAGTTATTTTAGTACATTAAGTTAAACTTGCTTTCTTGGCAACTAGCTGAAATGAAATGTGTAATTTTTTATATATATTTTATTTCATTTCGGATAACGGTTATTTTATTTCAAGTAACAAAAGGTTTTAGTTAACTGTAATACTCTGGACAAACCATCTATAAAGTTGATTAATAAATAGTTGATATATAAATATAATTAATAGTTCCTATTAGGGATGCACCGATCGGCCGATTATATCCTGCCAATCAAAAAGGGGGTGGAAAAAGAAACAGTGTCATAATAAATGGCGCTTTGAATCTCTTAAATTTGACATGACAGACTGTTCTACCATCTCAGTTCATGCTGCAGTTATAGTACGAAAAAACATGCATGATCAAAAGGTATGTTGACAACTTACCGAAATGTATCATGTCTCATGTCAAATGTATCATGTCTCAAACAATGATCACTCAATCATTGTTTCAACCGCGTAAAGAAGTCTAAAACAGCTTGTGAGCAATGTCACTTAACATTGCATTTACCTCAGGAAAGTCATCCAATGTTCAGTTTATATTGCTATAAAGAGAGGAGCTTATTTACTGTTAATAATATGTGTATGTTTGAAAATATGAGCAATTAAGAGAAGCGTTTATGAGAACTACCTTATGTGCAACTTTTTGAAGAAAAAAAAATAGCAGCTGAATATAATAGTGCGGTTGTTAAATTTTAACTTATAATATTAATGTATCAAATAAGAGGGTTCCCTGTATTAGTTGAGTGAGATTTTTTTTCCTTAAGAAAACTCAAACTATCAGTATCAGCAGATATCATTTTAAATAATGGGTTATCTGTGGAGAAATTTAATATTGGTGCATCTCCAATTCCTATGCTATATACAAATTTGAATCTGTGCCATAATAACGTTAAAAAGACTGTAAAAAGCTCAAGAGAATCTCTGCTGAAGGCTCTCTTCATCCCTGCCTCTGTTGTTTTTGTATGCACATCCAGCACCTAGAAGACATGCAATGGCTATGACCAGCAAGGCAATGGTCAGGAAAATACCTAAAAAAAAAAGACAACAAACAGAGAATCCTCTGAAATGAAACCAAAAATATTTCTGTACTAAACAGTACTATTGACTGTAGTGCCCCTCCACCCCACACATACAAACACACACAGTGCTTTTTTTTTTTTTTTTTTTACCGATGTGACCTCTCTTCATAGGGTTGTGCAGTGATTGAGGGACCGGGACCATTATGCCTAAACCAAAACAACAACAATAAACAAAAATTGGTGTAAAAACATTACATTGACAATAAACAATATATTATTAATAGAAAATAAACTTACCATAAAAATGTATACGTTGTTCCGTCAAATAATCCTTTACAATTTAAAGAGACACAAATGCCGGTTAATGTGCTATTTAAATGCGGATTCATAAAAGACATGACCTGTAGCGCACAGAAAATGACTCACTCTTGTGCATATTAC
Organism: Megalobrama amblycephala; assembly: GCF_018812025.1. NCBI lineage: Eukaryota > Metazoa > Chordata > Actinopteri > Cypriniformes > Xenocyprididae > Megalobrama > Megalobrama amblycephala. The sequence continues at coordinate 20,830,798 of NC_063056.1, read as the reverse complement.
AGCCAGGGTGATATTGACACATTCAGTCAGTATGATTCTCCCAGCGAACAACTCTTTACATGGACTGTGACACTCGGGGGTGGATCTCACAAACGTTCCAATGGACTAAAGGAAACCACATAAAGGTCAAGTGAGCTGCAGAGTATTTTATATATAGACTCTAATACTGAACTTCAATCAATTCTTCATTCTACTCACATGTTCCTGTGCAGACCAATACTGATCACAGTCTGGGTTTTCCATTGCATATTCAGATTTTACATGGTGTAATTCTTGCGTGCAGTTGTAGTTTTGTGTTGCCTCTGTGACTGTAGTCCACACTGAGGGAAGAGAGGAATAAGATATGTCATCCCTTTAATCTAGAATAATTTAATCACAACCTTATATTTATAAAGTCATTTTATGCTAACTTTTCTACATAGTGAAGAAAGAAGGCTTATCCAGGTCTTATATATACACATACATACATATGTGTGTATATATATATATATATATATATATATATATATATATATATATATATATATATATATATATATATATATATATATATATATATAGCATTCTAATATATAGAATATGTTTCTGTGGTATAAAGTGGCTAAAATGGCTACAAGGTTTAAAATTACCATGTAAACAATAAAAGGTGCTTAATCACAACATTAAGTAACGGAGGAAATTTAATCGAAAGTTATATATATGTGTGTGTGTGTGTGTGTGTGTGTGTGTGTGTGTGTGTGTGTGTGTGTGTACATACATACGTATAGTAGTCAACATTTGAAGTGGATCCACTTCAAATGCTGACTACTGCATATGCAGTAGTAGTCAACATTTGAAGTATTCTACACATAAAATTGAAACTGCCGCGTAAATAGGCTACTCAAACAACATTACGTAATGGGGGAGATCCCAAAAGGGGATTTTCCAAGTGATTCGTTTAATAGTATGTTGTCTATCAAACATCTTTTTAAACATTAACTTCATGCATAATTTAACAAGATTAAGATGCATTGTTATTGTAAATTAAGAAGTTTCGAAGAAACATGTTTCAGCGTTTCTCACAGTTGAACTGGCGCAATGGTAAGAAAAAAAAAGAGAGACAGACAGAATTACAATCTAGAAACTGATGACAAAACATTATATGTGCATGTAAATAAATAAATAAATAACACCAAGCATTTATCGGCTTGTGCCTACATTAACGCGAATGGACTGTGAAAATAAACAATGCATTTCGTTTCATTTCGTTATCGCACTAAGTTTTTAATAACTTCAAGATTCATCGATTAAATTCGAGATAATATGTGAAGCGATGAAGCTTTGCATGTAACATATCTTACCAGGCCAAACAAAGAACGATAGTGATATTAAACCCACGTAAACTTCTTTGCTCCTCATCGCTTGGCTGTTATCCTTTTGGCAGGTGGCAAACAATGATGAAATTATCACACCATAGACTAACGCACATCGTGGTTCCGGGTTTGAAGCACAACAGACCTAACACTTTCTCTTCAGAGCACCGTCATCGCGAGGGATTTCCCCAACTTCCCCAAAAGTCATGTATAAAGAGCATGTAAGGAGACTCATAGCCTATAAAAGCGGCGTGTCGACACCAAGCTGCTATAGCCAGAACCATGAAATATTTATCGGAATTCATCTTATGTCTTGTAACTTTCGGTAAGCCTCCACCCATGTTCCCGAGAGTGTTTTCACGCAGACTCTGTTGATCCAGGTTGACATTAGTTCTTTTATTTACAGCTGTGGTGGAGGGTGTAAAGCCTGATATTGTCGTAATCACCGGTGAGGACGCCGTGTTGCCATGTGCGGCGAAATCAAAGGAGGGAGTCCAGTATCGCTCGGTGATATGGTACAAGGTAAAGTTCAACATTTGTATGTATTTTATTGAGAACCTTGTGTTTTTGTCCTCACATCTTCTTGTTTACTGGATGTTCGTTTTGCTTAAAAAACGCTAAAAAAAAAAAAAAAAAAAAGATTCAAAAATACAAAAAAGATTCACTTGAATAAACTAAAATAAATTTAATTGTACATTTTTAAAAATCATTAAGCAGTTGATCAGTTTATTATTAATACTGGAAAAACTTTACTGAATTTTAGAAACATTAAGACAATATTTGAAAATGTATTCTGCCAAATAAAGATCAATGTGATATGTAGCCTATATAGTGATTGTGTACATTATAGGTTATTCAAGGTGCATTGAAAGTACTTGCTTTTACATTTTTGTAAGGGTACTTGGTACAAATTAGTCTCTATATGTGTTTAGCTACTTGATAGATTTATTGTTTTAAATGATGTCATGTTTAACTTAATGAATTAAACTTCTGTTTTACAGGTTGCTGAAGGGCCTTCCCGAACGTTAACTGGTCTTGTAATGAAAAGACTAACTGAAAACGATGGCAAAGTGCAAAAATATAAAGGTGTCGAACGAGAGGTTGAGCTGCTTGAGAGCACAAAGAGCCTTATTCTGTCTAATGTAACTGCAGAAGACAGTGGAATATACAGCTGCTTTCTGTCTGCTCCTCTTGGACATCAGAACCAGGAAGGCAAAATTATTCTGAATGTTAATGGTAAGTGTGGGGATTTATAATGGCCACACAGAAAGTATTTATACACTTAAGCTTAAAAACATAATTTTCCATAGCTTTTAGAATCAAAATTAAGTTCACTGGGTTGATTTAGCACATTATTTAAAGCTGTAGTTCATCTAAATGCAATAACATTCACACGTTTAATCTTCCACTGTATCTACTGTATTCTTCAACAGCAATAGGCAATGAATGATGAAAGTGGACAAACTAACAATTTGATGTTGATGTGTTTTGTATTTTCAGAGTATCATACAGTTGAGCAAAATGAATATAATAAAGGTGATTACCAAAACACAATACATGTTATGGCTTTCGCAGTCCTCGGTGTGGCATTCCTGATGTTTTGCATAAGCTATGTAAGTAATTTGTTCGTTTGATTTAATATGTAATGTATCTATATACTTTGAGTCAAGATATTATGCATGTATTTTTAAGATATTTACCAGAGACATGTTTATCTCAGGTTTGTTCAAGAAGTATATTCCAAAGCAACAAGAAGCTCTCAAAAGACTCTTTGCTGAAAATGCCACATCAAGGCAAGAACTTGATTGTCACCAAGCATTTGGATTGCAAGACTTTACCTGAAGTGTTTGTGTGATGGTAAACCAGAGTTCATGGGGCGGTGCTCAGTAGGTCAAACTAAGCTTTGTGTACAGGACACAGATGGTCGATAGAGCTCATGCTGAAGAAGACCACTGGCAGATACAGGGGAAGTGGCATGTTACATGCTACTTAACCTACTTGATAAGCTGGTAGATGGTCACTGTGCAAAGAGTGAGGAAAGCAAGCGCAAAGGTTTCAGCATCATCAACATCTTTTGAAAAATGAATCTTTACGTAATGAAACAGTCAGTGAGACCAAGAGAAATATTCTGCATTAGAATTGTGGTTGCTTGTTTGTGAATGTGACCACCATGGAAGTGGAGAAGGACTGACCAAAATACAGAGCACGTTTGAATGCTGTGCTGTTATCAATGTTATTGTCTGGTATGCTTACAGATTTTCTACTAAGTTCTCACAATACAGCTGGTAAATACTGTATATTTTCAAATGACTTTTGAAATCATGTTTTCAATTCCGTCATTCTGTCATAGAAAAGCACAAAAAAAAAACTACCTCATATGATAATGGATTTATTTAAAAATTCATTCGTTTTATTTCTATTTTATCTTTATGATACGAAGTTATTGTATGTTAATGCATATTGAATATAGAATAAAATGTATGAAAAAAGTATAAATGTTATTCCTCCTTTTTTGTTAAATTTCTGTTAAGACTGCACATCTATGAAGTCAAAATCTAAATACAGTACTTTAACTGTCAGCACTCAAGAGCAGAGTTTTCAATTGGCTTTTTATTAATAATAAAATAAAACAAAATAAATCAAAACTACCATAGGGAAAACAGACTAGCAAGGCAGTGCTAGACAAGCAGGGCAAGGAAGGACAGGACAGGATACAGTAACACCTAACGGGAAAAACATCCACAACAAACTGGAACAGGACAGAACAAAGGAAGAATAAATAGGGAAGGAAATCGGGAGGGTAACAAGGGAGAGCAGGTGGGGCACATAAACCAATAATCGGGTAACGAGGGTGGGCCAAAGACTAGAGACTGACAGAAGAGCACATGGCACACAGAAACAAACAAAAATTTACAAAAGATACATGCAAACTAAAATGACAGAAGCCATGTGCTCACACAATCACTCAAAACATGACAGAAGGACACAGGACAGCCACTAAAATTCATGTGCTCCAACAGAAAACAGTACACAGGACAGAAGAGCACATGACAAATCAACACCACCAAATGTCATGTGCTCCAACAGAAAACAACTCAAAGGACAGAAGAGCACATGACAAATTGATGCCACTAAAAGCCATGTGCTCAACAGAAAATAACACACAGGACAGAAGAGCACATGGCAGACATACACCTCATCTGCCATGAAACAAAAGTGTCAGGATCCAGACACTATAAGAGAGCTCACAACCCCAAAGCCGTACGCTCACACAAGGACAAGACAAACATATGAGTGTCAGGATCCTGTCACCAATCTAATGCTGCCTTCACTTGTGAGTTTTATCAATTTATTGTAAATGTGACTTTGCTAGTTAAAAATTGGACGGTAAATACACCCTCTTAAGTGGTATTTACCACTGGGAAGCTCAGGAATAATTTTGATATACAAGTTCCAGAGTTGGGCGTGCCATAAACTTCAAACATGGTCGGAGTGAAGAACAAATGCTGCTGTGACTGGTATCCTTTATTAGTTTTTTCCACAACAGCTACATCACCTTGACTTGTTGTTAAAGTAGTGTATACTTACAAATATGTATAATCTTTTAACGCGTATATACACAGATTGTATTTGAGTGAGTTACAGTGGCGTAACGTTGTTTTAAATGCTAATCAGATATATGTACAGTAAAAATTGCAAAAAAAAAACCATTATGATGTCCAGAAATCAATTTTATATATTACATTGGGTTTAATTTATCAACATAGAACTCATGTTTAATGAGTTTTATCCGCTATAATGCAATATCTTTAGTGTCGAGATTTTTCATGTGAATAAATCCATAGATCCGCAAATTTTGTTCTTGTACCCTAATGGTCTAGTGGTAGAACTTTTGTTAAGTGTGTCAGAGGTTCTGGGTTCTAAACCGCACTTGTATGTTTGTTTTTTTCCCCCTCTCTCATCAAAACCAAATATGTTCATCAGTGATTGTATATCAAGAGCAAGCTCACGTTTGCATGCATTTTGTTTTGTGATTTCACTGGAACGAATAGATAGTCTCCGCAATGGCATTAAGCGATGGATTGAAGCGCTTGTCTGTGTGAAGCCTCAAGAGATTTATTTTATTAAAAATACATGTTTTATTTGTATTAGGTACATCCTTGCCGCAAGATGTTTCAGAAAGTGGTGGGGACAATATCGACCCCCTGGTGGGGGCATGTCCCATCCACAAATTACGGCTATGATTTGACCGAAATTCCAGAATTGTCAGCAAACTGACTATGTAGATAGCGCTGTGAATGTTTATTTGGTTGTCAATGAATGGCTTTAATAAGATTTTCCCAATAAATTAATTAAAAAAACAAGAATTAAATAACCTGGTGTCCTCCATGATTCCTGTTCTTTCTGACAACAAAGCACTTAAATGCGACATTAAACTACTACATTAAAATATGTAGTGAAGTTCATATGTTCACTGCTGGTTTTATATCATCGTTAGGCCTACTTCTTTACTTTTAGTTTCTTATTTTTCCATGTAGGTAAGTTTCAATTTTCATTTTCTCATAAATATCAATTATTTTTATATTAGGCCTAATATTATTCTTTTAAACCATCCTTTAGGAATCATTTTGGCACCTGGGAATCAATTATATGTTTTGGTGTTAAAATTATATAACTCTATTTAGAAGGATCATCATCACATCAGGTTAGTGTTTTATTTCTATGATTAAAAAGCAGAATTTAACAAGAAAAGAAATTATGAAAAAAACAGGAAGTAAAATGCTGTGCTACCAATAAAGACAATAAAATATACAAGATTCATAGCGCTCTCTAGTGGCTGGCAAACCAATAAGCACTACTATCCTTTCATATGAAGAACAAGTTGAGTAGTTCATTGTGTTCAACTTCACACACTACACCTGTGCACTTCTAAGGAAAACTTAAAACCAACACTCAATTCTTTGTATGTCATCGTATTTAAAGTTTAATGTACACATATTTTCTAGGGGTCCCCTAGAAAATATTTTTTATTATTATTATTATTATTATTTATTTCTAATTATTTGGAATATATATTATTTAATCTATATTATACAATCATTGGGTGTTATTAATATATATATATATATATATATATATATATATATATATATATATATATATATATATATATATATATTTAACTTCTATATAACTATATAACTTCAATGGAGCTGTAAATTCAATCATTTTAAATTGTCTTGAGCATGACCAGACCTGCCTGCCCATTTATCAAGCTCGCAAATGAGCTCACAAACCTGTCTGACATATCGTTATTATAAATTATACAAACATAAAAATTGTGGATGTTATGGATGGTGGTGATGACGAGGTTCCTCAGCTGTCATTCTGACTGTAATTGTAAGCGCGCTTGAACATGAAAAATAGACAAACTACTTTGCCACAACCACTGACCCACAACATAAGAAATGACTTTCACCTCAAACACTCAGTTAGCATTTGAGATCTTATTTTTTCAAGCTCAAATGGAGTGTTTCATTTTTAAACTCATGTTGGGTCTGACATACTTTTATGGAACAGTAACACAAACCAAACCGCATTTTATATAATGTTCCAATGGAAACCTGGCAGTAAGGGAAATGCTAAATGAAGTCCTCCTGATTTACGTAAACCTTGAATTATAACCATCAATGACTTACTGGATTTGATAATATGACTGGCACTCAATCAAGCTATTCACCACACCAGTCATAGTTATGATATCAAATGGCTTGGCTGATTAAGTATGTGTTAAGTAAAAAATGTGATTCTTATCCAGTCAAGCACAGATGTGAAGGAGCGGGTAAACACAAGCTGATAAATTATTCTTTTCTCCCTTTTATATACATTTATATTAATTTAGGTGCTTCCCAATTTGCATACTTATGCACTATTCTATGCCATTTTGTAGTATAAATAGTGCAAGTAATGTGTTCACACTGAAAATTCCAAAAAGAACAAGAACACTTTAAATGTCCGGATGATGCACCTAATTAACTGAAAAAAGTGTTAAATGTTGGACACTTCATGCACTCAGTTATCGCCGCATTAATTTGAAAATTGCACCAAATTGTCCCAAATTTCACACTTCATGTGCACTTGCAGGTTTGTGGAATTACAATGGCTGCCGTGTGCACATTTGTCATTTTAGGTTTCACAAAGGTGTTCGCGAGCATCCCCTTTGCGGCCGACATGATCCCTTGATGCACACTTATGCCGAGCCTGCGAGCTCCGCAGCAGACTTCTACCCGACAGTCAAAGTGGCATTACGTCATGAAAGTGTGGACTCTGAGGAAGACTGCAAGGGCTAAGGGTTCCTTTTGGTACAGAGCTGTTGAATCACAAAATAATTCATACACTACACTAGGCTACATAGTATATAAGAGCATAGTGCATCATTTTGGACACAATTGTCTCTAAAACACACTTGTACACGGAATCTCCTGATAAAAATGTTTGTTCAGAAGTGCTTCAGTGAGTGCATTCATTTACAATTTTTGCTTATAACAAGTCATATATCACAACTGCGCTTTGCTTTAATGAACGGACATTTGAATATGTAGGCCTACACAATGATTTAATGTTTTGAAAGAATATTTCTGCCTGTTTGAAAAAATAAAAAATTAATGGTTCCAACAGGTCACCCAAACAATCTTTCCCTTACAAATCAATCTAAACAATAATTAATCAATAATATTTTGTAAATGTTGTAAAATATTTGAATGCTTTTTAAGAAAATTGCTAATCTATTACAATTATAAAACTATATGTGTTTTTAATGTCATATAAACAACTAGCTGACATAGAACCCGGAACCCGCTGCACTGCATCTACAATGTCAATATAGGAGACTGACAGGGAAGAGAAGAAATTGTTGAATAAAGTTATTTTTGTTTGGTTTTTGCACACAAAAAGTATTCTCGTCGCTTCGTAACATTAAGGTTTAACCACTGTAGTCAACAAAAATATCTTAATTTGTGTTCCGAAGATAAATGAAGGTCTTACGGGTTTGGAACGACATGAGGGTGAGTAATTGATGGAAATTTCATTTTTAGTTTTTCATGAAACTTTTTGACTGCCTTGTTCAAAAGAACTGATGCTTAAGAGTCATTTCTTTGCGATTCAGACATCGTGTCTCCAGCTGTGTTCATTTGAGGTTGCGTGGTATATTTCAGTCAGAAATAAATGGCAACAAAAAAGACGACAAAACAGGCACATGTAGCACTGTGGGCCTAAATGTTATGTTGCACTCCACAATAGTGTCTTAAAATAGACGCATATTTCTACTTTTTATCTGTTTCGACTTTTTAATCCCATAATTATGACTGCATAATAATGTCATAATTAGGTCCATGACTTAGTATGTCATAATTATGACATTTTATATCATCAAAATAACTTGGTATGTCATAATTATGATTTAGTAAGTTATAATGTCATAAATTTGACATTTTATGTCATAATTATGACTTTTTATGTCATTTAATTAAGATTTAGCAAAGCATGATTTTTTTTTATGTGGCAGAATGGGCTCGTAAGAGCTCTGTGATGAGACTTTCCACATCCACCTCCGGATTAAACATCATCTGCTTCATTAAGCCAGAAGAAGCCCACCATTGTGTGAGGAGCAGTCTGGGTGTAATCCCTGGATACTGCTGTTACTATGACTAGGCTGCTGTCTCTCGATCCTTTAGGTTGGCAATGACAGAGGGTCCAGTGTTTGACTGACCGGAGAGAGACAGCAATGTGGTTTTCTACTTACTGAGAAGGCATAATAACGTTGAGATGTTATTGTGAGTCTGCTACTGTAGCTCTAATGTGGTGGAGACACTGTGGCTTTGGTTGAAGAGGTTTCATTAGACAGATGATTTGCCAGGCTCTAATTAACCACCATGAGTTTGAGCGGGACCACAGTCCAACAATGATGCTCCACCTCAGACTGCAAGAGAATAAAGGTGTCCATCTGCTGAACATTCAAGGCTTTCACTCACAGATATGTGAGATGCGTGACCGCGGGCCTCAATTACTATTTCTAAACCATGAAATATCGCTGTTTACCACAGCTCTGATAATCAGGTTTTGAGGTTCTTTGTAAGGCTGAAGTTCTTTAGATGCCAGGGTGTTGTTATGTTGATAAGGTGTTTTGATTATATTGCTAAGTGTGTTCTGGTTGATTCTAGTGAAGCGCCCACCGCAAAGTACTGAAAGAAGTAGGCCTAGACAGAAGCTTATCAATAATTTGAGTTTCTCCATTTAGCGGTTGAACTCACTTTCACCACAAGATGGTGCTGTCTGTTTAGTTTGACTGGATACAATACAGCAACTACACGCCTTATAGCCAGGGAAAATGAATGAAACGAGGCAATTAGTGTTGATAACACGCAGTCAAGGCGACTTAAAACACCACCAGCTTTGATTCTCTGTCACGAGGCGGCAATTTATAGTTGATTATCTTAGAACAATACGAAGAAACAAAAGACAGAAATGTCTGAAAGCAGCCTTACCAAGAAGAAAATGAGTTCAGTTAAAGCTGTCACAGTCTGGACCTTTCAGTAGTAAAAACGTCAGCATCTCTGTTATTGGTATATTAAATGTTTCTTCTGTTGACATCATTGAAAAGGTATGCCTTACCTGGTACTCTTACCTTGCTTCTTCCTGCAGCCCTCCACCTTTTTTCTCACTAATTTTAAGCCTACATATTTACATTGCATTTTTGCTTATTAATTAGCAGGCTACACGAGTATAGAACTAGAAAAAAATCTCGTCGCTACATTTCACATCAGTCACATTGAGAGCTAAGGGTCATGCGGATATGCAACATGACGGTGAGTAAAACATTTTCATTTTGAATATGATTTCACATAATAGGCTACTCATTTTACAGTATACAGCAGCCTATATACAACCTGTAGCATGATAGGCCTGCCTAAGTGCTTTCCACCCATTTACTGACTAGAACTTTCTTCTCATGGAAAGTTGAGGTTCAGTATAGGGCTAAGGAAGACATACAGTAGCCCTGTGACTCTCAGGTTAAACCTGCACCATAATTTTTCAGATCAATGTTTGTTTTTCTTGGGTTTTCTTCTCCTCACGCACATCTCCCCTTTGCACACTTCTCTGCCCACCTTTTTCTTTTTGGAGGACGGCTGTGGATGGTGCTGTGGCTGTCATCCGGCAAAGCTGCTTTATTGCAGGTCGGGGGTCTGGGCTCTTCCTCAAGCCTTCAATCCCTCATTTCCACAAGCTGAAAACAAGAAATATAGAGCCTCTGGAAGGAATCGCCACTGGAAGCTCATAACCATAAATACTCCCACAATATTTATGTTGTTGCTTTTCTCATCAATTTTTATTTTTTTATTTTATTTTTTTATTCACAAGATGGTTGAGGTTACAGTGTTCTGTCAAAGAAAGTACAGAATTTTGAACAATCTTTTACCTCCCAGATTTTTATCAATGCCTTCTACACCATGATGGTATAAATTTAACTATGTCAAACAAATGGTCCTAATATATCAATAAATAATTATTATAATAGCTGAAATTGAAGACTCTATAACAATATGATGATGATGCAATTCTGTGGTCATGGCCCATGAAAACCCTGCTTTCTTTTGCAAGCCAGGTACAAAAAGTCATCCAAGACACACATCAAAACTTATATAAACTGTCAAGTTTCTGAAGACTTGTTTCAGAAGCTTTATCATCACTGGAAGTTTATAGAAACACTGCGTTCAACACAATGCTCCTTTCAGTAAGCTATAGCAAGTCATGTAGATTTAAACCTCCATTCTTTGGTCCAGGCTGCAACCAGAGTCTCGAACATGATTCACTGGGACTTGTCCATACAGCCCAACATAAGGAATGTTAATTTACAGTAATCCTTTGAAGCAAAGAACTGATGGAAGCCTGCTCATTCGACATGCCGTGTGACACGTTTGACTCTGGGAATGAAACAAGGAATGCAGGTTGCCAGGTATGCACCAAAGAGAAGATCACGCACGGAAACATGGTCCAGCGTTAGGCAAAACTTCAATAAAATACCTTCTGCACATTTTTAAAAGCATTAGTCCGAGGCAAATTAAAAAGCAGAGTGCAATTAAAAGAAATCACTGTGTAAATGTTAGCATGTGGAAGTTTTCCTTTTCCTTTTGCTCATTTTTTTTTTTTTTTTTTTTTTTAAATGTAAGGAAAAGCCCCGAGGCAGAGTTATGCAGCTGCCTATTATTACTGCATACATCTGGTTTTGATAAGACCCTATTACAATCAAAATCATAAAAAAGGTAATGTGGTCCTCTTGAACATTTAAATATAAGAAACACTATACACACAAAGTTCATCTGTACGTGGCCCCTCTCAGTTCCATGAATGAAGAAAAGGAAGGGATCACTTTAAAGTCTATAACTTGGAGTAATTTGCACTTGGTTGAGCCTGACCATGTTACGACATACTCTCTAAATGAACAAGAACTGTGAATATGATTATGTGTCTGCTTATGTGTTAGGTTTTATCATATCAAAAGCCTTATGATTATCAGTTATATAATATGATTTACATTAACTTTCTTTCTGTCAGCTTGTGTTTAATGTGTTTAATATCATGTAGATGTTATTGTGCAAGCCATCAGTCCAGGGTTTTTCAACCTTTTTTGGCACACAACCCATTTTCCAGAGTTTCAAAATTCTTGTAACCAACCCACGTAACAGAATTAAGAGGAAAATTTTAGGTTCTCACAGACGAAAATTACATTTTATAAAAAAGGTTTTTGGTCAATTGCATTATAATTGACAGTCATTTCTTACAGTGTGTGTGAGAGGGTTTTTTTAAGCCTTGAGATTTACATTTGTTTTTTTTCTCGTTCTGGCACTACGATTCACCAATAGTCCACCTAAAGTCTGTTCAATCGGCGGCCATATTTAAAACGCCTCCGGGCAGCTATTTTGGGCATCCAAGACCAAGTCCTATCTAGTTGAATGGGGGAATCCTGAAATCTCAAAAACTGCTTGCCGAACTCACAATTAAATAACATATGTGACCCTGGACCACAAAATCTGGAATCTGAGGGTGCAAAAAAATCTAAATATTGAGAAAATCGCCTTTAAAGTTCTCCAAATGAAGTCCTTAGCAATGAATATCCACTTACTAAAATACATTTTTGATATATTTACAGTAGGAAATTTACAAAATATCTTCATGGAACATGATCTTTACTTAATATCCTAATGATTTTGGGCATAAAATAAAAATCGATAATTTTGACCCACACAATGTGTTGTAGGCTATTGCTTCAAATATACCTGTGCGACTTTTGACTGGTTTTGTGGTCCAGGGTCACATATTTCAGCAACCAAATCTGACATGAACTCTCCCATAAATGTTGTTTCTTATGCTCAGATAACATTTAAAAAGCTTTTCCAGGCTCAACCAGGGTAACTGACTACTTTTTCAAAACAGTAGCTTTACTGCACTAATTGTATGATAAGTATCTTGTAGCTTAACAAGAGTTTAAAAGTACCTTAAGCAAAACTGCCATGGTGCATGCTGGTAACCATAGTCCTGAATCTCTTACAGTTGAAAGCATGCATCTCATCTCTGCCGTTATATTTAGCTTGGATCAGTATGCACCCAATGCAAACAAGAGTGCTAGCAGTAGTAGCATTTTTAGGATGCTCAGTCAGATTCTGCATATTCACCTTTTTGCATCCAGGTCACCCTTGCTTTGTTGCATAAACGTAATAGGCTATCATAAGCACAAGAGAAGCTGCATATTTAATTTATTGGTCTAACTTATGTCAAAAACAGTATGCTAAACTTTTTAAAAAATACCCCCCACAACTCTATAGTTGACGGCCTCTGAGTTTAGCCAACTAAAGCCACTATGTTTTGAGTGAGAAATGTGAGGGTGTTCTTAAACTTAAACTCATGAGCTTAGCTTTTATTTGAAATAAGGAATAGGATCATCAATATACTGATGTGCAACATTAGTATTATTTTAAGACACAATTCATGGAGAAGTTTTCTCTGCACACTTTACTGCTGAAAGGTCCCTTCACCTATAAATGTGTTTGGATAGCAGGTTTCATCTGTATAACCTGGCAAATAGTTTAATCTCTGGCAATTGCTCAGCATTTCCTGACAGGTTGATTTGACAGCTGTAGCTCCGTTTTGGAGGGACCATGGACTGTCGAGTTTCCACTAACCAAGAGATGAAATCGTCTGTCCAGACCTACTTTCCCCAGCATTAAAAATGAATATTTCTCCACTGTTAGAAGGGTAAAGTCTGGGTTTTGTGAACGTTTCATTGGCAGGAAATTTCCTCTATAGATTTTTTATACAAAGACCCCCTCCTGTGCGGTGGATGTGGATCCTCTGCAACTCAACACTTCAACAAATCTCATAATGCTATTCCAGAGTTCCAGCTGAGAAAATATATTAGATGCTCAATGTGTAAAAGGTGCCATGTTAAATTATGAAAGCTGGTTGTCAAACAGGATGGATAAAACATGCAAAATTTCAAGTAAGTCTATTCAAGCTTGCTAGAGGGGGGTCTTGTAGAAAGATGAAGATGAAATACTGTATTTTCTCTGTAAAACTCCTCAAGTGACTCCTATTGCAAATGTTAATGTAAATGCATGTTAAATGGCAGTTCATCCAAAAATGAAGATTCTGTCATCATTTACTCATTCTCATGCCATTCCGAACCTGTATTTCTTCTGACTTTAATTCATCTGAACAAAAAGAAGAAATTGGGAAGAATGTCAGATGGTCCAAGCAACACTGGACCCTTTGGCTTTTAAAGGGTTAGTTCACCCAAAAATGAAAATGCTGTCATATTAAATATCTGTGTAAGATACACTAAAAAATAAAATGGATAGCCAAATATGTAAGCTTCTTAGCCTGTTATTTGTCAGGATTTCTCATTAGTCATGATTGCAAAGCCAAGCACCAATAATTAATGCACTTTTTTTGAAGAGTTAAAGGGTTAGTCCACCCAAAAATGAAAATAATGTCATTTATTACTCACCCTCATGTCATTCCAAACCCATAAGACTTTCATTCATCTTCGAAACACAAATGAAGATATTTTAATGAAGAGAGATTTCTCACCATCCATTGACAGTCTATGCAACTACCACTTTGACACTTCATAAAGAGAACACAAAAATAATCCATATGAATTGAGCGGTTTAGTCCAAATTTTCTGACGAGACACTATCATTTTACATAATGAACAGAATTAGCCTGCTTGACGCGAATACAAACCACACTGGTTCTTGCGGAAGCTCAAACATGCTGCGTAACCATTCGAAAAAGTAGGCTACCTGTGTCAACATTTTTGCAAAACGCAAAATATGATGCATTGTGCACATTTCGTGACAGTTTCAAAGTGAAATAGTGGTAAAATCGCATTTAGTTTTTTTTCTGGAACAGAAGAATGTGAATATGGAAACGTTTTATTGTGTTGGAGTTTGTACGTATCACCGCAGTTCTGAATTGAAATGTCCGGAGAGTGGCGCTAAATGCTCCATCACGTTTAATAACGTACAACTAAACCCTAAACCTACTTGATAAAGTTACCAAAATCAAATGTGACATAAAACTGCAATCGTAACCATGGTATTTTAGCTTGAATTTGAACTTTAGCTTTGAATTTTAGCTTTGTGCTCTTTTACCGTGACTCGTCTTTCACGGGATTCGTACCCAAGCTCTTCGCACAGCAAGTAGGCCTACATTTCTGTACCAGCTGAGCAACCGAGCAATCTTGTTACATCAGTTAAACCAAAGACTATAGAATAACACAAGACGTGTCACTCGTATTGTTTTGAATGGGAGAAAGTGTAACGCGCAATATGGCGGAATAAGTCCCGCCTTCTAAACAAGAGCCAATCGCCGACTGGTAAAGTCATCGCGTCACTTCAGCGGCCGTTAGAATCACCGGTTTCTATAGAAACAGTCAGAAGCGCGCCTCCGAAGAGACGCGCATATAGGTCTGCACATGCGCATTAGCTTGGTCCAGCCTGAAAAATAGTTTTTTTGTCATGATTCGAGCGTTTAGAAACTAAATTTATGAGCGTTTAGAAACTAAATTTATAAATTGTTAGATTTCATTGGTGATTTCAAATATGAAATTTAATCGTAAGGTTGGCAAACAGTTTTGGAGAATTTGATGTTTCCCCATTCAAAGAGATAGGAGCTGCATGATGCCCAGGATGCCCGAGAGACGTTTCAAAGATGGCCGCCGAGTGAAATGACTTGTCTTAAAGTTCTCAACCTTTTTTGGGCCAACGCCCCCCTGTCCATTATCCAGGTCCTTTACCGCCCCCCAAACACCATTAGCCTACATCATGAATCCATTTTCCAAACCGTGTTTTTGTCTTATCCTGAATCACTATGACACACCTATAATAAGAGTTTATATTTTATATTTTTATTGGGACTATTAGACTGGTTCGAGTCAGCACCGCTGCAGAGTACAGTACAAGACGCCTGCAATTTTGATTATTTACCGCTAGAGCTCCAAAAGTTACGGACTGCAGCTTTCATAATTAAAAAGCATGTCACTGAAAGCCAAATAACAGATTTGATTTGACTGAACAGTGGCAGGCAGCCTGGACAAGCTGGAACCGGAACCTCCGAAATCTGATCCGGCACCTCATTTGGGGGATCCCCCTCTCATATAACACCAAAAGTGGTCCATGCCAGGTTTTGTGTTTTCCAACACATAAGCAACATATAAAGCAGTGGCTGTCAAACTTTTTTTTTTTTTTTTTTAAAGAACGACCTTTTTTTTTTTTTTTTCAAGTCAAGCATTAGAATACTAAAATGTATAATATACATATACAGAACAAGAATAAAAACTTGTAAGTAGCTATAAACAAGCCCAAACGAATTAATTTGAAGCGAAACTGAAAGTAAAAACCGGTGTTCTCAAGCAGCCTCTCGTTCATATTAGCAATGTATTTGGATGCTGAACTTTTATTTATTGTGTCAAATAGGATTTGTACTTCACTCCCGTTTCAATATCAACGAAAAAAATCATCCTCTTCAAATGAGCAAAAATGTGTTTGGCAGGACCAGTTTCAGCGGTGGTCACGCTGAACGGCACAGATAGGATATTACGGAGTATGTATGAGCAGTGTAATTTTTTATATGTTTGGCTGACGGTATTTTATTTTGATAATGAACAGTCTGCGATGTCAAGTTTGCAATGAATATGTTGAGTGCGCACGCGAGGCGCCGGCGCAATCACTTCAACTGGTTTCCTAGAAACAACTTAAATACTCCGTAATTTACAGATATGAGTAAGACATTATTCGATACTGCGAAGTTTACTTTTATACACTCACACTAAAAACAGAACATGCTTTTGCAAAATAAAGAATACAGGATGCGCTTTTTGACATCTCGGTTTCCTTTCCTTGAACTTGTTTGTGGAGCGCCGCGCCTCACAAAAATGAATCAAACTCAGCAGTATATAGGCTACTATTGGGCAGTTTTTTTCTTTCGCTTTGTTAATCAATTAAGTCAAATATAAAGAATAGGCTACATATAAATTATATAATTACATGAATTATAGACATATAAATTTCGATGACGATGTTTTCTGAAACAAGCGTGCAAGTCGCTTTGCATTATGAAGGGAACTTGTGACTACAGAGAGAACTATTTGTGTTGTTGGATATCGTTTTATTAAAATGCTGTGAGGAGACACAGAAGAACTGATGAAATACTGGTTAAACATGCCCATACACTGGCAGTTTCCACATGAACGCGCTCGCGCACAAAATAACTACGAGTTTAAACATCTGATTTCTATGTTGAGGGCTGTTTGTCAGACTTTGTTGGGCCTAATACATAATGCCATGGTGTTTTACGCACAAATGGTCACAACACACCATGAGTATGCCAATAAATGGTTTCCATCACCTTAACGCGCATTTGAACTAACGCAAAACTCAAGATAATCTGCGTCTGCCTATTGAATTTCTTTGATAATTCTGGACAGTAAAAACAACCATAAGCTGCTATACGGTCATTTCAGCGCTAATGTGTGCACTTAGGATTTATTACGCATTTAGGAGAGTAGGCCTATTGCAAGAAGCTGCTTACATTAATCTTACTTTGGAAAAAAATAAATAAATGCAATCATGATTTTTCATAACAAATTATGTTATTATTATAGGCTTAAATACCTTGGTATCAGCTTAATGTTATATCATCCATGGTATAATTAATTCAATTCAAATGTATTTGGTTTGTCATGATTAATTTGTGTCCATAATAAGTAAAAAAAAAAAAATCTTCTAATAAGAATAAATACATATGAACAATTATTAAATTATTAATGTATTATTAATTATTTTTAACTAGCCTATCTTGAAATTATCCAAGCAGCGTTTTGCGCTCAGATGTGACGGCGAAATTACCTAAATGTGATTACAGAATATATTTAAATTAATTATCCATCAAATTGTCATTTTCTCCTTACAGTCTTGCGAGTTAACAATAATGCCCAGTAAATTACTTTGTGAACAAAGAAAACTTTTTGGCATTGGGCATTAAAAATGTAAAAGTTTTACCTTACAAATAGAATTTAGTTTCATTCATTTTAAAATTCGTCACCGGAGTGAATGGGAACATGATTTATTGAAAATATTTGAAAATATAAGTGGTTCTTAAGTCAATACTTTTTTAATGGCTTGTCAACTTTCCATTCCTCCGCTGCGTGGTTCAGCGCTGGATTCAAGCCACCACCGGATTGTTGTCAGCGCGAAACACATTTTTGTGCACGTGAATTCATGTCAGCGCTTGAGCGCTGGTCTATGACTGGAAAAATAATCGTTGCAAAAGAAACAATACATAGCCTAGCTTACATGTTGCGTTAAACTGGCAGATTTTAGAATGTTGTAGGCAATTCTTTTGCAAGTAATTACACGTTTAATCTTGTCTTGACTGGATCTCTGGTGTAAACTCGTGAACGCCCCCCAAGAACACCCGAACGCCCCCATTTTAAAAATCTTGCTTCCAACGCCCCCCGTTGTTCTCTGAACGCCCCCGTTGAGAAACACTATCTTAAAGGAACTTTGGTTAAACTGAACATCTGGAGCTGGGTAAGTGATCCAAATTCCAAAATATATTCTTTTACAAATCATGCACTATGGTAAAAAGTGTTTTGAGGTCATAACATTATTGTACAAGGAGCCGCGTAAAAAGAAGTCTTAATTAATCCATAATCTGGCCCTGTAATCATAATTGTGTGTGAAAACGATTAAAAGTGCTTGCTGTTTTCGTGCTTCTAGTGTTAATTTCTGTTAGAAACTGCATTTTGCAAAAATGTTGACACAAAGTGTTTTTCCAATGAGCCTGTGTTACACACAAGAATAAACCTCATTGGTTCTCGCACACGTCAAGAAAACATGCTTGAGCTTTCGTTGACCATAACTGATGTGTGTGTTGATGAATGTTATATGTGAATAAAAGACTAAATTAAATCCGTTCATCATATAAAGCGATTATGTTTGTATTAAATATGAACTAAATCACTTAATTCATATGGATTAGATCTCTTTATATGGATATGGATTCATATGGATTAGATCTCTTTATGAACTTTTTGAAGCATCAAAGTGGTAGTTGTGTAGACTGTCAATGGAGGGACAGAAATTAAAAATATCTTCATTTGTTTTATGAAAATGAACAAAAGTCCTACAGGTTTGGGACAACAGGAGGGCGAGTAAATGATGAAATGATGATTTCTGGGTGAACTAACACTGTAATGGTATGTGTTCCAAAGAAGTAATTGAAAGTCATACAGGTCTTAATCTATACATGAAGATGGATCAACTGCTAATGATTATCTGAACTGTTATACAGACAATTTAAGTTAGCCGATTTCAAAACACTGATTTGGAGCTTTACAAATCGAATCAGTGGTTCAGACTGCCAAAGTCACATGATTTCAGCAGTTTAGCCATTTAATAGGAGATCCGAATCACTAATTCAAAACAAAAGATTTGTAAAGCTCAGAAGCAGTGTTTTGAAATCGGCCATCATGAGATATTATTGAAAAGTCATTATTTTGTTTGTTTTTGGTGCACAAAAAGTATTCTTGTCGCTTTATAATATTAAGGTAGAACCACTGAACTCACATGAACTGTTTAAATATGTTTTTAGTACCTTTATGGATCTTGAGAGGTTCAGTGGCTTTGCTCTCAATAGTGGCCTCACTGAACCATCTTAATTTGTGTTCCGAAGATGAACGAATGTCTTAAGGGTGTAGAACGACATGAGGGTGAGTAATAAATGACATTATTTTCATTTTTGGGTGAACTAACCCTTTAACTCTTCAAAAAAAGTGCATTAATTATTGGTGCTTGGCTTTGCAATCATGACTAATGAGAAATCCTGACAAATAACAGGCTAAGAAGCTTACATATTTGGCTATCCATTTTATTTTTAGTGTAGCTTACACAGATATTTAATAAGTGGAAATTGTCTAATTCATCTCTTATTACGGCTTGTGTAAAGTGAAGAATTTTTTGGGGGGAGAGATGAAAAACCTTGAGGGCAATTTCACTTGACAAACGGATATTTTTACAGCTCTGACAGTCAGTAACCCAGCAGGCCAAGGTTCACAGTTACTTCCATAGCAACCACCTCAGAGTGGCATGCCAGACAGCTAAATATAACCGTCCCAATCAAAATCACCAGGCAGTCGTTTCTGGTTTGGTCTTTGAGATTAATTAACCAGCCCAGGACACAGTCTGTGCAAATTACAGAGCAATGTAAGCTACTGTAGGAGGTTGGATATACTGTACAGTATACACATGGAGGCCATAATGCAATGCTAATGCAAACATCAGGTTACCTGTCTGGCTCTCCAATTTAATCTTATTTGCTCATGCTGGGGCCTAACCCCAACTTCAGCCTACCTACCTGTAAGCATCATTCATGTGGCAATGATTTGGTCTGCCAGCAACCAGTGGTGTATGAATTCCTGACCCACTATGCCACTTTTTATTCCCCCAACACTCTTTGAATAACCACATCTTTAATAAAAATTAAAAAAAAAAAAAAAAAAGTTGGGGGAATGCGATATGGCGGCCCCTGGGTCATTAAAGAGGGCCAATCGGGTCTAAAAAGGTCCTATTCTGTGGCTGAGGCCAAACCGGTCCTATACAATAATGAGCCAGACTCCTCAGCACCACATCAAACCAAAAACACACCACCTTCATTTATTCTGCAACAGCAGCAGGCACATTTTTAATGGATGTTACACAAAATGTTTCACACATTATCATAACATTGTCAAATCTATGTGCTTTAACATTGACATTCACTCAGTCCCTTATACATATCTTTAATCAGGATTTATATGCTCATAAAATGGGTTTGAATTAAACAAAATCCTCATGCTAATTTTCAAACATCCGTCGATTATAAAACAAGAAAAGCAGTTCCACATTTCTTCCTTCCTTAGTAGCAAAAACGTTTTCTTTTTTTTTTAATGTTAGAGCTTGAGCTCCCGTTAAATTGTTTCATTGCTACACTAAGGACGCCCTTTGACTCAGAGTAGAAGACATCATTCGCTTACAAGGTCTCGCAATGAAAGCCATGCACGCTGCAATAAGCCCTGCTTTGTTTCCAATACATCCATGGTAAAACATTTATTAGTCTAATTACAGCAGGCTCCCGTTGAATTTTCTTCCTGTGTTACAGATGCGTTGGCGGAGTTCCCATGTCCTGTCACAATGTCGTTTTATTCAGCACCGTGCCACTGGGAAGAAACTTTGGCGGGATGTGGTTTAACTAACAAAAGTCTCAAATGGCCTTCCGCACCTTTTTGCTTTATAAGTGTTAGTGCGTCACTTGTTGGCGCAGGAAGTTTTGCTTTGTATTTCTTGGATGACGTTACACTAATCTTTGGGGAGCTAGTTAATGAGTAATAGGATTAAGAATGAAGAAATTTTGTATAATGGCTTTGCAGTTTCCATGGGGTAGTCTGAGACTGAACTGGTTTGCTGTAGCTGTAACCAGTGTGTGCTGTGAAGGAAAGCTGCCCTCACCATGTCATCTGCCTCAGTACAACTGTCTTTGTGTGTGGGCACTACTCTCTTTTAAACTATGGTCTATATAATCCTGTTTTGATTGGAGCTTATGTCTCCCCTGCAGAGACTGGTGCCTCGTAGCCGCTCTCTCAGACAGGGAGGCCCCCGAGCGGTGGGCCATCCCCCGAAAACAGTCTCTTTAAGCAGCATGGTAGATCTCGGCTTCATGCCATGCCTTGCGCCTAGACTCATGCCTATATTCTACACTACAGCTCAAACCACAAACAGATAGCAGAGGATGAGACCGTGAGATTCATTTGATCCCTCTAATTAATCTTTCTTTCTTTCTTTCTGTACAGAATTATAGCTCAAATTATATTGGTTTTTCATAGTTGTATAAGCTTTTATAACTTTTATAATTTTAGTTTTTTTTTTTTTCTGCTGCTGATAATAATAATAAAAAATCTCATTCTCAAATCTCATCTGAGACATATAGGTACCAGAATATAGACATATTATATATATATTAGTGTTTTTCAGTGCATCGTTCTGAAAGTTACACCAGTAGGTGACGACAAGAGTGAGTCATTGATTAATTCACTCAACCGTTTTGTTCAAAAACACTGATTCATTCAGGAATGAAACAAAAGACTTGTCTTTTTGAGTGAGTCATTGATTAATTCACTCAACCAATTGTTTCAAAAACACGTATTCATTCAGGAGTTGTTAATTCGGCTGTGACTTTCTTCAAAACCATTTTCGTATGTGAAGACAAGGATAACACATTATTTTGACTGAAATGTACTTTTACACATTGTTTATGAACTGGTAATGGTCTAAATATCTGTAATGTAATGGTAATATCTCGTAATGTGTGATTACCTGTGTTGTGTGATTATTTTAAAATATCAAATATTACAAATGGAAACAAAAAATGTATTGCAGTCTCAGTCTGATGTCATAGCAGAGCGTTTTTAACTTGTCTAGTCCTTCAAGAAAACATTTATCTTGGTGCTATTCACCTCAGTTTTCAATGCAGAAGTAAGCTATTTCCTGTAAATATGTGTAGTTTGATTCATTAGCCTTTATGTAAACAAAAAACAAAGTGTAGTAAAACTATTTTTGCTACAAGCAATTGTTCATGATTATGATAAATTAAAATAATATAATAACAAATACGGGTTTGCTATATCAAGCAGCATAACGGAGTGTTTTGTTTTAGCTAAAATAATTGAAAGAAAAATACGTTCTAAGTATATTTTGCTAACATTCCCAATAAGTTATGAAAAGTCAAAAGTGTTTTTTCATGGTTATGTGAAAATTAGAGAAAACATTAAGGGAATGTCAAAGTTCTGAGAATGTTTCCTGTTAGCTAGGTTAACACCTACGATTTTTTAAGTTAAAATAACCATGCACACTCTTTAAAAACAAGGTAGATAGTGTAACTTCAAGAACTTCAAAATATTTCTTAGGGTTCTTTTCGGAAGCTTAAGTGTTTCAAATAACACCATTTATTAATCTTTACAGCAAGCATCCACTTAGAACACCCTACCAACCCACTGTAAAATATTTCCCGCTAATTCAACTTGAAAATCTAAGTTTCAATTTCAATTTTTAAGTAACCAAATTGGCTGTCATTTCAGCTCATTTTTTCTTTTTAAACCTTAGTTGAATCCTGCATAACTTAAATATTAGTTAAATTATTTAGATGAGTTAAAGTAATGGAAAGGCATGATTTATTGATCATAGAATTTTTTGAATGCCCTGGCAACCACCCGTAACACCCTTGCATGGTGGCGAGTTTAAAAAAAAAAAAAAAAAAAAAATCTTGTTCTGTTCATTAGAAGGAAAAAAAACAAACAAGAAAAGTAAATATGTCTTGTACTGGCTGAAGCTGGTAGACAGACATACACAAAATACACATAAGATACATGGGAGGTTGTGTAAAGCTTACAAACATTCTGTGAAAAGGTTAAAGGCTAAACACATACTGTTGTAAAAGGTTTTGAATTAAAGGCTTGCACAGAACACTAGCCATTAATTTAGAGGCCAGTGATAGCATGTATTCAGCTGGTATTCCACTCCGACAAACTGCCTGTCATTGCTTCAGACACACTGATGAGAGGAGAGCGTAATGAACGCGTAATGTGGGGATAAATAGCAGACTGATGAAAAAAGCAGATCATGTCTCAGAATAAACTCACCTGGGCTGATATTCTATTTCAGTCAGCCATATAAATACCACAGCCGAATGATATTTATGACACTTCTCAGGAGCTAAAAAATGAAAAAACTGTATTTGTAAGTGTCTATACTCCATGTATCACTAAAGAGATAAACATCTTCATTCACTCTAGTGAATCTTATTAGTAGAACATTGCACCTTGCTGTCACTCAAATGGTTTCTGTTAGCACTTTCTGTTTGCATTTTTCTACCACTGTCCTCTGCATACTACTTCACTGGGTATTCAGAAACTAAAATAGATTTTTAAAAAATGGCTGACATGAGGCTGTTAAACAATGTTATAGAAGCCACTTTTCATTTTTCTGTACGTATTTAATGATTTTGTAAACCTTGTAAATAGATTTTATTAGTTAATTTTGCAGACTGAGTATTTTAAAACTGAATTTAAAAAAAGACAGTAAACCGTACCATTAACACAGTAATAATTGTTGGTCACAACCTTATAAAAATCTAAAACATCTGCAATAAACGACTGCATGTGTGTTTGACTGAGTGCAATGGTGGATATAGGTTGTGAATAAAATGGCAAATATGCTCAACATTTTCTAAAAAAATATTATGTGACACATTTCGATGTTTAAAAGTGCACAAGCCCATATATTTTTTAAGCAGAGTTGAAATGATCTTGTGTGCGCCACAACACTGAGGGATAGTAAATAATGATGGAACTGTAATTTTTAGGTGAACTATTCCATTCAGGGCTCAACAAAAATTGATTCATTCCAAATTCCAATTCCCATTGGCCTGGAATCAGCGTAAATGACGATTGGGATGGTAGATGGAACTGTAACTTGCCAGATCGGGCCAGCGCTGCATAGTCATTTGTACGTTTTTTTAAACCTTGCCAAATTAAATATTCAAGTGCAAGAAAGAGAACTCAATCCTGTACTCTCACGCTGCGTGAGAGTGCACACCTAGAAAACCACCTCTCAGACAGTGCACAAATACTGAACTGAGTTTTCTTTCCCGTCTTCTAGCGCTTGAACGGACATGTTCACGAAAAATTATGTCAACGTGCCCGTCTTGGCGAGTAATAAATATAGTCGGTTACGTCTTAAGTGAAAGTAAACAATCTTGTTACTTGTCTATAACAAATATTTTTTTTAAGTAAATATATGAGTTAGGACTCTCAGTGCTGGGTTGTGGCAGTAAGGGCATCAGGTGTAAAACATGTGCCAAATTGTCTGTGCGGGTCACTCCACTGTGGCGACCCCTGACAAGAAAGGGAGGAAGCCAAGAGAGAGAGAGAGGCTAGTAGTTTTTGGTTATTTATTAAGATTACATGGGTCAAAAATAGTGAAAACAATAACTAGGCCTATTTTATTTTACTTATTACTTTTTTTGTGGTGGGGCCATTGGGGCCATTGAAAATGTTGGCAGGTCAAGTAAAAATTTGAACCACTGCCTCAACTGGGCCAGTAGGAAAATAAATCCATTAAATACAAAAGTCACATTATTTCACTTTATGGATAATTATAATAATATAATGATATAAACTAATTTTGTAGCATTAAAATGTACAGAACATCGAGACATTATTTCATGCACCATTTAGAAACAAGCACAGAACCTCGGCCTGGCAGAGGCCGAGTTGGGTGTTAGACTGAAACTCCAGGTGTTATGGCACCAGAAAAGTGTGAAAACAGCAGAGACCGTAGACTGCAGAATGGTGTGGCCACCCCATTCTGCACAAAAACCTGTCAATAATACAACTAATAAAACCAGCATTCTTTTTAACTCTACATCAGCAGTAGTTTGTGTTTCCTTTTGTAATCTGTGGTTATGTTAAGGGTGATTTTTATCAGAGACCACCTATAAGTGTGAGTATGTGAGGGAGGTGTGATTTAGCAAACTACTCGCCTCAAAGAATTGCTATGTGGGAAAAATATTCAGGTTTTACACCTCCAGCCACTTCCTGTACATGGTTTCACCTCTATAAAAATCCTTGCTGCACGTTAGCAATGTTATGTCCAGGGGTTAAATTAGGCCGGAACAATCGGTAACAGCATTCTGGCACCATTGAATAGAATAGAATTAGAAACAACTACTGGGGAATCATTTCGCAATCCAATCCACATTCTGCATGCTCCAGGCCAGGTTTTTTTAATGATCCATTACATATATTCCTCAAAAAAAAGAAAAAAAAGTTAATTTCATTAAGCATTACGCAATATTCATTTAGCAATATATATCGTTAAGCAATGTCATTTCTTGACACTTTTTGGAGGATCCCCACCTCCAAAATTCCAATTTAATTCCTGGTTACTTTCCTCGTCCAAAGCAAAGCATTGCCCGTCATTCCTCACAGTTATTTGTGTCCGCTATGGGATTGATATCGCCCTTCTGGGTCCTTACTGGTAATTCTATAGGCAGCAGTCTTTCTATTATGGTTTAATAAGGGCTGTTTTGTATTAATCCTCCCTTGAAACCACTAGCTAATGTAGCTACTAGACCCCTATAAAATTCAATAAATGGAGAGCTGTTGCCAAACAAAAAGGAGAACGCAGAATCATGATGAAGGTTTTAATTTCGTCCACAGCAACAGGCACGGAAGCTTGGCCAAAAGTGACTTTTGTCTCCACATACCGCTGTCTGGCCATAAAGGGAGCTCAGAGCTCTAGCTAATGTCTTTTAAATATATGTAACTGTACTCAGCGGCACTGATAAAGAACATATGTTAAAGATCCTTCTGGTAAGACCTGGAGTCCAGAGGAAGGTGGTGATGGTGTGGTCGACTCACGGTTTTGACCTCTCATGCGATTACGAGACTTCAAGGCCTCAACGGAAGACGCAAGGTCTTGTGCGGTTGTCTGACTGAAATAAAACAGCTGACTTAGTGTGGCGGTGCATTGGTCATTTGCAAGGAAACTAGCCATGGCGAGGGAAAAGGCGCTAAGAATAATATCGTATGCCCCATAATAAAATCATACCCCATGCCAGACCTGCCAAAAAACCTTATTCCTATGGGAATCATATCAAGCCCATATCCAACGCTGCACCTGCTATAATGAAACCAAGATGACCAGGCTCAAAAATTAGGCCATAAATATTATTTTACTCCCTCTTGACTTCAAGGCTGAAAGTGAACATGAAGAGGGCCAGGCTTTTAAATTGACAGAAGCATAAAAGAGGATTTCTCCAACCTCCATAATGCATTAATACACCAAAAATGACATAATTCTCACAAACTGTATTCAGATTGAGTTTCATTAAAACCACTCGATCGAGCTACATGTTGGTCTTTAAAAACCATTATTGACTAAATACAATAGTGCCGCTTAAAGGTGCCGTCGAACATTTTTTTACAAGAAGTAATATAAGTCTAAGGTGTCCCCTGAATGTGTCTGTGAAGTTTCAGCTCAAAATACCCCATAGATTTTTTTAAATAAATTTTTTTAACTGCCTATTTTGGGGCATAATTAGAAATGCGCCGATTCAGGCTGCGGCCCCTTTAATTGCTTGTGCTCTCCGCCCCCTCCCAAGCTCTCGACTCTATCATTGCATAAACAAAGTTTACACAGCTAATATAACCCTCAAAATGGATCTTTACAAAGTGTTTGTCATGCATGCTGCATGCATACATCGGATTATGTGAGTATAGTATTTATTTGGATGTTTACATTTGATTCTGAATGAGTTTGAGGCTATGCTCCATGGCTAACAGCTAATGCTGCACTGTTGGAGAGATTTATAAAGAATGAAGTTGTGTTTATGAATTATACAGACTGCAAGTGTTTAATAATGAAAATAATGACGGCTCTTGTCTCCGTGAATACAGTAAGAAACGATGGTAACTTTAACCACATTTAACAGTATATTAGCAACATGCTAACAGAACATTTAGAAAGACAGTTTACAAATATCACTAAAAATATCATGATATCATGGATCATGTCAGTTATTATTAGGGCTGGGCGATATATCGCATGCGATTCTCACGCGCATTTCGTCAGTAAAGCCGGTTCCCTGATTACTGCTAAATCGCCATCACCTGCTTTCAAATGGAGCGCCATTTAACAGACAGAGCCATAGTTCACTGATAAGCCACGCAATATCACGTTCATATCGCAGATGAATCGCCTTCGATAATGATTGCGATATTTGCGTGGCTTATCAGTGAACTACGGCTCTGTCTGTTAAATGGCGCTTCATTTGAAAGCAGGTGATGGCGATTTAGCGGTAATCAGGGAACCGGCTTTACTGACGAAATGCGCGTGAGAATCGCATGCGATATATCGCCCAGCCCTAGTTATTATTGCTCCATCTGCCATTTTTCACTATTGTCCTTGCTTGCTTACCTAGTCTGATGATTCAGCTGTGCACAGATCCAGACGTTAATACTGGCTGCCCTTGTGTAATGCCTTGAACATGAGCTGGCATATGCAAATATTGGGGGTGTACATATTAATGATCCCGACTGTTACGCAACAGTCGGTGTTATGTTGAGATTCGCCTGTTCTTTGGAGGTCTTTTAAACAAATGAGATTTATATAAGAAGGAGGAAACGATGGAGTTTGAGACTCACTGTATGTCATTTCCATGTACTGAACTCTTGTTATTTAACTATGCCAAGGTAAATTCAATTTTTAATTCTAGGGCACCTTTAAAAAACTTTGCACCTCAAAAAACGACATAATTATACCTGACATTACAGAAATTACATTGAAATTGTATAAGCCTTTAATTACATTGAGTTAATATTGAAATTTCGAAACACTTATGTAATGAAGCCTCGCTTACTGAAATCATGTGACTTTGGCAGTTTGATACACGCTCCGAACCACTGATTCGAAACAAAAGATTCGTAAAGCTTCAAAACTTCATGAAGCAGTGTTTTGAAATCGCCCATCACTAGATATTGTTGAATACAAAAAGTATTCTCGTCGCTTCTTAACATTAAGGTTGAACCATTGTAGTCACTGTTTTAAATATATCTTTTGTACCTTTCTGTGCATTTGAAAGTGTTAATTAACTTGCTGTCAATGGAAGCCTCACTGAGCCATCGGATTTTATCAAAAATATCTTAATTTGTGTTCTAAAGATGAACGAAGGTCTTACAGGTGTGGAACGACATGAGGGTGAGTAATTTAATGACAAAATTTTCATGTTTAGGTGAACTAAAACTTTAAGGTTAGTCTGAGACTAGATAGACAGAGACATAAAGATTATTTGATTGAAACATAATTTGAAAGAAAGAAGAAAACAAAAGCATGACAGACAGAGACAGATAAATATTTGTGTGAAAATGAATTATGCACCCTATATCTCTTTTAGTGATTTTGTATGTTTTGGCCATTGATAGTTTGGATGGATGAATGGATGGAGGGATGGATGGATGGAATGATCTCCTTCTACCTTCACATGGACATGCACAGCGTTGTGCATGACTCAATTTCTTTTCATTGATGGATTTATTCAAATGTGGGATTTTATTTGGTCAGTATGAGCACGCATTACCCAAAATGACTGGGACTCTGGATAATATTTGTGTGAAAATGAATTATGCACTCCCTCTCTCAGTGATTTTGTATGTTTTGGGCATTGATAGTTGACATATGGTAAAGTTGTAAGCAACACTATACACCGGCAGACACTCTTGGCCTATAACATCAGAGCATATACATCGACCCAGGATCTCCCGCCAAAAAAAAGTCATTTTCAGCGAGAGGGCTAATGATCCCAGATTTCCTTTGCCTCGGTGGGCAACCAATGCCCCATTACACAGTTATTGAAAACAGCAAATTATTTCAACATTTATTGTCCCAGGCAAAGTTATTAATCTGGCGATGCAATGTCATAACTTCCATCTCCGGCATCTGCTTTGGAACAAATGTGTCATTCAGGCAGCATACGTTCTGTACATGACAGAATGATGAGAGGGAAATCGTATTGCACGAGAATGAGGACCGCTAGCACTCAGGCCTCACAAACAGCATTTCCTGTTTGTGGTTCCACTTGTTCAGTCTTTGAAGTGTGCCGTAATAATAGAACCAAATGGAGCTAATGAAAACGCACTCGCCAGATTAAAAGGAAGCCGTAGACTCAACTAGACCAGAACCTCATACCACAGGCAAACACACACACACACACACCAGGAAAATACAGACATCCTCAGTACGATACTCCGCCACATAGTTTACAGAAGTGGTTTTATGATGAAAAGAGAATCGCAAAATGGCAAGAGGAAATGGGCAACACACACTTCTGATGTATTAGATACATAACATTAGCAAGTGCAGTGTGTTCTGGTCTGGATACAAATGATTACTTCACCCAAAAATAAACATTCTGTCATCATTTACTCACCCTTATGTTGCTCCAAAAATGGCTTTCTTCTGTGGAACACAAAAGGGGACTGTTTTTTCTTCACATTCAGTTACAGTTGATAGCAAGTTGAGCTTTCAATCTTTAAAAAGGTGAGGGACAAAGTGATTTAAGTTGTTTTTTACTTATATCATTTTGCTCTAGTGCAAAAAATCACATACTCAGAATTACTATCTGTTTTCTTTATAAATTAACAATTTCAAACAATGTACAAGTTTATAAGACAGTATGTAAGACTATGTGAAAAAAATATTCAATAAGCTACTCAATCAAAAGAGTAAACAACTACAAGCCAAGTCTACTTAGAATACTTAATTATATGTATCTCGATGAAAAGATTGAGTAGCTACAAGCGCACAGCCATCTTTAGAATTTTGTCTTTGAACTTCCGTTTCTGCGGTAGCCCTGTATATTTCTATGGTATCGCTGTCGAAGAGTAAGCTGGTGAAGTGGATTTACTTATTGTAGAGTTAACGAAAGTTATCTTAAACATTGTAATGTTTGAAGCATATGTCATAATAAATGTCAGACCGGGAAGATTTTAAAATGAGAGGTTCATAAATCCATAAGATCTTACCTTTATGCTGTGGAAGACAGAACACAACGAGCGCGAAGCTGAAAAGGGGCGGGGCTACATAGGTTTTTTTTTATAGGCTACTACGACTTTTCTGTCAGTTTTTTTGTAGGCCAACCCGGAAGTTTGCGGCCACGGGTTCCCTCGATCGAAAGCATATGTGACCCGATCTGGCGAAATGAGTCGGAAGTCGCAACGTTCTATTTTAAGATATGGGCCGATAATGTGGAAAAACAATGAAAAAATCGATTTTTTTAAGCTTATTTCAAAGAACAGACTTTCAAAAATAATCTCCCAAAGTTTCGTAGTCCAGATAATTGAGTAAAGGTATTTAAATGGCTATTAAATTTGACATGGTTTTACTAAATTAGCTGGAAATGAACTTCTCAACTCCTCTCATCACTTATGAGCATTTCCCGGTATCCCCTGAAACGTCATTATCTCTGCTCTACAAATATGGTGTTACACGTTGTATAGAACCGATCAAAAAGCTTAGAAATGTTAACACACTGACCTAAACGCTGATTTTTAACAATGGGAAGCCCCGTTTCGACTGACAGGCACGCGATCGGTCCAGCCATCCTCCTGTCAGACTAGCGCGCCTTATAAAATAAAACTCCCATTTGCGTGTCTCTCTTTAAAAGCCAATAAAAATTGAATCCATATAGGTAGCACAAAAATTCTTTTTGCATACAAAACCAAAGACTTTAAACTTTCATATCAAGCCTCCAACATGCTTCTGTTGCGTTATTTTCACCCTCTAATGAGTCTGAGAAATATGCGTTTACAACAAAAATAGCACAGCAGCTAACTGAATACAAGTATGTATCTCACGTGCTCATAACTTCATGAAAAATGCACAGATCATAAAAATCGCACATCAATATTTAAAGCAGATTCTCAAGATTAAAATGAATCCAAAATCAATATAATATATTGCGTTGATCACAAGATATTACTCACGAAATGATTTAACATAACGTTACTTGGCTAAAAACATGTCTCCCATCTCTCCGGGATGCAGTGTGTATCCAATGTTCCCGGACCCATCCATGTTCGTTTTCCAAAGTGGAATAACACAAAATAGATATCATTTTAAAGCTTAGAATCTCATCTTTTTAATGCATCTAACCATTTTGAAAAACTCCTAACGAGTGCTGCTGAGAAGCACCTCTAAACCGGAGTTTACCGCCCGTTGGCGCCACCTGGCTGCGGAAAAAATTAACAAAAATTTTTCAAACTATTCTTTATAATATCACCACGAAATTTGAACCAGATGCAGGAGAGCATCACCAAAAAAGAATTTTTTAGCGATCTTATTGTGTTCCTGAGTTATTCCATGTCAAATAAAAAAAGAAAAAATATTTTTAAAAAATTATATATATTTTTTGTCTTTTATCAGCTGTTTCTCGGCAAGAAATGTCCAAATGTAATGTAATTTATATTTTCTTAAAATTTAAAATGTTTTGTATCGAATGATACCTACCCTTTGACTCTCCTTGCTAGAGTTTTGGAGTTATGAGTCTTTACTTTTGTGTGTGTCGCTCAGAAAAAAAAAAAAAAACGAACTCTAAAAAAGCCTTCAGGTCTTAAAGGGTTAATTCAAATAAATACTTTAAAATAATTTGAGCTTCAGCCTGGTTTAATAGCATTTATACATATATAAAAATGTCTTTGGTCAAATTAAGCTGTAAAATAAATAGTTTATCCCTTTAAATGCAATGGATTTTGAAAGATATCAACAAAAAACGGGCAAAAAACTTTAAAAGCGATTTTCTCAGGTTTTCAATTTGAAAAAGAGGGCAGACGACCATAATTAAAATGGGTATATCTTTAAAACCATTCAAGGTATGACTTTGACTAGGATATCATTTTAAAGCTTATTGTCTCATCTTTCCATTGATACCAAAATCTCAATTTTGAAATTTGGGTCACTGTGGCTCATTTTGCTGGATCAGGTCACATATGCATTTTTCCCATAGACTTGGAAAATTGCAAAAAATAAGCTCTGTGTTTAACAAAGGGTTATGACACTTACACGTTTTGTCTATCAAGATAATCTTTACACGTTAACACAAAATGTATACATTTTGAAGCCTAAATAAAGTCGTCAGATATAAAAAGCTAACAGTAGGCTATAAACGGACTACAGCACACCATGGTCACGGATGAACGTTACTGCCACCAAGCTTCCTCAAACTTTATCTAAAAAACAACTTTAATTAAAAACATGCTCGCTGATTATGATCTGCACTGTGTATGAATACTTATCCACTTTTTTCATGAGAAATGCTGTCCAAATGTCCTGTTTGTCATGATGACGTCTAAAGTCCCCGCCAAAGGAAGTAGTCCCTTTTAGCAATTTGTTAGCAACCGCTGTTTTTTAAGACAAAATAAAGGTTTAAAAAATCACAAGCGGGTTATAACTGATGTGTTTTATGTCATAGATCAAAACGTGAATATATTTAGAGGCTTTGTTAACCACAGACCTTATTTCAGGCGATTTAGCAAAAACCCATTAAAAAAAACCCATTGACTTTAAGGCGATGGAACCTGAAGTCCTAAAATGCTAACTCGCTTCCGGGTTTTGCCTATAAAAACATGTCATCCC
The DNA here is from genome assembly GCF_018812025.1 of Megalobrama amblycephala. Lineage (NCBI taxonomy): Eukaryota > Metazoa > Chordata > Actinopteri > Cypriniformes > Xenocyprididae > Megalobrama > Megalobrama amblycephala. The sequence continues at coordinate 20,797,608 of NC_063056.1, read as the reverse complement.
TGAGGTACTCTATAGCTCAAGTACACTTGAGTGTAATTTTTAAGTAGCCTATATTTCTGAGAAGTGTACATAAAAAGTAGACTAAAAAGTATACATCTTTTTGTTAGTTTAAAAGAAGTATACTAATAGCACACTTGAATAAACTTCTTTTTTGTAAGGGATGATAGAATTTCAGTGTTGCGATTAACTATTTAGAGAAAAGTACTTTATATTGTAATATATATTATAACTACACACAGCAAAAAATTATGTAACCTAGTGTTTTAATGAATACACTTCAGTGTGCCTCTTTCTTGACTGCAAATTTCCAATTTGGTTTTGTGATGGTGTGGCCCCCGACGTGACATCTGTGAGGAGTTCATTAACTTGTAACCCACAGCAGATGGGTGTTTATACACAGTAAGTTTACATATACATTGACTACATGGAGACTTTATGGGCCCCACTCCTACTTCAAAGTTGGCCCAAACTGTACAGCTTTTAAAGCATAGTTTTGTTTTGTTTTTTGTCTCAATCAACATTTTTGTCCAGGTGTTTCAACACAACACTCATGAGGATAACGCATAAAACTGTGAAACACGCAACGTAACTTAAAAAGTAACTGTGGAAATATCCGTAACACGTTCCCTCTGGAACCAGCCATATTTCCCTAAAATTAAAATGTAATGCATTGTGCATTAGTATATGACTTAGTACATCAATAATGATCATTCAATTCAAATTTAATTTAAATTATTTAATAAAAAACATGCATTTCATTAATAAATGATTTATTAGTTTTCATTAAAATTTTGTACATTTTGTGTAAGCCTACTGTATATGCTTCTTATTCCCTTCTGGAAATCATTTCTAGGTTCGCAGGTGCATTCGAATCTGGACGCCTGCTGTCTGACTCTTCGTACATGATAAATGGAGTCTGTTTGGAAGATCAGGCTTGTTTTGGTTTTTTCCCCAGAGGCAATGATTATACAGCACACAGCACTAGGTTAATTGTCCGTGACTCAAATTAAACCGTTTTGGCAGAACCTACCTGAAGAAAATGTTTATTCATTTTCTTTCTGAGAGGTTGTTTTAAGCGGTTGCAGTGCCTGTAGCGACGGACAGAGTGATGCCATTTGCACCTGTCAGAAAGACTTACAGCTGCTCTGAATGATGTCACATTCCAATAAGGGCTCTATTCTCTGCTGCCAATTGGCCATATCTGTTGGTGTGCTGTGAAATGACAAATGTTACGTAATAGAGCTTTAGGGCTTGACGAGAGGTTGGCGAGGTTCTGAAAGCATACAAGGGCACGAAGTGCAACATGAACTGCGTTTTAATAGCACACAATATACACATTATCAATCAGTTGACGATATACTTCAGCTGCTGCAGGATGTGTGATCAACATAAAGTACAAGATGTTAAACCAGGATTACACAGTGATTTGAACATTTACCAGCAAATCAGACACGATCGGTATCCACTGTTAGAGATATTTTGTATTGTTATAAGTGGTTGAAAGAATACTTCAGCACTGAGGAGTATCAGGTACAGAGACATAATTTTCACCAAACATAAAAATAATAATAATAATAATAATAATAATAAAAAATGAATCAATAAATAAATCAATTATATACCATATAAATGTAAATGCTATGTGGAGGCTATGTTTTTTATTTAGCTTTTTTGTTCTTTTTAAATTCTTTTAACTGTAGCTGGTATTATAACCCTTTACACATTTAAAAGCTGAAGGTGTCAATACTGAAAATACAGTAAGGATTTTTTTTATATTTATCATCAATGTTACCATTATTAGATAAACTCACCGACTATGTACACATGAGTTTGTGGCCATGCTAGTTGAACAACTAAGATTCTTACCCACAATATACAGTTAAAGCATAAAGCGGTCTGGACGTAAACATCTTGTGCTGAGAATAATAATTTCGCAACTATGCATGGTTTGCAACATTGCTATGAAAAACAAAAGTACCTATTTGACAAGAAAGGCCATTCATGATGCACTCTGCCTTGATTTTTAAGGAAGGGGAATGGTGTAAATTGTACATAAATACAGATAAGTCTCTCTCTTGTTTTTCAGGGCATCATAACCAGTCAATCACGTAACCTTTCCAATCTCTTCTGCTCCTTTCGCCACTCTGTGCTCGTTCTACTCCTCCAGGTCTCCATGTCCAAGCTTTCTGTGCTTCCAGCTCAGTCTCTCTCTTCTTCCTCCTCAAATAGGACGAGATATGAGCTATATGAACAGCTGCTGTAGTGTTCCATGATATCACAGTGGGGTCATGGGTCGGGGGGACGTGTCACCGGTGAGGGAAGCAGCAGGAGGCACAGAGACACAGTGTGACCACATGAGTATGAATAATCCCTTTGGGTGCGTGTGTGTGTGTGTTTTCATTTGGGTAGGTGTGTGTGGAGCGTGGCTAGCAGCTTTGTGGTCTTTGTTCCATTTTAAAGTCTTTTTTTTTTCTTCTTTTTTTTTTTACTGGGCAGCCCGAACAGAGGCGAGGTGGTCGCTGTGTTGGTTCTGGGCCCGGAAGCGCAGCCTCTGCTTGTTGGACTTCTTCTTTTGGTCTTTGGTCCGGGGGCCCTTCCCCGAACTCCCTATCGCAAAACAGACAGGAAAGAAAAATGCATTAATTCTACTGTTGATTGAAAGCAGAAAAAAAAACACTTAAAATAAGGACAGCTCTGATTTGCTTATTTTCTGATTCATGATCAGGGGTGTTTCAAACTTTATGACGTCACACCCATTTTTAGAAATTCCTTAAAGGCTTTTTGAGTAATAATCAAAAAAAAAAAATAGTTACATAAAACAACAGCTTTAAGACCAAGCAGAAGCTTTAGTTGCAATGGAAGTTGATTAATATTCATGTTTAAAAACATAATTAAGCCAGGCTAATCAAATCCACGCCCTTAGTGTTATTAGGCAGGAAAGCATCTGGTTGTTTGAATCGTTTGAATAAAATTACATTGAAACTAAAAACAATATAATGTACATTACCGTTTGTATTTTTTTATGTTTTTGAAATAAGTCTCTTATGCTCACCAAGTATGCATTTATTTGATTAAAAAAAAAAAATCAGTAAAAACAGAAATATTTTGAATTATTACAATTTAAAATAAGTGTTTTATTTTTAAATATATATATTTTTTTAAATATCATGTGTCATGATCCTTCAGAAATCATAATATCCTAATTTGGTGCTGAAGAAACATTTCTTATTATTATCAAAGTTGAAAACAGTACTGCTTAATATTTTTATGGAAACTAGATGAATCCTGAATAAAAGTATTAATGTCTTAAAAGATAATCCCAGCCTTTTGAATAGGAATGTATCACAAAATACATCTCAAATGATGACAGACAGACAGATATATGTTGAAAGTGAGACATTTTGAAATGTCATGCCAAATATTGGCTCATTTTGGATTTCATGAGAGCTACACATTCCAAAAAAGTTGGGACAGGTAGCAATAAGAGGCCGGAAAAGTTAAATGTATATATATAAGGAACAGCTGGAGGACCAATTTGCAAATTATTAGGTCAATTGGCAACATGATTGGGTATAAAAAGAGCCTCTCAGAATGGCAGTGTCTCTCAGAAGTCAAGATGGGCAGAGGATCACCAATTCCCCCAATGCTGCGGCAAAAAATAGTGGAGCACTATCAGAAAGGAGTTTCTCAGAGAAAAATTGCAAAGAGTTTGAAGTTATCATCATCTACAGTGCATAATATCATCCAAAGATTTAGAGAATCTGGAACAATCTCTGTGAGTAAGCGTCAAGGCCGGAAAACCATACTGGATGCCCGTGATCTTCGGGCCCTTAGACTGCACTGCATCACATACAGGAATGCTACTGTAATGGAAATCACAGCATGGGCTCAGGAATACTTCCAGAATACATTGTCGCTGAACACAATCCACCGTGCCATTCGCCGTTGCCGGCTAAAATTCTATTGGTCAAAAAAGAAGCCATATCTAAACATGATCCAGAAGTGCGTTTTCTCTGGGCCAAGGCTCATTTAAAATGGACTGTGGCAAAGTGGAAAACTGTTCTGTGGTCAGACGAATCAAAATTTGAAGTTCTTTTTGGAAAACTGGGACAAGGAGGACAAGGACAACCCAAGTTGTTATCAGCGCTCAGTTCAGAAGCCTGCATCTCTGATGGTATGGGGTTGCATGAGTGCGTGTGGCATGGGCAGCTTACACATCTGGAAAGGCACCATCAATGCTGAAAGGTATATCCAAGTTCTAGAACAACATATGCTCCCATCCAGATGTCGTCTCTTTCAGGGAAGACCTTGCATTTTCCAACATGACAATGCCAGACCACATACTGCATCAATTACAACATCATGGCTGCGTAGAAGAAGGATCCGGGTTGAAATGGCCAGCCTGCAGTCCAGATTTTTCACCCATAGAAAACATTTGGCGCATCATAAAGAGGAAGATGCGACAAAGAAGACCTAAGACAGTTGAGCAACTAGAAGCCTGTATTAGACGAGAATGGGACAACATTCCTATTCCTAAACTTGAGCAACTTGTCTCCTCAGTCTCCAGACGTTTGCAGACTATTATAAAAAGAAGAGGGGATGCCACACAGTGGTAAACATGGCCTGGTCCCAACTTGAGATGTGTTGATGCCATGAAATTTAAAATCAACTTATTTTTCCCTTAAAATGATACATTTTCTCAGTTATAAATTTGATATGTCATCTATGTTGTATTCTGAATAAAATATTGAAATTTGAAAAGTGGAAATGTGGAAATGTAATATGTTACAGATTAGTTACCCTATTTAAAATGTAATAAGTAGTGTAACTGTTTAAATTACTTTATTAAAGTAATGTAACTGATTACATTTGATTACTTTTTGATTACTTTTCTAAAATTCAGGCAGGGTTAACCTTTCAGTTTCAAAATCCTTCATCACTTGAATTAAGATTATAATAATTTAACTTTAAAGCACAGCCACCACAAAGTCAGACTTTAGCACCTCGTTCTGAGTGTAATATAAGAAATAGTTTAATAGCTATGATACTGTATTTGATATCAAATATTTGCATAACTATGACAGGAAACACTGGCATCTAACAATGCCTTGGGGGGAAAAAAACAGTTAATTTAAAAAAAAGAATGCATATACATAAACCCAGATCGGAAATAAAACAGTTATTGAATAAGCATGTGTCCTATTATGTGTCCTAAACTCCTGAAATATTGGCATCTCATATTTTAGAGCAGTCAATGCAATGTGGGAAAGAAATCAAGTTCAAATTCAAATTCATATTATTCAACATATCCTAGCTTTTTACAGAAAATATTGAAATTTAACCCCCTCTGTAATTGTTAACATTTTCATAAGTAACTGTACTTTAATTACACATTTTTTTCTCAGTAACTGTAACAGATTACAGTTACATTTATTTTGTAATTAAATTACGTAACTCTGTTACATGTAACTTACTCCCCAACATAGTCAGAAACAGACAGACAGACAGACAGACAAACAGATAGATAGATAGATAGATAGATATGAAAAAAGTAAAAGAATCTTTGAACTCATTCATTAATAAAACATATTTTTGTCTCGTAACCATTTCATGCAGTGACATTTAAAGGGTTAAAATACCAAGCAAGACATTTAACTGCCTGTGAATGATATTATTAATGATTTAAAGACAAGCAGAACCCCAAATCAAATGAACCTTTCCTCACCCCTTCTCCCCTCCTCACACTCCAGTGGAGCAAAGTGCATAACACTCGTTCACTTCTCAGCCAGGCTTCTCAGACCAGAATTAATGCAAGCCAGGTGTTGCAGGCAAAGCATTCTGGGAAAGACTGTGTGGCATATCGCACACAACGAAGGGTGGCTTGCTAAATCCAACAGTGGCAAATAAGATAACGAGGTGCGTATGATTGAGTGTGTGTGTGTGAGTGTGTGAACGTTCGAAGGAGAAAGTGTGACTGAGAGGCACAGAAAATTTGTCAGCAGGGGGAAAAACGAGTCAGACTTGGATGCCGGGTGGTATCTGGATCCTGATCTGGCACACATTCTCCGCTAGCTGTGCTACGGTTCACATACAGGCTGCAGAAAAGAATCTTTCTATAGCTGTATTTCAAAGCCTGGCTCACAGTCTTATTATTGCACTTGTTCAGGCCATTTAGCACCACAAAATGAGGCAAGGCTGCATAATGTGTGGTGACTTTATCTCAAGTGGGGCCTCTCTCTCAAACACGGTCCCAGCTCTTGGCTCGCTCGCAGCTGCCCGACTGCTCAGAAAATTCTCAGAAAATGATTTTCTTAAGTGGAAACAACCCTGAGAAAATGCTCTCTTTTGGTGGCATGAGAAAAAAATCTTAATCTTCCACCAGTAATTTCCTGCAATTAATACAATCGTTCTATTTTTGGGCCTTATTTCTTGCGGTCTCGCAATTTGGAACGATGCAAAAATGTTGTCTTTACACAACGGCTCGTTATGCCTTCAGAAACACCTCGAAAAGCCCTCTGGGTCCGATTGCACTGAACCGAATCTCCATGCGCCTCACATAAAAACTACAGCAACAACGAAACCGTTGAACCCCTTCGATAAATGTCGCTTCCAATTGCTCCAAGCGAGCTATAATGGATTTACTCAGGCGCAATATGCAAGTCCATAATGACCACAGGCAATATCTTTTCGTTTTCCATTTTAAGAGGCCATTTTGATTCAAAACTGTGCGCTTTATAAACATAGTCTGCAATGCGATCAAATTGGGGGGTGCAATTTGATGGCAGTAAAGAGCAGAGGTCTACATTAAAAAGTCTACATTGTTGCAGGCCAGAGCGCATATGTTCTTTCCTCCCAACCATTAGAACAATATCCTGTCTCATTAAGTTCTGTTTATAGTAGTGGAGAGCAGTGTGATTAACTACAAGAGAACTAAACCTCAGGCTATTCCACTATGACTGATCAAATCATTACAAAGACATCAGTCAAAAGGACAGGTTCTTCTAAAGAACTATTGTAGTAAATATTTGTCCAAGGCATTACAAGTTACCAAGATCCCAGCTAACAGGGAATCTTCTCAGATCTTTGGCTAACGTTCTCTCAAAGTTCTGAACAAACGTTCTTCCAGTAACGTTAATAAAATGTTTGTTCAAAGTTATCTGGGCTTTAATACTGTTCTCAAAACGTTAGCACAAAAACATAATTTTTTAACATTCAGAGAACATTCAGAAATGACGCATCATAACTTGAAAGGTTAGCAAAATGTTCTTAGAACATTTTTGATTTGTACCTGGATCCCTGTTTTTGGTGGCCAGTGTTGGGGAAAGTTACTTTTTAAAAGTAATGCATTACAATGTTGCGTTTCTTCCTAAAAAAAGTAATGCATTACTTTACTAGTTACTTGAAAAAAGTAATCCGATTACATAACTCGTTTTTACTTGTAATGCGTTACCCCAACACTGTTGTTGGCCTTTCCTAAGCTGGAAGTGTCCTCAGAAATGTCCTCATTTTTATTGTGCATTTAAAAATGGAATTTCATGTTTTGGGTGCACATTGACGTCACTGTCATTCACCAAGCTCTTTACAGTTCATAAGTGTGTTGATGACTAAAAATAAGTATTATTTATATACCATAGTTTATGACAGTACTATATTTACCATGGTCAAAATACAGTAAACTTGTTGTCTTTTTTTGACTGGTTCCATCTTTAAAAAAAAAATAAAAAAAAAATGACTGTTGAACCTACTGTAGAAATGCCTCTGATTTAATTTCAGGAATCTGTCTCAAGAAACGGTCACATAGAAATTCCTACAAGTAACCGTTATCAATTACACATCCCATTGGATGCTCAAATCATAATTCATTTGTAAATTCTGAAAAAAATGCTGTTGGAAATTTCACAACATTTCATAACTGACAGCTAGAGGGCAACCAAAACTAACTGGAAGCCTTGTGTCTGTGCAGGTCAAAACCTGAAATGGAAAATCATATCAAGATGTCTGCAACTATTTAATGCGCCTCAACCTGAATTGATGTCAGGCATACGATTGTTTAAATTAGGAGCGTGTTTGCAGTTTTTATCTGATATTTACAATTAATTGCCAAGTCCAATTAGCAAGGTTCACAGAGTTTGAATTACAGTTTGAACAGTTTGAATTACCTCGGAGAGACATGAGGGGGAAAAACTGATGTGTTTTTAGCATTTCTGATTGGGAAGGCTGAAAGCAAACATATGCCAGAATGGTTTTTATCTATAAACACTGTTTCCTTTTTTTCAATGGAATTAAAAAAAGAAATCTTTCCGACACTGATTGCTTTCCTTTTGTAGATAAAATAAGCATCTGCCAAAAGACACTCAGTTTTACATGACTTTCAGCATCAAACAAATAAACAAGTTAGTGCTAATCAGAAACAGTGCGCTCTAATGTTCTGATATCTGCACGGAAAATTGATTACCATTCCTTGGCAACAAAAGAGAGAGTTTTCCCATGAGTGTATGAGTGTCAAGAAAAGAAAGCAAAGCAAAGAGAACACAGGTGTAAGCTGAAACACATTCTGTACTGTACGTCCACGTGATTTCCTCATAACTTTCTTTCTTCTCCTGGTTTCTGCCACACGCATGGATATGATCTGCTGAAACACCTGGCAATGTGAAACGGTAGACCGCTGGGTGGAAGTTCCACTCCCAACCACAAATTCCTTCAGCGCATGATTTGACATATTACTCTCTCCTTTCAACCCTCTACCTGTCTCTGACTGCATGTTTTTATTTTCTTTCATGTCATCAAAATACCACATAATATCAAATAAATGTTAGGGTTTTTTTATCATCAAGATGAAAAACTCTAATCACATGCTTGTGAAGCTAACAACACCAAGGTCATGGGTTTGAATCCCAGGAAATGTAATTTATGCCTGTGATGGCAAAGCTGAATTTTCAGCATCATTACTCCATCTTCAGTGTCACATGATCCTTTAGAAATCATTCTAATATGCTGATTTAGTACTCAATTATAATCAAGTATTATTGGTGCTCAATTATTAATAATGGTTAATATAATTATTATTATAAAATTATAATATATTTAAATTATATATTCAATTATTTTATAACAAATGCATATAAATATATAAATACATAAATATTACAAATAAGAATACTTAAATATATAATAAATTAAACATATATAACATTTTATGCCAAACGCATATCAATAAATATTCTCTAATGTTTTTTTGTAAGTTAATTAATATATAATAATATAATATATATATATATATAATATAATATAATATAATATAATATAATATAATATAATATAATATAATATAATATAATATAATATAATATAATAATATGGGCTAAAAAGAACAAAATACAGTAATGTTGATGCCTCTCCTTAACAATTAAAAAAAAAAAAAAGTGTAAATTCTAGAGTTTTTTCCTGCCAAAACAGTGGCAAAATGCATAAAAAGGCCCCATATCCCATCTAGGCCTGGCACTGACCTGCTGAAAAGACACTAAAGAGGCCCGTGACCAAATGAAAAGACGTCCTTCCAGCCTTAAAATCCAACCCAAAGTGACTTCATCTGCATGACTCAAGTAGTTCAGGAATCGAAAGACCTAATCTTATCAGCACAGCATGTGGTTTAAGGAAATCGATGCCTGACCTCAGGAAAGCATTACGAGCGAGCGGTAAATGGGCCTCTCTGCAAAGGTTCTTCTTCTGCTCAGAACCTTCTCATCTTTCAAGGGATCAACAATTAATAATTGCCTTCTCTGCTGATCCTTAATCTCATCCACTACCCCCACCGCCCCCCAAAAAGAGAAGAATTAAAGAGAGAATGAGGAGGAAAGACGCAAAATGGAAAACAGGGCATGAGGCTTCTTGTGGAAGTAAAAGATGATAACGCTGCTGTTTTGGTGGTCCATCATTTTCATAAAGACACCAAACGCAAAGTCATTATTTGTGAGTGAAGGAGAGGACCACTGGCGCCAGCGAGATTTGATTTCAGTAGCAGAAATTGGATTAGCAGCCATTAAGGGCCTCCTAACACATACATTTATAATGCTGTGAAGAGATGCGTAACTGCAACCAGCTCCCCTTGACTTACACTGTGGACAATGTGTCTGGAAGGAGATCCAGTGAACCTGGCAGAACACAGAGGGGGAATTCACTAAACAGTTGTGTCAGTTTTACACAGCATTTCAGCACAAAACCATGTTTTATTCACTACCACTGCAATCCAGTTTTACTGGTCTCATAATGTCTTGTTTCTAAATAAATTAAGCTAATTATATATTATGCCTTTTTTCAAAGGCCAGAACTAATTCCCTGGTGCAATTAATGTTGTAATTAACCAAATTTAATGATGTGCCTTTTATAATCATCAAAGCAGCAGTTATTCATCATATGTTAGGAGATCAAAAAAATAAATAAAATAAAATAAAAGGCTCTGCTTATTATCAGATAAATTACAAAATTATTATAAGTCCTTTCAATTAATTGTATGATCTCTTCATTTTATTCTTTTTTATATTGGAATATTATAGTGGCACTATATTGTATTTCAAATAAAATTGTTAATTTTGTATTTTGGTATGTTTATTTAAAAAAGAAAGAAAAAAAAATGCATTTTGAACAAAAAGTTGAGAAAAAACAAAAAGTTTTTGTCAAAGACTACATTTGGATCGGATTCAGATCAATGATGAAAACATAGATGGAATAGATAGAGTCCATCAACACCCCCAAAGCTTCACAGTCCTACACCTCATCCTGGGTAGACATTTCATTCGGCAACGTTAAGGAGTTTTGATTTGCATGTTCTTTAATGTTTGATGATCACGTTATTTTAAACTTGCATAAGCAATGCTTTTATCGCTTGTTTCTGCTTCTTCGCCTGTGTTTTGATCCAGAGATTCTGTACCATTTCAGAAGATGTGTAACAGCACCCCCTACCATATAACAGTGAGAACATGAATTGCCGGAAATTTCCGTCAATGGTGGGAAAGCGTGGTGTCATAAATGACTGAAAATTCTGTTAATGGCTGGGAAAAAGTTATGTTTTTAAGAGAAATAGGCGGACATTTTTTACAGTGTAGAAGCTTCAATGCAGTTAGTGACTTTTTGTTAGCAGCTTGTAGTGTTTTTCAAAAAGGTAACTACTGTAAATTATGATTATCTTGTAGCTTAATTTACAGTTTCAAAGCAGCTTCCCCAACACTTCCCTGAGAAGACAATCCTTTATAGGTAGAGGTCCATCTTGCTAACCAGCTGACAAGAAGCTTCTCTGCACAGTGTCACTTAGCCTAACAAGGTTACTCTGAATCATACTTCTCTCCCCTCCTCTCTCTTCTCTCTCTCCCTCTGAAGCTCTGCTTACTATCAGAAGGAATGATTTAAAACACATGCATTCCAAACTCAAAGCTAATGTTGAGATTAGGTGGGTCATTATTGTCTTAATTCTGCTCAACTGTAGAAGTGTAGAGAGATTAAGGAGCAGGTGAGTGTGCCGCATTGGTTCTTTGAAGATATCCACGATGATATGTCCATTACCTTTAGATCATCATCTTTAGCACAAAAACGCGCATGACTGGTGCAGTGATTTATCTGATGGTTATTACTGCGCTGTTATCAGGTCATGGGCCAGAGCTGAACTGGAAAAGTCTGAACACATTATCTTTAATGCAATACAAATAATGCATCCAGACTTTTCCCAGATCAGACCTAGATATCATTTAAGACTGATGTATTTTTGTCACTTTATAGATGATAGATAGTGTAAATGATTGTACATCAACATAAGAACTGTAGCTCAATATGTTGCAGCCTGTACTCTAACCGAAAGGCAGCTGCTAGATCATATTTATGCTTTAAACAAGACAAAACAAATTTCCAACGGGCATTGTTGAGTACCAAGTCATATGATCTTAAACAATTGTGCTTAAACTTAAAAAATAATGTTCTTGTTTTAAGGATGCTTCAGTATTTTAGCTGGAAACAAAAGACCAAAATACAGCTGCACTTTATTTCAAACGTCCACTTTGGACATTATACTAACTATACACAACTTTGCAACTACATGTCGACAAACTCTCATTAATTTGCAACTACATGTCAACTAACTATCATTAGAGTAGTAAACTGTTAGGGTTGACATGTACTTGCAAAGTTACTTATAGTCAGTAGAATGTCTGTTGGGAGACCATCAAAATAAAATGTAAGCAGATATTGAGTCAGTTTACTAATGCTCTAATGACTGGTAGTTGACATGTAGTTGCAAAGTTACTTATAGTTTAGTCTCAAGTAGCCAGACCTTCAGACTGATGGTCTGGACTCCATAGCAGCTTTCATTGGCCAAGGACTGCCCAAGAACCCATCTGACTGACATGTAAAGCAACCAATCACAGTTTATCTTGTTCAGTGTTTTGGCATCACGACGGCTTTGTTTCCAGACGGACCATTAAAAAACGTGTCACACACGTCTCCCAGAAATCCTGAAGAACTCAACCAATCAAATCAAATTAAGTGAAGTGTTTCCGATTTTGTGTGCCATATGCATCAGACGTTCAGCCAATAGTCCGTAGGTGTGACGACTGAGGCTGAGACAACTTATAGTTAGTAGAATGTCTCATGGACTATTGAAACAAAGTTTTAGAATTAAAAAAAAACCTAGTCAATCCCTAGAGAGGTAAATTAAGGCATATATATTATTCTGACCAATGCTACTGTGTAGTCTGATTACAAATATGTATCATTCTATTGAGAATTCAGTCAAATCACCTGCAGACTTGCAGAGTGATGTCCACTACGAGTTACCACAGCGATGCCAGCTGCCCTCTACGCCACACACAGAAGCTGATATGCCTGCCACCACAAACCCATAGAGAAGGCTGCAAAACAACTTCTGTGGTCTCCTATCTCACTGCCTGACTCACTCCCACATCTGGGCATAAGTACATAGAGCTGTAGTCTTGTGTCCCTCAGAAAATGAGGCGTAATTAGCTTTAGTTTCATTTAATTACTGCCTAAATGTTATGTTACATTTCTGACGAACAACATAAAAAGCTTCCACAGCTTTATCAAAGAGAACCTCTGCGCTATTTTAGCAAGCATCCAATGCTATTACCAACCAGGAGTGAGAAAACGGCAGTAGGATGATAAAAAAAGATCAAGGGAATACCAAATATTCATAATTTGTGTCACATGCCACAATTTTATAAATCATTTCTGATAAGGCAAATGATGGTTACAGCCGAGGTAAAACTATTTGCTTTTTCTGGAGTCACTTATGTGTATTCAAAACTTCAGCGCCTCGCTTTGATCTGTCAGATTTACGTAAACATCTGTTTCGTGCTGATAGAACGGAGGAATGATATACTAGGAGTGGTTCTTATCAAATCAGCTATCATCGGATTGCAAGGAAAGGAACTGATGTGCTGTTCTACTCGCCCCGGCATTTTGTGATTAACATCTCGGAATGTTTAGTGTATTAAGAACATCTTTTGTTTATATGTACAAAAAAAAAAAAAAAAAAAAAACGGTTGCTACAATTAGCTTATGATTAAGGCTTCTGTCTTTGCTGACCTACAAACCAGCAGGAAAATGTCTTGTCCCTGGAATCCATCACTTTTCGCTCGCTCCAGGAGTGCACAACTGTACGATTACTGTATGTTAAAAAGCTAATTTTCATGTTTGTCCTGAAAGTGAAAAAAAGAAAAAAGAAGAAAAAAATTCAACAGCTTTGCCAAGGATGTGACCTCGTCACACTACAATTACACAAACTATTTGATGGAACATTTGTTTTCGATTTCACTCCTGAAGCTGCATTTCCTGCGAGTGCTGTGGGTGATGGGAAGTACAGCCTATATGTGTGTGCGTCATGGCAATTGAGAACATCGTAGCCCCCTTATATAGGGGCCAAACTTCAAATTTTTTCATGTACTGTACATATGGATGCAGAGGTAGAACTATTTTACACCACAATGTGCGGTTGTCCTGGCAGGAGAGCGAACATTCATTATTGTGGAGTTGTGGGAAACATTTGGGGCCACTGCCACCACTGGGGCTTTTCAAACAGGGGTCCATGTTAAATTCATACAATCTAATCTGTTCCTTATATAAATACACTCCGAGGCGCAACCATACTATAAAGCAAACCTGTAGGCTACATCTTGTGTCGAGAACGTACCTGTCATAGCCCTGTCGGGGCCATATGTGTTTCTGAGTTATACACCGACCGTTTCAGATCTGTTTGCTCCCCAGGGGCGCTTCTGGAGGATGTAAGAGGAAATTGTGTAGCATGATGTGTTCTTTATATCTCATTTCAAAAACAAGGCCTTCAATCTCCATCTCCAATGGGGAACGGAGAGGAAATCTGCCTCGTGTCTCCGGGAACCAAGCAGGTTTCTACATAAAGAGGAAGTGCCCATGAGGCAGACGAGCTGTGCCAAATCAGACAGGCTTACACACTAAAACTGAAGAGAGCAGTATGCGAGTGTGTGTTTTCGAGGGCAGTGAAATGCTTCAAGTCAAGGGGCGTCAAGCCTGCTTTCCTTTCCTTACCTCAATTTATGAAATTCCCTTCAAAGAGCTTTCATCGGTCTAAATGGTGTGCTTGTATCCTTTCGAGACAACTTGACTTTAAAGAATAGCACTAGAAACTTTTGTGCTTGCATCTGTGGGCCTTTGGGGCTGTGAGGTGTGTTTATTGTTTTGAGGATCTAGGTACAAAGGTTCCTGTCAACCCAAAACCACTCACCTGAGTGAAACTGACAGCTTTTATCGTCTTCCTATGGAGCCGCCCCGGTGCAAGTAATTCCCCTGGTTCAACTACAGTACTTCTGCTAAGGTCTTTCAAGGCCCAACGGGGTCAGGAGTTTCACACCGCAGCAATGGTTAGAAAAACAGGAACATGTCAGGGAAAAGATCCAAAAGTAACTAGAGGTAGCAGGGGTTTGTCCTACATCCAGGTATTAGGTATAAACACTGGGATATGGGGACTTGGGACCTGGATGAACGTTGAGAGGCAAACAAACCAGCTTTATTAGCTGGTTCATCTGTTTATTTTGTTGAATTTACCCAATTGAAAATTGACACAGTCTCTTTTGGCTATTCCCTGCTGGGTGTAAGCAAGCTTGGATGTACAAACACCTAAAAACACATGCATCCAGCAGCAAACGACACTTTGTTTTGTCTGGGTGTCTGTTTCGTTGGTCCAAGCCGCTGGATGTGATTGGGTCAGAAGCCACAGCTTCCCTCAGTATCGTGAGGCTCTGATTACAAGCTGTGATGTCTCAATAAAAATGCCCGAGAGAGGACAGAAGATTTTAGCGGTTGAGTTGGTGCAACTGTGCACCAGATGTTGAAAGTCATACCCCGCTCCCGGCTAGCCCCGAAGAGGGGGTGGTCTAGGACATGCCAGTGTCCCACTGATATTGCGGGTACATGAAACGGAACCTCGGCATACACACTATCAAAATTTGAGCTTATACATTAGTGCTTATGTGTGGGAATGTATGAATGCATGTTTATTGAAGGCTGTGTGGAGGAAGTGTCTTGCCTGTCATGTGTGATGTGTGTACGGCTGTTGTGTGCGTCTGTGGAGATGAAAGCATGTGTGGGGCCTTGCGGAAGGGCTTGCAGTGGGCTACGCAGAGGCCTGGAAGACAGAAGGGCCACATTCAAATGGCAAACAATGAATGACTGCAGCCTAATTTGAGTAATGATAAACCTCTGACGCTATCATGAGACAGCTGAAAGTCAATGTCGCTAGAATGTATATTGTGAAATAAACATAGACTGCCTTAATCTGTATCTCAACTGGTAGAGAAGGAAGGAAGGAAGGAAGGAAGGAAGGGATATTTTCAAACATTTTGATGCCAAGGACCCCTAAATATAATGATTCCTTTGCAAGAGACCCCTTTTTTAAAATATAAAAGCAGCTATATATTTTAATAAATCCCCATTTATACTGTGTAATTGTGAAGACAGACAGATAGACGATAGATAGACAGACAGACAGACAGACAGATAGATCCCCTCACCCCAGTCCCTCTTTCACAGGACTCCACGTTTATGGCTCATGCCTGTGGAATGACGACGGATTCTCCATATAAAAGCCAGCGGGATCATGGGGTGTTTCAAATATTGCTCTCTGAAGACAGTTGCTGACAGAATGACAGGGGCCATATTTATTTTGGTCAGGGAGCAGGGCACTTTGTGGGGAGTTAATCAGAGACTCCTCTCTCACCCCTACAAGGAATGTAACTGAGGAAAAAAGTGAAAAAGATGGCCCAGGACTACTGGTAATGACTTTCGCTCTTTGTGGAAGATTTAGCACCGGCAGAACTCTTCAGAGATCACATTTAGGCAGAGAGTGTCACGCAAATTGTACAGCAGGTGAGACGTTGCCTGAACTGATGCACTCCCTGACTGACAACTATGACTTTTATATGGCTTCTGACTTGAATGACCTGGTCTCTCCAGTAGGGAATATCATTTTTTTTCTAATTCTCAAAAGCTGCAAACTTCTGCTTAATCAAGGGGGAAATCAAAGTGACTTTAAAGTTAGAGGGTACTATGTAAACAGTGCTAAACATCCAGCAAATTCTGGAGTGAGAACGAGACTCATCATGAAGCTCAATAGTTTGCAAGTTACACATGTGCCTTGTTAGCAAAGCTAGATAAGCAGATGATTGCTTTGATTATTACTCATTCTCCAAACCTTCGGAAGCTTGTAGATCTACAAAAGTATGGAAGCCCTTTCCCACTTCAGTAAAAAATAAAAAAGTATATTGTGAAATAAACTCTAAAATAATAAATTATGTCACATTGTAAAAGTCATGTGAGATATTATGTCTCAATTATGAGCAGCAATAAAGTCACAATTGTGGGATATACACTGTTACAATTTTGAGCAATAAGTTCGCAACTGTGAGATACAATTTCAGAATTATGAGCATTAAAGTTGTAATTGTGAGATATAATGTCGCAATTATGAGAAATAAAGTTGCAATTGTGAGGTATAATGTCAATTATGAGATTTAAAGTTTCATTTTGAGATTTAAATTCACAATTACAAAAAAAACATAACAACATCTAATTATGAAATATGGATCGTTTTTACAATGGGACAATTGGAAGATATGAAGTCACAATTACAACAGAAGTTACCTTTTAATTTTGATGGAAAAGGGCTTCCATATAAAAATTGTAAGTTATCACTTAATCAGTAAAACGTAAAAAATCATAGTTCGAGTTGCTTTAGGTCAGTTAAAAATAGACAGCATTGATTTCAGATTAAACAATGATGAAAAAGTAATTTCTTGCAATCAGACACCTTTAGAAAAGCCAACCGAAAATCCGGTAAACTGCAATCAGTAGACTGGGATTTCAATATCTCAATGAGTTCTTATGAATAATTCAATAAGAATCATTAAGGATCAATAACTATTGACAAACAACATTTACTGTTGACCTCAGACCAGATGTCCAATCTCAGATGCCTCATCTTCAGTGAGGCTTTAAATGGATATTTATGTTTTGCAGATACTTTTATCCAAACCGACCTACAAGCGAGAAACAAGTGAGCAATTAATCATACAGAGTCAATAACATTAGCAGTGCCGCAATACAAACTTTAAAAGAAGATCAAAAGGGTACAAATGGACGTAGCGGGAGAATATATGGGAGCTGTTGTGTGAATGCAGAAAAGCGTGTTGGCTGTGAAACAGCGGCCCCCTGCTCCCATGTCAGTCCTGCAGAGTCAGCTAATTAAAGAAAGATTAGTCCATTGGCACACCAGTCACAACAGACCTGGGCGCAAGGCACGGATAATCACCCAACACGGCAGCCAATTAGTGAGCTCCACTTGCCCTGGGAAAGCAGCGCACGCTGCGCTCCTGCTCTATCCAATGATAGCCCGCAATATTACCCAGACGTAATACACCATTTATCATTCCTGAATTTCAACACCGAGTCAGGATCTCATCGGGAGTCGTCATCTGCGGATCACTTTCTCCTGCGAGAGGCCCAAGTTTTAGTGGGAAGCGCAAGGCAGCCTGACAGTTATTAAATAAATAAGTGCAAACACACACTCTCTGCAGCGGTGGCGAGAGGCGTCCGCTATTTGTTTTGGAGGGGCACTCGGCACAGGGCGAGTGTAAAAGACTCACATAAGAAGTGAATTAGTTGTCTGTGGAAGCTCGCATCTGTAGCAGGAATGTTTGACACTCAAAAGACGTTCAAATATGGATTTGGATTTTGGTTTTCCAAACTAAACACAGGCCCAGAGTCAGATCATAGAGCGTAATTAAAATGCTCGGAGGACAAGGTTATCCTGCCAAGCCCCCAAATTCAGTCCGCTAACTAACCATAAACACACCAGTGCCACACAAAGCCGCGCACACATTAAAACGAAACTCCGCCAGTGTTTTCTCTGTGGCACAGAGGGGCATGCCTTGCTGCGGGTCTCATCCTGCTTCCCTCAATAACAGATTAAAGGCAATTACTCCTCTGTGGGCATCACTTTACCATAGTCTCCATCTGGCTCCCAGACTGGACTGACAAGCAGAGGATTTAGGGGGGGGGTGGGTAGAGCTCCATCCTCATCCGAAGACGGGAAGGCAAATAGCACCTCTGGAGCCACTGATCTCCCCACAACTTCTTAAGGGAGTATTAGATTTACGATTCAAGAGAGCTTTATTGTCACACCAGCAATATACAGATATTAGTATACAGAGGGGGTGAAATACTGTTCCTTTAAGGCTCTATGGTGCAACATTTAAAATTACACAACATAAAGAGACAAAGTGCGAATATCAATACAAGTAAAATTAAAAGGATAGTTCATCCAAAACCTGAGTGTTCCAAACCTGTATAAACACAAAAGATAATATTTTAAAAAATATTTCAGCTTTTTTGTCCATACATTAGGGGCTTTTGCACTGGGTAGTTCTAAGAACTAGCCACCAGGGTGGTTCCCTGAGAAATAATAGTTCCCCTAGGGCCGTTTTCCTGGTTGCATTTGCACCGGCAGTAGGAACTATGAGGTGAGGTAAGCTGCGCTTGTTGTTGTGACTTTTATTTTGATGGTGTGTGGGACCTTTATTGTGACGGCACTGAGAACGCCAGAGTCTGAGCACACAGCACTCACATTCTGCACCTTCACTAGTTTACGATTTGTTTAAAAGCCTAATATGTTATTAGATAGAGCTGTTATAAGAAAGACGACAGTATATGAAAAAGTACACTTGAGGTACACTTATGTCACTGGTAGTTACTATAGAGCAGGTTTGGACCCTACTCTGAAGTAGGAGCTAATTCAGTTCCCACAAAAGAAGTTCCTAGAACTAAAATCGTTCCTAGTTCCTGCAGTCCAGACACGGCAAAATCTGGGTACTTCTGCTAATAGTTCAAGGAACTATGAAAAGTTTCCTCCGGTGTGAAAGTCCCTATTAAAGGTCAGTGGTGTCCAAAATAGGGGTCTGCACAGGATTGATTTTTCAGTCCTGTGCCCACTAAAAATACGTTTATTTCTTCCTGCTCCTACCCGTAACTTATATGTTTTGTCTGCTCGCAAAATCTACAGGTAAAGATCTACATAGATTTGTTTTAGTCCCATTTCAGTATGATTCTGTCTGAAGTTATCTTTTCCAATTCCCACACTGTCGCATATAACCGAAAAACATGTCTAACCCTGTGCCTGTAAAATACTTATTTTTGTTAAAAGACGGTAACATAAATATATTTGAGTAGCTTTTATTTTTAGATATTTTTGCGGGAGTCCAACAAGTCTTTTTTTCTCTCTCTTCCTCTGCGCACATCAGTATCTTCCCTACAGCACCTGCATTCAGCAATTCAAAACTTGTCCCACAGACCTTTAGTACAAAACAATATTGGACCTGATTGACTTGCATGGTAAAGACAAAAAACACAGACATTTTTCAAAATATCTTCCTTTGAAGTTTGAATTGCAATTGTTTTTGACCTGTTTGCTAGCTCAATTCAAATCAAAAGTATTAATTTTATTTGAATTTTACAGGCATTCTCAATTCAATTCTGCATAGGGTACAACTCTGACAAGAAGCCAAAGTGTCTAAATGTTACATTTAGGAGTGAGAAAGGATCATGAGCAACCTAAGAAGGACAAGGAACTGTCGCAGTTATCAGGGCATATAGGAACAACTGTATGTTTCTCCTGTTTCAAAAATGGGAAATCAATTGCACCATGCAAGGCTCTTTGGCCCTGAGCTCTAGAAACCACAGAAAATCGTTACAAGAAGTTGAGCATGCATATCAGTGCGCTATGGAGTCTTACTTGTTCCTGAAGTAAATTTTTTCCCGATAGTGGCACTCATAAGTGGCGCAGACGTGGTTATGTGTGTACCAATATCCCATTCAATACACCATTTCTAGCTGTCTGAGAATCTGAAAGCTGCTTTGCTACGAAGCGAAAAAATTATCCAATAAGTCTCAATGTCATGTTTGCGTCTGAACCTCAGTCACACCAAATACAACGTTAGGGAATTACTACTAGGATTAGTGAGATGATTGGAGGCAATAACAGTCTGAGTTGTTTACACAACATTTAATACAATTGACATTAAGCAACCTGCAGCTTGTTGGTTACAGAAAGGCAGAGGGCTAACAACCTTTGAGCAAAACCTTTGCTCCAGGAAGGAAGGAAAATCTATCCACAGAACAACAGTTCTACTGACAGATGCTCCC
Organism: Megalobrama amblycephala; assembly: GCF_018812025.1. NCBI lineage: Eukaryota > Metazoa > Chordata > Actinopteri > Cypriniformes > Xenocyprididae > Megalobrama > Megalobrama amblycephala. The sequence continues at coordinate 20,776,878 of NC_063056.1, read as the reverse complement.
TGCTGGAATATCACTCTACAGAGCACTTTCATGACAGAATTGTCTTAGCATTGCTCTCTCTCTCTCTCTCTCTCTCTCTAGTGTGGCTGGTCAGTCAGTTGATTTGATGACAGGGGCTTGGTTAGGTGAAAGCTGGAGCTCAGCAGGCATTTCATTTTCGCGAACAGCCGGGCGACTATTAATAAATTGTGTTTACAGCCCACTCTATACACCACCCTGAGGAGTCCCGTCACGCTGCCAGAAAGAGGCCGTCTAGCCTGCTGGGAGAGCGTCGGCCCGGCAACCGACTCCCAGATCCTAAATAGAAAAGTGAACGATGGTGATATTCAACAATAGTCAGCAAGATGTTAACTCAAAGTTCATTTGATCTGATTCATTCAAATCGATAACGTGAGAGTTTGAGTGTTTTTTTTTTTTTTTTTTAAGTGATTCATTTAAAAAAACGTCATTTGTTTGTGAAATTGACTACACCATATCTGTAATGTTTTGCCCTAACATTATTTAATGAATTAGGTATAAATTAACAATGAATTTTTCACAGCATTTAAATGAAAAAAAAATTCTATACTTTATAAAATAGTTCACTTTATTTCAATAGTCTACTTTAGACAGTATACTAACTATAAGTAACTTTGCAATAACATGTCAACTAACTCTCATGTCAACATCATTAGTAAATTGTTAGGGTTAGTAGAATAAGTTGGCAAAGTTACTTTGGCCGCATTTATTCTTGATGCCAAATTCAGATTTGTTGACTATATCCAATGACCAGCTTACATCATCTTTTAAAACTGACCTATATCCGATATCTACATTTACACTCTACACTTGGCAAAATAACCCAAAGTAGACGTACTGACCCAGAAAAGCTTAGGCCAAAAAGGAAGTAAAAACAGCACAATTTGCAATGGATGCAGACAAAATGATAATACATTATCTTTAAAGGTCAGCAAAACACTGGGTTGAGCCTTCGTCCTTTATTGCGCCATTGAAAAGAGTCATGTGGTCGTGGTTGGCATCCATCAGATTTATTTCCACGTATGAACGAGGCCTGAAACCAACCTGAGAATATCATAATTCATGTGCCAGCCCCCAATCTAAAGTAATTGTAAATATCCACAGAAAAAGGGCGTACTACTTACTGTTGCACTGGTGCATGTGAGTGGTTTAAACGACTGGTGTCCAGATGTTTTCATCTTTTCTTAAGTCGCTTATGCATCAAGTTCAAGATAGGGTCCGTATATGACGTCCAGCGACATTTAAGCTCACAGAAACGGAAGCTGGATGATCAGATAAACAATGCCAGAAATATATTCACATGTAGAATTCCTCTGATGTTATTTACCTTCTCATATTTCCTGCCTTTGTCTAATCCATAGCAATCTGCAAAGTCTGCTGTTACGTAATCTTATACCTATTTCCACAGGCGGGTATCTAGTATCTATAATGTTATGTGCATTATGGTAACAGGGTCGTATTCTAGCACACTTCCCCACAGTCACCTTTTACCTCATTTTTCTTCTTATGTAGAGTAATTTGCCCAGCAGCAGGGCATACATAAACTTACACATGCGTACATGTTTATAGTCTGGCTGTAATCCTATTTATGTCTCACAAAGTAATTTGTTATATTGCAGAGCAAAGCTGTCGTATTAGGTAGCATTCAGGGACTTATTCACAAAGTCCTTGGAATCCAGTGTAATGTAAGAGGTGAGTCGAGGGCTATGTTATCCTGGCCTCTCGTTTAAAGGGAACCTATTATGCAAAATTCACTATTGCATGGTGTTTGGACATAAATGTGTGTTAGCAGTGTGTGTACACAACCACCCTATAGTGATAAAAATCCACCCACTCCTTTTTTTTTTTAATCCCCATAAATCATAAGCAGTTTCTCCCAATGACCTGTTTTCAGCCATGGTGCTATTATGACATCACATTAACCACAGGCCACTGTGTTTATGTGAAATGTGTATTTTTGACAGAACCTTGTGTGTACAAAACAAAAAATGTGAAAGAGAAGTTACTCATGAGATGTCTGACAACCAGTTGTCTGTGACAGAAAACAATCTATTAGATGTTTAAACGGAAATAGCTTTAAAACGCGTGGAAATAATAAACTTTAAAGGTGCCGAAGAACATGTTTTTAAAAGATGTAATACAAGTCTAAGGTGTCCCCTGAATGTGTCTGTGAAGTTTCAGCTCAAAATACCCCCTTTTTTTTTTTTATTAATATTTTTAACTGCCTATTTTGGGGCATCATTATAAATGCACCTATTCAGGGTGTGCGGCCCCTTTAATTCTAGTGCTCCACGCCCCAAGAGCTCGCGCTTGCCTTAAACAACATAAAAAATGTTCACACAGCTAATATAACCCTCAAAATGGATCTTTCCAAAGTGTAGATGCAGCATGTCTAATCGTGTAAGTATGGTATTTATTTGGATGTTTATATTTGATTCTGAATGAGTTTGATGATGCTCCGTGGCTAAGGCTAACATTACACACTGTTGGAGAGATTTATAAAGAATGAAGTTGTGTTTATGAATTACACAGACTGCAAGTGTTTAAAAATGAAAATAGGGACGGCTCTTGTCTCCGTGAATACAGTAAGAAATGATGGTAACTTTAACCACATTTAACAGTACATTAGCAACATGCTAACGAAACATTTAGAAAGACAATTTACAAATATCACTAAAAATATCATGATATCATGGATCATGTCAGTTTTTATTGCTCCATCTGCCATTTTTCGCTATTGTTCTTGCTTGCTTACCTAGTCTGATGATTCAGCTGTGCACAGATCCATACATTAATACTGGCTGCCCTTGTGTAATGCCTTGAACATGGGCTGGCATAGGCTATGCAAATATTGGGGCCGTACACCCCGACTGTTACGTAACAGTCGGTGTTATGTTGAGATTCGCCTGTTCTTCGGAGGTCTTTTAAACAAATGAGATTTATATAAGAAGGAGGAAACAATGGAGTTTGAGACTCACTGTATGTCATTTCCATGTACTGAACTCTTGTTATTCAACTATGCCGAGGTAAATTCAATTTTTGAATCTAGGGCACCTTTAATGATGAAAGAAGAACTATGCCATCCGTGAGAGTGATTGTGATATAGATGATAATCAAAACCCATAGATCAAAACCAAGCAGACATCTTGTTAATATTTGGCAGAGAATCTGATTGAGGTAGGAACTGTGATCGTAGAGAGGGGGCGGGGCAAAGCAGCTCATTTGCATTTAAAGGCACATGCACAAAAACAGCCTGTTGGGTATTTACAACAAGAAATATTCATATCCATATCCATATCCTTATCCAGAGGCTTTGGCTACTTTCTGGTCACCCGTGCACAATATTTTCTCTGCCGAACCTGCACTAAGAACTTCGCAGAATATCTAAAGGGCCTATTTACGCCTGTTCACTTCATGCGTTTTTACTGATCGGATAATGATCTGAAAACTATTCATTTTACATAAACATTACATATGTGCCTTCAAAAACCAGATGCATTTATACTTATACAGTTTCATTTGGAATGCAACTCAGGCGTTTACACCTGGTTTTTGACAATCGGATAGCTATCCGATCAGAGAAATGCATGAAATGACCAGGTATAAACAGGCCCATAGAGTATTATCAATATTTCTATAGTATATCTCCTGAACATTTCTAGTGCACTACCTTAAATACAACATACAGCAAGATCAGTGTAGTCAGATTCACAAACAAATGGCTCTTATGAATTGGTTATTTTCAGTGATGTAACTGCGTCTTTTTAGTGAATTAAAAACACACAGCATGAACACTGTAGTCTGATTCACTAACAAATAACTGAGTTCTTTTGGTGAATTAAATACATAATGCGTGACCAGTGTAGTTCAATTCACAGACAAATGATACAGCATGACTAAGTGTAGCCTGATTAATTAACATTTTTTAATTGGTTCTGTACACCATGCCCAGAGTAGTCTGATTCCCAAACTAATGACTCTTAAGATATTAAAAAAAGTTTTTTTTAATGAATTGTTCAAAAATATTTTACTGCTTTGAATCAATCTGACAAATCCTTCATTGAACTGAACTGATCAGAGTGGTTACTACATAAACATCTGACTCACGTTCTGAACTGTAAGGCATCATCATTGTATTCAATGATATCTGTATCAAAATAAAGTATTGTGTCACTATCATTAATCACTGACTGTCCATGTGACAACATGCTTTTAAACATTTCTTGGTTAAGTTCAAATGCTATAAAAGTTTTTCCACACAGTTATAGTCTATCTCAGAGGTACACTCTGTTAGTGACTCATACTGACCATATTACCATGTAGGACTTTTCCATAGGCTTACTTGGATGTTGGTTTCTAGATGTAACAAAGGAGGGCCTCCACTGCATGTTCAATTAAGACTTTAACAATGGCTCCTAATTACTGACCTCAGACGAAATAATTGAGACCAGGAACCATGCATCACAATGCCAGTTTTTAATTAAAGATGACTATAAAATACGTTTGGAAAAGGTCAGGAGGAGCTGAATTAGGGAGGGAAAAATTCCTGTGGAGAGAGCCAATGTAGGGTACAGAAGGAAGACATGCCAGAAAATCACTATTTCCAACCTTTGCTCTGCACCTTACAACCACAGAAAGGGCAAAAGAGCCATGTGACATGTCAGAAATATATTTACACATTCAGCACGTCTCTAAAGCAGCTGTCAGAGTGCATATGTACAAAAGCAGACCAATTTTATTTCTTCCAAATGAATTAAATGAAGATGAATGGATTCAACTTTAATGATACACTCCTCAAAACTAATAGCTTATGGAGCAAAATTCAGTGGCTGTGACATGATACTAAGGTGTACATTATGGAAATTTAGATACAGTACAAGACTGAGGTACCTAAATAAACAATGGAAACTGAGTAAGTTCAGCTTTATATTGCATCAGGTCTCTGGGTTGACAATTAACCTTTCCATAATCAGTCAAAAACTTTCACAATGTGAAAGTGTTGTCCTTTACTGACCTCCGAAATTGAAATTACATGTGTACTCAGTGTGACAGTATCATAAGTCAGTGACCGCAAAAGATTTAAGTTTGTTCAGGTGAGCAGAATGAAAAAAAGCTGCGAGGAAATGTCTCGATTAATTATCATCGTGAGTTTTCCTGATAAGCCCTTCTGAATACGGCAATTATTTCCACGAGTAAACCTGGCCCATCTCTTCTAAAACTAAACACTTTATAAAATATGTTTCCTTGGCTCTATTTACTCAAAAAATATTTTCCCTCCGATTTGACTTCTCGTTTTAGTGGTAAAATACATGCACCACCTACCGCAAATAACTCTCTTATAGAGAAAGGAAACAGAGTACCATTGAGGAAACCTGCACTTCATACTTTAAGGAATTCCACTGGGAGGAGAGGAGAATAAGTGAGAGAACACATACGCTCTCAAGAAAAGAGAGAGAAAAAAACCCTAAGGCGAGCTGGCTAAAGTGAGCATGGAAAAATACTAATAAATCATGAATGAAAATGCCAGTCGACACTGAAAACCCAAATCGAGGGGTTGAGGTTGGGAGGCTGACTTTTCAATCCAAAAATGCAGAGCTCAAGATTAAACAGGTGAGATGCAGTCAAAAAAGCCACAGTTATATTTCCTCCTTCGAGCGGAGGTTTGGAAATCTAATGAAATTGATGATTTGCAGAAGGAATTAATGATTTGCATCTTAAACAAGGGCTTGTATTCAAGGCATGAGCAGACCTAGATCCACATATGCTGATCCAATCACACACACACACACTCACCTCTCCTGCAATGTCGCATAGCCATTTTGCATCTCCTGGACTCTGCGATGGTTGGACATGGTATTGTGTCCTTTGGTGGTTTCTTCACAATATGCCGTGTTCGGGTTTCCAGACCCCACTTGAAACCGCAGGTTTTGTTTCTTCTGGTGCAGGTTCCCCACTCACTCCACTGGCCCACCTCACAACCCTCTATTGGGTGAAAGAAAACTATTATTTAGTGAACTAAATGAAAACCAATAATAATGGCTATGAAGGTTTGGATATGATAAGATACAGTGCAGTAATATTATACGTAATGAACAATATATTTATTTAGAGAAGTTTTAGGTTACCAAAAAAAAAGAGAGATTTTAATGTCTTTTGTTGAATGAAGAATTGGATATTAAAGGTGCCCTAGAATGTTGTTTCACAAGATGTAATATAAGTCTAAGGTGTCCCCTGAATGTGTCTGTGAAGTTTCAGCTCAAAATACCCCATAGATTTTTTTAAATTAATTTTTTTAACTGCCTATTTTGGGGCATCATTAACTATGCACCGATTCAGGCTGCGGCCCCTTTAAATCTCGCGCTCCCTGCCCCCCGAGCTCTCGACTATAATACAGTGCATAAACAAAGTTCACACAGCTAATATAACCCTCAAATGGATCTTTACAAGATGTTCATCATGCATGCTTCGGATCATGTAAGTATAGTATTTATTTGGATGTTTACATTTGATTCTGAATTAGTTTGAGGCTATGCTCCTTGGCTAAAGCTAACATTACACACTGTTGGAGAGATTTATAAAGACTGAAATTGTGTTTATGCATTATACAGACTGCAAGTGTTTAAAAATGAAAATAGCGACGGCTCTTGTCTCTGCGAATACAGTAATAAATGATGGTAACTTTAACCACATGTAACAGTACATTAGCAACAAGCTAACAAAACATTTAGAAAGACAATTTACAAATAACACTAAAAATATCATGGATCATGTCAGTTATTATCGCTCCATCTGCCATTTTTCGCTATTGTTCTTGCTTGCTTACCTAGTCTGATGATTCAGCTGTGCACAGATCCAGACGTTAATACTGGCTGCCCTTGTCTAATGCCTTGAACATGGGCTGGCATATGCAAATATTGGGGGCATACATATTAATGATCCCGACTGTTACGTAACAGTCTGTGTTATGTTGAGATTCGCCTGTTCTGTCTTTAAAACGAGATTTATATAAGAAGGAGGAAACAATGGAGTTTGAAACTCAATGTATGTCTTTTCCATGTATTGAACTCTTGTTATTCAACTATGCCAAGGTAAATTAAAATTTTGATTCTAGGGCACCTTTAAAGAAAGACAATATTTGTAAAAATCCGGCTTAAAATGGTAGCAATGTTCGTGGAATTTAGTAGTTTGTTCTAGCTGGTCTAAAAAGTTCATTAACTGTTCCAAGCTGGTCATTATCTAGCACAAGCTAATCATTTTCTGATTGACCAGCCACTATGTCCCAGAAGCCAGCTTGACCACCTTGAATTGGTTTGAACAGTTAGTAGCTGGTTTCTTGCTAGTCTAATGCTAATGACCATCTTGGAACAGCTAACGAGCATCTCAAATTACTTACAAACCAGTAATCATGTTCCAGAACAGCTACTGGATTTATCTGGATTTTCCAGATAAATGATTTACTTACCTCCACACTCCATGCTGTCCTCCAGCGGAGCAAAGCCCTCCGGACACTTTTCGAAGCAATGGCCCTTGTGCAAGTAAAAACCAGGCTTGCACTTTGTGCAGAAGTCTTTGCTAAAGCAGGCCTCACAGTTATCTATCCTACACCCTGTGAAGAAATAAGAAAGACAGACGTCAGTCGGGACAGCAGACAAAACCTCCTCAATCTGGAGCAGACTGAAGGGTGGGGGAGGGGATTGATGTGAAAGAGGTATTATGGGTTGGGAAAAAGGCATTTTGATGCCTTGTGAAGCTTTTCTCTTCAGGGGAGTGAGATATTCCAGTGCAACTTCCACTGACATGCATGTTGAGCCAGGGAGTGTGGGGTGTGAGAGTTTTTAGGGCTGCATAGAACTCCAAAGATGTGACGACATCCGGAATGAGGAATTACCTCACCATGACCCCTTCACAGAAGAAAGGAAAGCAGAACATCTCAGCATCCAAAAGTCCAGAGCTAGAAGAAAAGTTTGGCTCTCATTCGCTCTCCTGACTGAGCAAGTGGCGGCACACTTTATTAGCATAAAATCATTATCAGCAAGTTTAAACATGAACTTAGAATAAAATTATTTTTAGCAAAAAATCTTAGTAAATTTTCAGCAAGAACTGAATATAAAATCATTAATAGCATAAAATCTGAGTAAAGTTTAAAGAAGACTTTCTTCTTTCAACCAAACATAATCGGAGTTATATTAAAAAAAAATTATAAACTATAATCACTGGCTCCCGGAAACTGAAGAACACGAGTTGAGTTCCGGCCGAAAAGTGAACTCTGACCTGACACATGACGTACCGACAAACGCGGAAGCACAGAGGATAAAGAAAAACAAAACACTGGTCACAAATTAGAAGTCTTAAATGAGAATGTTTAAAGAGCCCTATTCCACGAGAGGCCTCTACTGTCACCTAAGCTTACGCTACTCCTATGTCATACGCCGGGTCACAGTTCACTCTTCGGCTCTAACTTGACTTGCGTACAGCCGTTAGGCAGTAAGCCAGTAATTATAGTTTATAAAGTTAGAAATATGGATATTTTTCTTACAAAAAAAGCATCTCTTTACTTCAGAAGGCCTATATTAACCCCCAGGAGCAGTATGGTTTACCTTTATGATGGGTGGATGCACTTCAAAATGAAAGTTCTTAGAAGAGCCAGGATTTTTTTTTATATCCGATTGGGTTTGGCTGAAAGAAGAAAGTCATATACACCTAGGATGGCTTGAGGGTGAGTAAATTATAGGATAATTTTCATTACACAAATTATAAATAAGAACTCATCATAAATTCATATGTATCATAAAATTGTACCCACATTTTTGCAGGAGCTTAGCATAAAATCATTATCCAGATCAAATTTTCTTCAAGATCTTAGCATACAATCATTATTAGCATAAAATCTTAAAAGGTCATAGTCTAGGCCTAAGTGAAATAATCTAGTCTGGCACATGATGAAGTTCTCCTGTGTTAACATCAGTGTTGGGTGGAAGAGAAAGAGGGGTCAAGACACTCTGTGAAGGAGGCAATACCGCCGCACCGATCCTCCCACGCCCCGCCTTGCCACAGCATATCAAGGGCAGCGTGCCAGCATGTCATCAAGCTGTGACTCTGCAAATAGCACGTCAGGCTGAGCAAAATTACATGAGCCACACCAACAGGGCGATGCGCTGGCCTGGATAATTAAAAAGAGCCACTGGGAGCTGTCTAATTTATGGCACTTCTTAAAAGCTTCTTCAGAGGCCCAATTGCCAGATAGGCAATGGATCTCAGATTACAGCTATCCACAGACATGTGAAGCTGGTTGCTGGTTCCACTCAGGTCTGTTAAGGCACCTGTTTGTGGCTCTTTAGTGGAAGTTTTGTAACTTCTACCAATCTACAGGTAAGCATGCATTTAATAAAAGGTTTGAAAGAGAAAATCTGGCACATTACAAAGAGATAAGGCTTGGGCTTTAATCTCTGACCTCTATGGGTTTCGTGAAGGTTCTCACCATCACACCCCCCTAATTAGACCATCTCCAGTTAACCAGCCTGTCTCCTCAGCTACATTCTTTCCCAACAAATGAGTCCTTCCCCTTCTCCCTTTGAACCCCTGAAGACTCCGCCCACTTTTCCTGATCTCTCACGCTTTCTTTATCCAGTCCAAACAATCTCATGCAGAGAAAATAACACACATATACACTGCACTCCAATAACCATAATCACCATCATTATCACTCCCAGGTCAATAATTGTGATACAGAATTTTTTGATCTTTTTGAAACTTTTAAAACCTGTATGGTTTGAGGTTGTAATTTATTGTGAATATAGGCATGGCAAGTGCGCTGCATGTCAAGCAACACTCCTTTAGCCTAATTACATGCGCAACAGGTTAGACTTTCATACTTTATTGCTTAATTATAGTAAAGAGATGATAGGAAATCATGGGAGAAATTATGGCACCACCACAAAATAATTTGTATTATAATTAATTTAATTATTTTTTGTACTATTCATTTTTATTTATCTATTTATTAATATATATGTATGTATATATATATATATATATATATACATTCCTTAAAAACAAGTTCTTGACAAAACATGTTTTCATTCATAATTTCTTTCTTTACTAATTACAAAAAGCCAGCAGGCCATCCTTATTGTCAAACCCTATTGCGGGAGCCAACTTGTGGTGCCCCTATGATCACCCATGATCAATGTGTTCACATGCGTTCAAACTGCTAAACCATAGTATGCAACAAATGTAATACACACTGAACTGATGAGACACACAGATTAAAGAGACGAGCTGAGTTGGCTCGTAGCTTTGCTGCAGGGCAAGAATGTAAATCACGCTATTCAAAAAGAAAAGAAGGACAAAAAAAGTACATCTTCATCATGTCGTTGTTTTTAACACCCTTGTCTTTACATCAGCCAAGACACCAGGGCAGAACTGCATCTTTTGTTTGATAAACATGTGCTCTGGCTGGTCAAGTTACGCTGTGCTGTAGAGATCTTGGCGCAGAGTCTTAGAAGAAGAAGGCCACACAGATGGATCTACTCGCTTTTGTTCCCAAAGTAATCAGAGCTCTGGGAGTCTCTGTGTCCCTACATGTCCAATCTATGACAGGGAGCAACAGCTAATAAATGAGCTTTGTAACAGAAAAGCCGCCTCTGTCCTCGGTCTTATATATTGTAGCCATAGGGAGGCTGTCATCACCTTTAGGATCGCTTACTTCAAGAGGGAATTGAGGACGAAAAGAAAAAAAAGAGCAACTATTGGCACACGACTCAGACAGTGACTGGACTGACTTGACATGAAATGTCATTTGTCATCCATGATCATCTGCAGATGCTGCAATACCAAAAATCACTGTGTTGGAATATCAGTAAGAAATTAGTAACGCTATCTGTGTATCTGAATAAGGTTAGCTTGGGTTAAGAAGCCTCATATTGAATGAATAGCCTGACCATCAGTGAGAAGGTCGACTAGGGTCTCAAACAACTAAACTACTAGTAAGAGATTATCCTTAAATCCAGCCTGCAATTCAAGCAATATTTTGTTACATTACAATATATTATTTACTTAGAATTAAATACTAATATATAGTATATGCATTTTTATATATTGATTTTTGAAGATATTAATGGAGAAAAAGGCCACCGACAGAGTTTGAGACCATTGTTCCAGGATTAACATTGGTGCCACTTTTGAAGGCCTAGATGATAAGAGGGGGCTAACATGACATAATTAGATCACTTGTTCTTCTACAGACATGGGAATAAGGACAAGCGGTGGGAATCTGATGAAAGCCCAATGCAAGAGGGACAAAAAAAAAAAAAAAAAAAAAAAAATCCTAAACAGAACATTTAGGAAATTGCCTACTCCAAACTACAAACTGTTGCTTGAGATTTATGTTTGTCCTTTTTTTCCACTTGGCTTTCAATGTGGTTTTCAAGTCAAGTGCATGTTGAGTTGAATCATCAAGCTTTAGGGGTGATCTAATCCTGAAAGACTTGTGGCAGGAATGCCTCTCTGCTGTGGTCTGGATGAAACGGGGAAAAAAAACAATAAAGCAAATTATACTGTGGACATTCGAGCCAGCGTCATATTCAAGCGGCTGCGAACCACGTTGGCCAGGGCTGTTGAAAGTTTACTTCATTTTTAAGCAATTAAACATGTAATGTTTAGTAACTTCGTTTTCAAATAAAAATCTACTTTATATCCTATATGACAGCGCCTTGTAAACAAGGGGTAAATTTGGTAGCCGGTCATGAGGTTACAACAACCATTGCATAGTATTCGGCAGCCATCTGCGGTGCAAAAGGGATGCCCATGCTTGGGGAGTGCTAAATCCAGCCACATTTTTCCATTTCTCCTACCCAGAGAGCTTTGCTGAAAGAGTCTGTCCCGTATGACCTGCTTTTTTGGTGAACATATTATGCGGTTGACTTTCTCACACCCAACAATGTCATCTTGCTGTGACAGTGGGTGCACCAGACCAAGCCCTCTTACATTATCCTCATGCAGCTTCCTGCAAGAGAGGGCTGTTGATGTTTTGTCCATACATACAGAAGTATTCGGATACTTAAAAGATAAGATCGCAGATGTTCAATCAGTTTTGTATTGCTACAATGTTGATAGTTATTATGAACAATGTGTACTCTATCTCCATGCTACCAGCACCCAGATAACCCTATTTATTTGTCAGCAAATGTCTGCTGGATGATGCAGAACATCATTTTGAGTCATCCAACGGACTTTTGACAGCTCCAACTTTATGGGAGTTGAAGTCTTTGGCAAAAGAGAACGCCACAACCCATTTTCTCTGTTTGCTCTAGTCATGAAGCAACTTTTTGTGTTTCTAATGCATAGACAGCCAAGTTTTTTTAAAAGCTCATCAAACCAAGTGACATTAGTAGATCTAAAGCAAAAGATATGATGTTATATCTACACTATATAACAATACTCAAATAATAAGTAAATACATTAAGTAAATAATTTAAATATAAATAACATTCTCGTTGTCAAACATTAGTGGTTAAAGAGTTAATTCACTCAAAAATAAAAATTCTGTCATTAATTACTTACCCTCATTTCGTTCCAAACCCGTAAGACCTTCGTTCATCTTCAGAACACCAAATTAAGATATTTTTGATGAAATCCATGAGCTTTCTGGCCTCCAATAGACTGCAACATTATTACCACTTTCAAGGCCCGAAAGGTAGTAAAGACATTATTAAAATAGTCCATGTGACTACAGTGGTTCAACCTTGATGTTATAAAGCGGCGAGAATACTTTTTGTGCGCAAAAAACAAACAAAAATAACAACTTTATTCAACAATTTCTCCTACGCTGTTCACATTAAGGTTGAACCACTGTAGTCACGTTGACTATTTTAACGAAGTCTTTGCTACTTCTCTGGACCTTGAATGCGGTAATTTTGTTGCTTTTTTTGGGAGATAATCCTCTCGGATTTCATCAAAAATATCTTAATTTGTGTTCCAAAGCTGAATGAAGGTCTTGTGGGTTTGGAACGAAATGAGGGTGAGTAATTAATGACAGAATTTTCATTTTTTGGTGAACACACTTTAGAGGTCCAATTGGCTGAAAAGTCATTCTAAAATTGTCAGAGAAAGTCTAACATCAATTGTTTGCAGATATCGCTTGGTTTTGATGTTTTGTTATTTAATGCAACAGGAGTCATTCATTTTAAGTTTAAGTGTAGGCCACTATAATGATAACAAAAATAACAACTATTAAAGTGTCCTATAAATGTCTAAAATCTCAAATGATCACTCAGACCTGTAAAACTGGCTGAAGGATAGGTATACCGCTTACACTGTGAGACAAATCGAGCTCTTTGGTGTGAGAGTAAGACAGAGGGGCCAACAGCAACTGTTCTTTTGCAAGTCCCAAATGACATCACTTTAATTGCAACAACTCATTCTTTTCCAGAGGGTACAGGACTCATTACCTCACTGGAAGGACACATTGTGGAATTGTGTTGATTCTTTAACTATTGGGTACCACTTCAGGCAACGGTCGTTTCGTGTGGCTGAGGTCCACATCTGTCCCACTGGATTATCAAAACTACCCGTAAAACTCAGAAGCTTAGGAAGGTTTCGAACAGACTTACCCAAACGCCTGCATTCGCCCATTTAAAATAGTGACAAAGTGGGAATAATTACAACAACAGTACAATAGGAACAGATTTTACAACACCAGGGACAATAAAACATAATATAAAATTGGATGAAACAATTATCCTTGACATGAGGGCTCTCATGTGGCACATATACTAGTCCTGGATGAGCTGTGATACTTGAACTACACATCCAGGATATTGGCAATCAGAAAGCTCTAACAAGGGTTTCCATATGAGTAAAGAGATGACAGGGTAGTTTACATATGGACAATACAGAAGGTCATCTGGGGCCAATATCTTTTCATATCTTCAGTGGAAGGCTGCTCATGGGCTATCAATCAAGTCAAAATATTTCATAAAGTCTTGAAGTCAGCATTAATACTCAGCCATGACACTGTGAAGTCACATGTCCATAAAAGAGATGTATCACTAAGCTGATAAATAGCTTGAGGGCTGCTGTAAATAAAGGTTATGACTGAAACTAGTCTCACTGCTTGCATGTTATACCCTAATTCTCAGCCTGGAGCCTTTTCATGCATTTATCTACTTGCGTATCCGTGAGAAAGAGGCTGTGGGGGGGTTTCCTTGTGGTGACATTGAAAGACTTAAAATGTAAAGGGAGAAAAGGAGGGTTCAAGATGGATGAGGAAGAGGGCTTCCACTTGACAACCTGTGGAAAAACTGATGGTACCAGCACACTAGTTCTCTCTGCATTCTGAATCTCTTTTCCAGCGTTTATCTCTCCTTCATCCTCCCCACAATCTCTTTTTATCTGGTTAGCTTAAGTGGTAGGGTGCAGCAGTGTTTGGGAGCAACTAGCCAAAAGCAGAAAGGCTACTAATTTATGTCATATTTTATCGCACACACAGTCAAACAATCTTGTGAGATCAGGTAATAATTAAACACGCTCACCAAGTATGTTTCTCTCAAATAATTCTATGAATCATCACTCAGATGAGTTATAGCAAAACAGCTACATCCAGCTTTCTGTTACAGTTTTCGAATCAGTTATATAAATTAAGTTTTATTAGTCATGTTTATTGTAAATTTGAGTGTATTAATACACTAGGTGTGATGCTGTTACCTTAATTATTATCCTAATGATGTTTTTGTGGCAGGTAATTTTGGCATTTAAAGGGGTAATTCACACAAAAATAAAAATGTCATAATTTAGTCAAACTCGTGTAGTTCCAAACCTGTATGAGTTTCTTCTGCAGAACAGTGTGGTTTTACTATTCTTTATATACTATTATGGAATTTATTAATAATTAGAATTAATAATAATTCTTCTTTTTTCAGTTTTATTATTTTTATTTTTATTTCAGTTTTAGTCATTTTAGTACTTCAACTTAAACCTATTTATTTCAGTTAGGTAACATTTCTCATTTTTTTAAACTAACTTTTTCAGGCTATATTTATATTTTAATTTCAGCTTCATTTCAATTGATTTTTAAAAGTTTTAGTTAGCGATAACAACACTGCTGTGGAACACAAAAGATAAATTTGTTGATGAATGCTAGCGTTCAAATAACACAGGACCCCCATTGAATTTCATTGTGTGGACAAAAAAAAAGACAACTTTCAAAGTATCTTCCTTTGTATTATACAGAAGAAATTCAGGTAGGTTTGCATTGATATAAGGGTGAGTAAATGATAGAATTTTAATTTTTGGGTGAACTATCCCTTTAAGTCAATTATACAATCTCCCTCTACACATTTGTGATGGTTGGGTCACGCATATGATGCTCGCCAGAGGTAGGTCAGTGTTCAATGTGGATTTCAAAAGCGCTCGACCCCACCCCACGGCTCCAGCGGAAGAGTCTGCACTGATGTAGTGCAAACCTGTCTCCTCTTTGCCTTTGTTTTCGCTCAGGCCCGGCGATTCTGCAAAGCATTCTTAAACGAGATAGGATCACACACACACACTCAAGGTCTAATGATAAGCAGCTGCTGCTTAAGTGATTTCAGAGCATGTTTTTTAAAAACACGATCAACTCCAATGTAATCCACCATTTCAGGCTCTTAGAAGAACGTACTGTAGTTGTGCTGAAAACCCGGACAAGAGAAAACGCGGAGAGACTTTGAACGGCTGCCGTGTGTACGAAATTGTTCCCAGTGACCCGACGATTAGTTCTCCGGCTAACCCTGATAGAACATCCCATTATGACTGACAGACATGAAGAGCTTAGCGAAGATGACAGAAAAAGCATAACTTAAGGAGGAGGGTCAAATGCGAAGCTGGATTACAAAGTCATGACTGAAACAGTGATTACATCAAAGTAGGCTTTGCGCGGAGATTTGATGCTACGTGACAATGTGAGGTTTTGTTCTGGGAGAAGTTCTCCATGAAAGGAATCCAGATTAACTGGCCACATTTCAGTATCATTTAAAATCAAAATTCAACTAGGACAACGAATGGTCGGAAGACACAGTCTCAGAAAACAACATGTCTTTGTCCCTTTTCCACAACTTAAGAACTTATAAAATTTAGGTGCAAAGACTTTAATTACTAGTTTAGAACAGGCAAACTCTATACAGCCAAGTAGCCTCAATTGGTACATCCAGTTTATGGTAAATGAGGCGTTTTAGGCGTTTCCCCCCCCTTTTCTTTGAATAAAATTGGCAGATAAAGCTGTATCGAGTTTGCTGAGTGAGAAGGGACATGTTTTTATACAGGGGTGTCTGTACTGCATCTGGGTTTATTAGCATTGTAGGTCCTGACACACTCCTCTGAGGTTTCAAGTCTGTCTGTCAGGAGTTTGGCTCGAACAATCCAAAGAGTTAGAGTTTTGTTTTCACATGAAGTACAAAGCCAACACCTCAGGCTTTTCACTTAACCTCAAAGGTCCGGAGTGTCTCAGGCCTGGCGCAAATGTTAAAATAAGGTTATAAAATACAGAGCATGGAAGAGGGGGGGGATACAAAATTCCAGTAGGACTATTATATTGCTCTTTGCAGACAAATATAAGAATTTTGTTTTCCTATTTCACACATTTGTTTCTAGGGATGGGTGACATCCAACATCTGACCAGTCAATTAAATCCTTTTAAAGAATCCCATCACAGACACCACATTTTAATGCAGTAGGTCAAGTAAAAAACTCATCTCAAGACCCTTGCAAAAACACATCTTATGTAAACGCACCCTAGAAAATGTGTCCAATCAGGTCAAACCGAAAACTCAAGTCAATACTGCATTCAGAGTATAAAAAAAATAGTGAAAAAAGATGGTTGCCTAAATGACTAGTTGACTTTGGAAATACACTATATTGCCAAAAGTATTGGGACACCCCTCCAAATCATTGAATTCAGGTGTTCCAATCACTTCCATGGCCACAGGTATATAAAATCAAGCACCTAGGAATGCAGACTGCTTCTACAAACATTTGTGAAAGAATGGGTCGCTCTCAGGTGCTAAGTGAATTCAAGCGTGGTACCGTGATAGGTTGCCACCTGTGCAACAAGTCCATTTGTGAAATTTCCTCACTACTAAATATTCCACGGTCAACTGTTAGTGGTATCATAACAAAGTGAAAGTAATTGGGAACAACAGCAACTCAGCCACAAAGTGGTAGGCCACGTAAAATCACAGAGCGGGGTCAGCGCATGCTGAGGCACACAGTGCGCAGAAGTCACCAACTTTCTGCAGAGTCAATAGCTACAGACCTCCAAACTTCCTGTGGCTTTCAGATTAGCTCAAGTACAGTGCGTAGAGAGCTTCATGGAATGGGTTTCCATGGCGGAGCAGCTGCATCCAAGCCTTACATCACCAAGTGCAATGCAAAGCGTCGGATGCAGTGGTGTAAAGCACGCCGCCACTGGACTCGAGAGCACTGGAGACGTGTTCTCTGGAGTGACGAATCATGCTTCTCTGTCTGGAAATCAGATGGACGAGTCTGGGTTTGGCGGTTGCCAGGAGAATGGTACTTTCCTGACTGCATTGTGCCAAGTGTAAAGTTTGGTGGAGGGGGGATTATGGTGTGGGGTTGTTTTTCAGGGGTTGGGCTTGGCCCCTTAGTTCCAGTGAAAGGAACTCTTAATGCTTCAGCATACCAAGACATTTTGGACAATTTCATGCTCCCAACTTTGTGGGAACAGTTTGGGGATGGCCCCTTCCTGTTCCAACATGACTGCGCACCAGTGCACAAAGCAAGGTCCATAAAGACATGGATGAGCGAGTTTGGTGCGGAGGAACTTGACTGGCCTGCACAGAGTCCTGACCTAAACCCGATAAAACACCTTTGGGATGAATTAGAGCGGAGACTGCGAGCCAGGCCTTCTCATCTAACATCAGTGCCTGACCTCACAAATGCGCTTCTAGAAGAATGGTCAAAAATTCCCATAAACACACTCCTAAACCTTGTGGAAAGCCTTCCCAGAAGAGTTGAAGCTGTAATAGCTGCAAAGGGTGGGCCAACTCCATATTAAACCCTACGGATTAAGAATGTTATCTCATTAGTTCATGCGCACGTAAACGCAGGCGTCCCAAAACTTTTGGCAATATATAGTGTATGTAGTTTGGCATATCCCTACTTGTTTCATACACTGAATGCAATATAAAAGTTTGATCTGTTTTGATCGTAGTTAAGGAACGACAGTATATGATCTTAGTATGTCAAACAGCACTTAAACATATAATAGCACATGGAAAATGCTGGAAAAAGTGTCTTCACAAATCACGGCACTCTTCAGGAGAAATACAAAGTGATTACAGATTTCAATAGTGCATATCTTATATGCAATGTCTTAACTTGCCAAATCGACAGTTGGATTTGTCAGTTCACTCACCACGAAATTACAATATACAAGCATTTTGTATCAAATACAAGGCCGAATTACTTTACTTTGCGTATTCACAGTATGTGACGTGATAAATATATTCTTTACAGAGCTAAGCTCAGGCTCAAATCCATACTAAAGCGGCATGTCTGTGCTTTAGCATTCACAGACCTGTGCTACAAATAGGCAGTGTGTGTATGCATGTATAGGTGAATTAGGAAGTGTAGGATCTTACTGGAGCACATGTTGATCTCTGTCCCACGCATTCCGTAGTAGCCTGATGGACAGGCGTGGAGACACTCTCCGTACTGCCTCATCCTCTCCCTCCTCAGGAACAGGAAGAGCTTGGGCTGGCAGTTCATACACCCGTTGTCCTTTGAACACACCGAGCAGCCTTTACAAATGGGATAAGCTCCATAGCTAGCTGCAATAAAGCAAGACACAAAACAGACACATTTACCAGCTAATAACAGCAAATAATGTTAAAGTGACATCTTGACAAGGGTTGCCAACAATCTCCATTTCTTTATAGCACATGCCACTTGAGATTTCAGTAAACCATTGATGATAAGTGACAATTGATCACAAAGTAAAAAACAAAAACAAAATACCTTTTATACCTTCATAAACCCTTGCATGCAGTCTGTTTTCCATTCTAACATGCGATAGTTTAAATATGGCAATTGTATGCAAATGTATACTGAATAGTAAATCAATTTAAATGCAATACAGAAGCTTCCCCAAGCGTTTTAATGTAAGACTCTAAAATACGGGACAAATTGCATCCCGTATGGACTGAATATGGAATGCAAGGTTGTTTGCTTAAATACAGGACTATCAGCAACCATAACCTTGACCTACATGAATGCAGAATGTACTGTAAGTAGCAAGACAAAAGCATACATTTTTATCAAAAACAACTTACTGTACACTTACACTTACTGAGGTTAAGTGCCTTGCTTAAGGGAGCAAGGGAGCATGGTGGTAGTTCATGACTCCTTTCTTGCAATCAAACCAGCAACGTAAAGTTGTAACCACTTCACCACAGAGCAAGCTAACTACAAAGTGCTCTGTTGAATGGTAAACGTGTGCTGCTATAGAACTGTCTAAGACATTTTCATTGACACATAAAACTTTCATTGACTAAAGAAACTGTCATTACCGTGACACTAGTGAGGCCTGACGTTTTCGCAGTACAGTGATTTGATTCAAAGCTCAACTCCTGTATGTAGAGTTCAGACAGCCGCTGAAAGCCCAAAACCACATCGACTCCAAGAAGGATCATGTTGCTGGTAGAAGACAAAGGAGCCAGTAACGACCATACTGTTTCACAATAAAGGTCTCTTAATGTAAGCTCCTTAGCGTCCTCTTTACAGGAAAATGTCCTTGGGCGCACACAATAGCTGCAAACCAGAGACATTGCTATTGATTGGAGCCAAGTTTTAAATATCACAAACCAAGATAGAGTAACAGTCCGAAGTGGACAACCCACCACAATGCTTTATAAAATATCAAGCATTTCGCTGACCTTTTTCCCATTCCCTTTTTCCCTCATCTTTTCTCAGTCTGAATAAATAACGGTGCACCATTTAAAAAAAAACATCAAAATTTCTGCATGGTTTAAAAAGATGTTACAGAGTTACAGTTAAAAAGATAAATAAATAATTATAATTTTTATTTTATCATTCTCATACTCCTCAATCTGTTCCGTAAATGAGCCATTTCATGTCAATATCTTTGCGCACTAAAAAAATTGCTCATTGGATGGTTGGAAATACCCAGAATGTACCCTAAAACCAGTGAGCATTAGGCCACTGTATTTGCTTACTGTAAATGTCATCATGTTTATGTTAATGTTTAGTTGAATAAGGCCCAAAATTGTATTCAAAATATACTTGGGGGCAGAATAAAACAACCTTAGTCTTTAATCTAGATTTCTAATGGTCATTAGAACTGAAACTGATAAAGGACTGAAAAGTTTAAGAAAAAATGCTTGACTACTTGAGATCAGAGCCTTTAATAGGTGACAAAAGACATACAGGAACCAGATTTTATACAATATACAACAATCACTACCTATTTATCTATTGTAGTGGAGGTAGTTCTACCAAAAAATCAGTGATGTTGAATTATAACAATACATTTGTAATCATCACAACATTTGTTATCTATATGCTAAACATGTGCTATACACATTCAAATTTACACTGTAAAAAGGCAATGTTGCCAATCAACTTGTCTGCAACAAAAAGCCCTAGAACTGATTAGGAATATTTATAGCATTTTTTGGGGTTTTTATCATGCTGTTTTCATGGTAACCAAAAATAGACAGCATTATTGTATAGCTTGTTTCATGCCATGTGACCTCTGTGTTTCTGTGACAAGGAAATGATCTGGACTCATTTTTTCCCCAACCACACATAAAGACATATGGTGTACAGTTTGAACATGTTTATAGAAACCTGACATTCACCGTAAATTGGTAAAAATCTCCCCAACTCAGCCCACACACTTCAGACATGATTGCGATCGTAGTGCAGAGAACAGGCGGAAACCAGGACTGGCGTGAGGTTGGAACTTCAAAAAGCCGAAAACTATCAGAGTGTTTCCCTTATTGAATTTCGTTAATTGAGGGTGGTATGGCAATATCACAACCCGTTTCCCCTGTTCCTTAATCATAGGGGTGTTATTCCTTTCATCCCACTGTCAGAGCTGTTTCAGCAAAGCCTTGCGGCAGTTAAATGATTTCTTTAACTGCTGCTGTCAACATGAGCTTGAACAATAAGATTGACCATGACCATCACATCAGCGCATCGATTGCCCTACATGATCATGCCGTTTCCCCCATCGCCTTGTGTTTGGCAGGGTTTTGCTTGTTATCAGTTGTATGGCATGCCATTCAGACCTGTATTGATGGGAAGTGCTCTCACTGGCCTAGTAATTATAAATGGAAAGAGTAAGGGAGACGGCACAGCTGACATTTTTTGCCTCATTCGAGATTTTTGGAACAGCAGCATGTCTGAGGACGGCTTTCCCAGCTCTGACCACAGGCATGTCAAAAAGGAGGCTGGGATCTAGTGCGTCTAGGGCAAGGGTGTCCAAGAGCCACCCTAGAGGGCCCAGTGCTTCCACATTTTACGGAAATCTTTTCACCGCCAGCTGATTTATACCTGGAGCTATGACTGGAGTCTTCCATTCTGCATCGTATTTTCATCAATTCATCAAGGGGATTAAATTCAAGCTCTAAACCAGAAAATTTGATGGCTTTCCAATATCACTGTCAAATCAGGCCTTAAAGAGATACTGGGACCCAAGAGGGGAAACAGTGGACAGAGGGAGACCATTCATTTTCTGCATTCAACTGTACTTATACTTAAACCCAAGCTAAATAGAAATCAAAGTTATGTCATAGCCATCATGTGGCATTTATGTGTCTTATTTGCACAGAAATCTTCAAAAACTGTTTGAATGATAAAAGGCCATCCAAGAAAAACCGAATGATCCAAGTGGCTTTCATACATGTAAACAACATCTCTGGCTATGTTTTTAAGTCACTCTAGAACGCTAATTATCTAAGTGTGTCGGTCTGGCAGAATTTCTAGTTCTACGTAAATTACAGTGGGATAAGCCTAATTTGGCTGCTAAGAGTGTTTTTTGTTCCAAGACTCATACCAGCGTGAGCTTTAAACTTTACCATAAGTCTGTCATGTTAACCTGCCGGAGTGTAACTTATGCTGGCAAGCGACTGTTTCAGAACTAAAACTATGATGATTTTTTTTTTAAAGAGAGAGGAACACATTTCTTGTTTTAACTTGACAAAAATCCACCCCTAAACCCAGAAATTTTTTTAAATAAACATTTTTTTCTGACTTCGATTTGATTGCACAGTTGAGCATGAACAAAATAATATATCAGGCTTTATATTCAGTCAATATTTTATCCATGTTTCAATTTGTGCACATTACCGAGCCAATAAAAAGAAAGGATAATACCCCTTCAGGAAACTAACACAAACAGATGTTAAAGGAATAGTTCACCCAAAAAAGACAAATCAGTCATTTCAAATTTCTGTATGACTTTCTTCTGTGAAACACAAGACATTTGAAAGTCAATGAGGTTCACAACATTGGGGGGGACGCAGCAAGGAACAAAAGTCATAGGTTTTAAACAGTTAGAGCAAATGACAACTGTAATATTTAGATGAACTATCCCTTTAAGTAGACTTAATATCTATTAGGTTTGCACATTAGTGACAGAACATATAATTAATTTTTAATTTAATTAATAATTAAAAATTATTGTGTAAATGAACAAGTGATCATCACAAGTCAAGGCGCATTACAGCACATTTTCAAAAATATACTTAAAGTAAGAAAAACTGGGGAAGAAACCAACAACAGTTTTAACAGTTTTATCATTTAAATTGTGCATTGTCCGCTTCTTTTGCAAGTGCATGTGGATAATCTGAGATGGCCTCTAACACATTAGGTATTATAATAGATTATTAAATTTCATAATCCATACAATGATGCAAACCCATGTTCAGCACATTATTCCAAAGAAAGAAAAAAAAAACTGTTTTTGTAATATTTTCTTAAAAGTAATAAGAGGCTCAGTCCAGCAAATGCACGTTGACTTCAATGTGTCCCTGCTACTTTGAAACGGTTCCAATGGCCCTGACATCAACCTGACAACCTGTGCACCTCTCTTTGAACTGTCCTTTCCCATAACAAAGCAAAATAGTTTACACCGAGAGCACGGGACAAATGTTTCACAAAACCAAAATATGCAAGTGCCTTCTTTCATCATGCATTAAACGATCCATCTACAACCTAAACAACTGTATTTACAAAGCCTTGTCCTCTTTGAACATCTTTGCTAAAGACACCACAAGGACTCCATTTTATTGTAGCCTGACCAGAAGACAAGACAATTTCTGCAAATCTTCTAGAGTGTGACACTGTATTGTGTAAAAGAACCAACAGACAGCTCGGTCATACCGTTTCCTCCATATCTATCAGCCAAGACACAAAATCACCAGTACAAACGGATTAGAGGTGGATGTCTTGAATTGTTTGGGGAGCAAAAATGAAGGGTTGTTATTCTTTTTGAAGATGTTATTTTGTTCTTAGCTATGTTTTCATTTCTTTCCCTAACTCTCTCAATCGTTCGCCACAGTTTTCTGGGCACTTACTTTCTTCTCTCATCTATAATAGACACATCACTGTTGACATCGCCTCTCAGGATCATCAAATGACAGGTAAGGCATCCAACTGCAGACAAATATTCATCTGCAGACATTAGTGCAATGAAATGTAACTTATGAGGAGTAAAATATCTCTCCAAAAATATTTTGTGCTAGTTTTACTGTGCCCAGTTTCTGTGGCGAGACTGTGGTTCATTCAGGTAAAAGCTAAATTCTTGGTCCTTCATTCATGCGAATCTCAAGCTCATAACACAATGTATGACGGCATTGTTGGACTGTGTTGCCTTCATTCAGCTTTGGCTGGCTTTGTTTTGAATCCTGATCAACAGTAATTACAGTGCAAGTGAGATCCGACAGAAAAAACGGTCTAAGGTACATTTAAAGTCTCTCAAACAACCGTGGAGCTCATCGCCTCAGGCCACCAGAGCTGGGAAGAAAGGGCAAACCTCACCTCAAACAAACAATCACAACACTGCCAACAACTCCCAGTGATCTCTCTTTCTCACACTCAAAAATACCTATGACATCATACAATGACATCATCCCTATCCCTATACTCTATGATATCATGCGTTATACAATATGTCAAGATTCAAAGCTGTAAAAAGTTAAAATACAAAAAAAACTCTAGAAGAGAAAGAGAAAGCAATAGTAGCTTCAACCCTGAGGCTAATTCAACGTTCATCCAATTAGTAAGAATTGTTTGAGAGACAGACGAGAGATCATTCTCTGTATCTCTCTACTTAAGCCATAATACTGTTACTGTTAAGCAAAGCAAAAGTGGAATCAATTACAATCTGATTTGTCTTAATGTTGCATATAAACTAGATTTACAGGAGCTTTACATGCCATTGTCACAATTAACTCAAAGAATACTAGGGCCCTATTATACACCCGGCATGACGCAAGTGTTTTTTGCTAGTTTCAGCCCTACGCAGTTATCATTTTCACATCCTGCGCCACGTTGTTTAAATAGCAAATGCATTTGCACCCATTTGTGTGCCCATGGGCGTGCTGGTTTGAAAACGAGGTTTGCTCAGATGCATTGTTGGCGCGTTGTTATTTTGAGGCAAATGAAATAGACTGTGCCACTGATTAACTGAAACCTGGTCTAAAGTCAATGCCGCAATATTTTTTTGTTATTTAAAGGGTGCATTAGTAAAATGCACCTATACTGCTCTACAAAGCAAAAAGGTAGTAACTGCATTTTTGGTCAAAAATTAGTTATTGTCATTTTCATGACATTCAACGCATCCTTTGTTATGTGACAAAACATCTTATCTGAAATGTGTGTCGTTTTGGAGTAACATAACAGCAACATGTCCAATAATCTACCTACAACTACTTAGGCTGGATGACAGGATAACTTTTAAGTCATTTTTCTCAGTTCTGCACTCTGCGTAGTTACTGCCTTTTTGCTTTGTAGGGCAGTATAGGTGGGTGCACAACGTGTGTAGACTCTCCTTATTACACACAGGGACGTGCAGCAGCACACATACATTTTTAAATATTAAAAATAAAAGGATTCCTCTCTGGAGAAGCATTCAGTTTTTCCGCTTGCAAATTGTGCCAAGTAAATATCAAATCCGACATGGTGTGAGTGCAATTGGCTTTTAAAGGGAATGGGAGATTAGGCTCTGATTGGTTTATTGCATGTTACGCCCAAAACACACCATTTACTCATTAAGAGAATAGGAACCCTTTTAGACCATGCACCTTGAGCACCGACCATTTTTCCCATCGTTAAACTAGCAAAAGTGGATTCGGACATGCCTATGTGCACTTGCGCCATGTGCTTTAGACCATGTACTTAAATCATTAAAATAGGGTCCCTAAAATAACTGAACTTTAAAGTTAAAGCCACCAACTGAAATTGTAAAAATAATGATTGGTTAAAGTTGACATTTTGGACCATTTAAACAAACAAGACACATGGGATAGCAAACTGGGATAAAAAAAATTATACATTTTACCTTTAAACCAGTGTTATTTTAGTATTATTTATAAAGTGGTATAGTTTTTTAATATTTTGAATTAGTTTTGTTTTTCTATTTCCAGTTTTCATTTTAGTTAATAATTTTGTATTTGTCATTTTTATTATTATTTTTTTTTACATTTCTAGCTTTATTTTATTTCAGTTTTAGTAACTTTAGTACTTCAGTTTAAATTTACTTTTTCAGTTAGTTGCCAAAGCTATATTTCTGCAAGTTTTTTTAGTTTTCATCTAATATTTATTATATTTTATTTCCAGTTTGTGAATTAACGAAAATTATTTGTAATAATTTTAATATTTTTGTAATTATTTGTAGTTTGTGTTTTAGTTAACAGTAACGAGGCTTTAAACCACCATACAAAATCAACCATAAAGATGTATTAGAGCACATAGAATAACAATATGATACAATATACTAAGCCCAGTAAGTCAGTCAGCTGTCTCATTTTGAAATTTTGTCATCATTTACTCACCCTCATGTTGCTCCAAGCTGTATAACTTTCATTCTTTCTTCAATGGAACACAAAAGAAGATGTTAGTCTGAATGACGGCCTCAGTCACCATTCACTTTCATTGTAATCTCCATTTGTGGAAGGAAGAAAGTCATACGGCATTGGAACAACATGATGGTAAATATTTTTGGGTGAACCATCCGTTTAGAATCAGAAATGCTCGCCTCTTATAATGGAAAAGAAATTGGGAGTATGCAATAAAACTTTCAGATCATCCACTAAAAGTGTGCCAGTCCCCACATTGTTCCACATGGTTGAAGACAGTACATGGAAAACTGCATCAATCCACCCGCATTTGTTGCATCTGACTTTATTTGTCATGGTCATGGGCATGGAAATCACACTTTGCTGAAGATTAATACACCAGAGCCAGAATGGTGGGATATGGCAGGGGTACGTTTTGCTCTAAAGGCACATTTCTCCTCCAATTTAGCAGAAAATATGCTGGACCTCACCTCCGACAACTTTGCAGCTGGAAATAGTCAGGATTTAGGCATCCATGTTTTTTCCCCCAACTCCAGTTTACTTTAACAGATTGTACTGTATGCATATGTTTACAATTTAGGGCAATCCCATTACTTATAATGATTCTGCACCATGTGTCTGAGTAAACACATTTGTTTCACTGCACCGGCTTATTAGCTTAGTGAGAGTGTTCCTGTGATACAGGCCCGGGAGACATGGCAAGCACAGATAGATTTGTAGATTGGATCACCACGATTGAATCGGTGGACTTGATATCCAAACATGCCTTGTAAGCTCGGGCAGCCGGTACTGGTGTTAGTGTTTGTTTGCAGTTGGTGCAAGACAAAAAGGGATTCAGAGGACCTGAGGGCAAACCTGCTGACGTGTATACTAATACCTTGGCTTGGCTTTTTAGTCCGCAGAGAGATCGGAGAGCATGCATACGGGCTGATTATTGTCTTTCATTTAAAGTAGGAAATACAGTTATTTAAGGTAGCCAATCATTTAAACTGTTTCTAGAACTTGCCTATAGTGTTTTCTAATTGATTAAACATTTATTCATTTATTTAGTTAAATGTCTTTAAAGCTTGGGGTTGGTAACCAAAAGTTTTCTGGTTCGATCACTGCAGGGAATGAGACATGAGAAAGAGTTTAAAGAAAGTGAATGTTGGATTTCCATTAACTTCGGGCAAACTGCAATAGTGTGGCGGAACTATGACGTCACTTTGTAGGCCAATCAGCAGTTAGCATCACGCTGGTTCCCTCGACAAAAACCCAATAAGATTTTCCCATAGGCTTTTGGATTATCACAATAAAATAAGCTTTGTGATCAACAAAAGTTTATAATACTTACACGTTTTGTCCATCAAGATAATTTCACAGATGAACACAAAGTATCTTGAGCTTGTGTTAACCATGGACGTTATTTCAGCCATTTAACCCATTCAAAAAACCCATTGACTTTGGGACGATGAAACCGAAAGTCCTAAAATGCTAACTCGCTTCCGGGGTTTGGCCTACAAAAATTCATCATAGTTCCACCACTGCTTTTAAGCATGAAAAAGCAGCCATTTTGATTAATGTAAATTACCATTTAAAAAAAGCAAATGCAATTGAAAAATACAATGAATAGCAGCACATATGCTGCAGTTCTACAATTAAAGTTTTGATTGAGAGGTCAAATAGCACTTTAACTGTAATGCCTCTCGTAAACACACACACACACAAAAGTTCTTTATGTGTGGACCAAAGACAGGTGCCGTAAGGTGCAAAAGGCAATCTGTCATGATGGGCTATGTGTGAGAAGATATGTTTCATGTTTCTGAACAGCTAGCTCTTTTTTTTAGAATGGAATTTGGAAGTTAGCAGCTTTTTCCACTCCATGATTTTTTTTTTTTTTTTAGTGTGAGATGTTCTGTTATGGTCTCAGGTCTGTAGAGAAAGATCAGAGGTGAGGTCTGAGAAGAATCAATTTCTCGATCAATATTTTGGTCTCATTTCCAGTAAAAATAACTAAACATCCTTAATAAAAGTTAAGTATGCGTGATTCACAAAACTGTGCCCAATAGTAAGACTTGTTCAAAAAGAATTTTATCTGTTATGAGCAGTTTTTAGTTTTATACCATTGGCAACATGTTTCAATATTATTATTTATTTAAATTATTATATTAAAATGAATTAAAAACATTCAATTTGTATTAAATTGTTTGGTAAATGCTTATATAAACCTTTAAAATGATAGAAGTGTAAAAAGAGTGGCAGAGAAGCAAAGACATGAGGGTGGTGGTGGAGAGGGTGGGAAGTGGAACGGTTAAAATTAGCACACCTGTTGGTAATTTATCACACATAAACCTCACACCTAATTTTCACACCTGTGGCACAATGGGTTCTGAATCCCACAATTCAGTCACACATGCTGTTCTACACACATGCTAAGCAGCTAGCAGTGGGTTTTCGGCGTGGAGAAAGAACAATGTCATTGCCAAAAGATCAGAGAAACGACGTGCCTGGGATTTTTTCACAACATTGAGCATTAGCGGACCTAACAAGACCCTCCTTTTCCTCCTGCCAGTGATCCGATCTCATGCCACATCATAAATACCACTGCAATCCCACAATCCAATACAAAGTTATGCAAAAGTTAAAAGGATAGTCCTCCCAAAAATGGACATTCTCTCATCATTAACTCACCCTCACGTCCTTACAAACATTGGGGGTTGTTCATCAAAACTCAAACCCTAAGTATGAGCACTAGTAATTGTGAAGCTTGCCTTAACAAACACCTCTAAAAACAAAGTTTAAAATTATGAGTGCACATAAAAACCCAGCAGACCTCCCTCTACACAGTATTGTTTGTCTTCACGCCTGAGTCTGTGCTATGCTGAGGAACATGAAAGGTATTACCTCATTAACCCTTTAACGAGACCTCTTCTCCACCTCCTTGCCTAAACTCTTCCCTACCAGGCCAGATCAGAAGTGATCCACAGGGTCAAAAGTGGAGAGCACCACGGGGGTGGCAGGCAGAAACATGCCGAGGAACCTCATATGGTCCCAACCACTGAGAGGGGACTTCAAAGCCTGATGCCCAAGACTGAGTCTTCTACTCCATAAATAGCTTCAGCAGACCCTCAAAAACTTCTATTGAGATAATTAAGCAAAAATTCAACAGGATACCACGCAACACCCATGCCATCAACTTCAAAAACGGTACACATACCATAAGCATAAGCTTGAAAATAACAAAAACAGGTTCTACAGTTGCGGTTTCCTGCACACATGGGTGGCACAATGTATAAAATCTGCGTGTATTGTTACAAATTTGTCAAATCCCCGTGAAAACCTGGCAAGCGAGGACATGCCAGAACACTTCCAGATACAAATGAACACCAGGGCAGGGTTTTATGTAATGGCCGCTCATCTCATCTGCTCCCCAGGGCAGAGCTTACACTAAAGAGCTCTGTTATAATCACTCAACTTCAACCTCTTCTTGCTCTTACCAAAACAAACCTGTCTGGCAGCCAGATACATCTCAGATACGGCCCCTGTATGGCCCCGTACTCCCATAAACACATTGGCCACACCATGCAACTTTCTTCTTTTGCTTTTGAGACTTATTGACCTTGTCAAAGAAGTTCTTGCTAAAAATGTTTGTTGACAAAAAGTGATAATGAAGATGAGGCGAAAAAGCATCATTATAATAATTAGATGACTCATTTAAAAATATTACTATTACTATAAATTTGATGTTGATTCATAGTATCTTGGGAATTGCCCTGTTTGAGATGAAAGAGCTGAATTCTGGTAAACTGAACTGCTTTATTTAAAACTCAATAGTCCTATAAAGAGTATATGAGATTAATTAACTATACATACAAAATTAACATAATATTACACCACTATTCAAAGGTTTAGGGTTTAAAAATACATGCTGTTTAAAATACATGCTGTTCTATTGAAATTTCTATTCAAAGTATCCTGCAAAAAAAAAAAAAAAAAAACATTGATCAATGTTTCCACAAAAAATATTAAGCAAAACAACTGTTTTCAACTTTGATAATAATAATTATTGATTCTTCAGCAGCATATTAGAGCATATTATTTTCAGCATATTAGATTCAAAGATCAAGTGATATTTAAGACCGGAGTAATGGCTGCTGAAAATTCAGCCTTGCCATCACAGGGATGAATTATTTTTGAAAAAAATATTAAAATAGAAAACGGTTGTTTTAAATGTTAAATGTAAATGTTTCACTGCATTTTAGTTTAAATAATGCAGACTTGATGAGCAATAACCTAAACGGTCTCTAAAAAACACAGTGATTGTTTATGCTGATAAATGACATGGTCTTTGATTTTTATATCTTACAGTGCTTTGTAATTACATAATGCTATTTTTTGACAACAAAAATTGCCTTTTTACTAAGATTATAATTGACTAAAATTAATGGATATGACATACAGAATGCATTTGAAGAAAATTTTCATCAAAAGACTATGGCCCTGTTTGGTATTAAGATCAGATCACAAGTGGATGACACTAAATATATGCGAAAACAGGGTCTAAAACGTTTTGAGCTTGTCCACTTTCAACCCTTTCCAGAGATAATGCATTCAGCCGGATTGCTTTCGTAGTGTAGATGCTCATGTGGTTGAATGTGTTCAAACAGCCACAAAAGACCCCCTTTACTCTCTAACTACTGACCTAATGCGTAAACATTATAGGAAGCTCCCTAGGCAGGCGGGATTTAAACTTTGTTGGCTGAAGATCCAAGTTTGGTTTGAAGATGGAAAACGTACCAAGCACAATGTTCTCTCTGTTCTTGTGGCTATCAGAGCAGAAATAAAAGCTGATGTTCTCCATATGTTTTCCTTCATCTCTGGGCGCATTCATATGTAAATTGCACAAGCTTATTTTGTCCATTAGATCGAAAGATCTGAAAAGCCCCAAACATTTACCCACTCAGACCCTCCCCTCAAAGAAATCATGACAGGAGTGGTTGAAAGTGGACAAAAGAAACAGATTAAAACACCAGGAATGTGTCTCCCTCATCCACTTGTGATCCGATAAACCAAAAACACATCTTAATACCAGGTGTAAACAGGGCCTATGACAAAAAACCAAAAAATGTTTGCAAAAACGTATTTTGCTTTAAAGACACCAGACCTTAGTTATAGTGACAAGCTGGTATTGTCCATTACTGGAGTGCCACCACCAAAGCCATTATTAACACATGAACATGAAACTACATGTGACCCTTGCCTGTGGATACCTTCAACGTACCGTCCCTCTCCGTGACAGCTGTTTACACAAGAGAAGACGGTGTGCCTCTGAGGTCTGGCTCTGGTTCAAATAAAATAATACGCAGTTGAAGTCAGCCAAGATGTAATACAAGTGGATAACTGAGTGGATGAAAAAAGGATGAATTTGTGAAATGTACATGGATATTTTCTCTTTCCCCAACTCCCAAACCTTTTCTTTATCATTCTCTGCCACCACTGGCCTGACCGCCTCTAAATATCTACATACCACTGAGCCTAGTGCGTAAGGACAAACGGACAATAAAGTGACAAAAACAGAGATATATTGAAGTCGCACAATACATTCATTCACCACAACTGAAGTCCTCTGCGTTTCAAAACTTAAGAGTCTGAGGAATGCGTTTTAATGCCACATGCTTATTAAAATCATAACTTGCACTTAGGAATTTCATCAAATTATGCGCAACAGATTACAAAGCATAAAACAGGGCTTTTTCCTCTTCAGTTTTCTATTTAGGTGGCACAATGCCAGACTATTACATGCATGCACACGACCCAGCAAAGACAATGCAAAAACAGACTACAATAGAATGGTGCAGGGATGACGTATTATGGTGCGTTCAAGTCATGTCGGAAAGATCGTATTTACGAGCTGAACGCACATGAACGCCACCACAATGTCGTAAATACGAGTGGGAAGCTCGGGATTTTCTTTAAACCCCGATCTGTACGAGTTGGGGGCGTGTCAGTGTGAAACATGTACATGTGAACAATACTTAGGTATTTAGCAGTGACATTGTCAGGCTTTTCTATTTACAACGAAGTAAGCTGATTCCCAGCAAAAAATACGATAGCATCATAATATAAAAATGTATGTAACAATAAAATTTACAATGGCTTCATAAATTAATTAAAAACATAAAAAAGCTCTACATTTTCAAAAAGCAGAAGTGTTGTTATTTTGTGTAATTAATTTAGAGAAGGCACACCGCCATCATACTCTGACGAAAGTGACTTGAACGCACCTACCGTTGTACACACGACTTCCCACCTCATAAATACAAACTTCCCAGGAGGACTTGAACGCACCATTATTGTAGGGCAAGCCGGAAGTTAGCATCACCTTGATTCCCTCGACAAAAAACCCAATAGATTTTTCCATTGGCTTTTGAATTATTGCAGACAATAAGGTCTTTGACAACAAAAGCATATGATTCTTATACATTTTATATAATAGTATAATCTCAATCTCAAATACACACTACTATTTAGTTTGGAGTCAGTAAGATTTTAAAAGTTTTTGAAAAAGTCTCTTATGCTAACCAAGGCTACGTTTATTTGATCCAAAATACAGTAAAAACATGAATATTATATATTATTACAATTTAAAATATAATTTATTCCTGTAATGGCAAGCTGAATTTTCAGCAGCCATTACTCCAGTCTTCAGTGTCACATGATCCTTCAAAAATCATTGATTTGGTGCTCAAGAAACATTTCTTATCATTATCAATGACAGTTAAAAAAAAACATTTGTGCTGCCTAATATGTTTGTGGAAACCATGATACTTTTTTGAGGATTCTTTGACAAATAAAAAGTTTCAAAAGAATTTGAAATCTTACTGAGCCCAAACTTTTGAATAGCGAGCTAATTAAATATTTTCTTAATTATATATATATATATATATAGCTGTGTCCCTCATATATATATTAGAAAGGTTCTGTTACTCTTGGGAGAACAAATACCTCTGTGAGAGAGAACTTATAAACCATGTTAGTGACGGCATGATAGTAATGAAGTTAATTGAGCATTTTATACTCCTAGCCATAACAAATTCATAAGATTGACACAAAATGGTCTGAATAATAGCTTACAATGATTATTTCCCATTGCAAAAAGCACACAGCTTATAATATAAAAGAGAACAGAATGTTTTAAAGACCTTTTTGTTTAGTTTCTTTTGCATTAATCCAGTTTTGCGATGACTCATGACTCCGAACAAATACGCCAATTACAGATACTGCTGGCTACTGCTCACAAACCACTGACACTCACTTTCTCATCAAGGACTAGTGACCCTTGAGGACCCCTTCACATCCGAGTTGCATGTTGAATCCTCACAGAAAGAGAGGGAGGGTGAGAGACAAAGAAAGACAATGAGCTTAGCGCCAGGGCACTATAATGACTACCATGCCTGGCCTTGATTAAAACCACACCAGGACTTCTGGGTTCCACAGGCAGGCGGGCAGCAGGCAGGGTGTCTCTGCCTCCCTTTCAAGCTCTTAGAAGGTCCAGACGTCCTCGACCTAGACCCACGATGGAGACGGGCACAATGACAGGGCAAAGGGGACGAGACCCAAGCTCGATTCACAAACAAATTACAAGCAAGAGTTTAGCTTTATTGCCCCTGACCGTCTCACTTCCGCACCATGCTGAAAGCAAGGCGTGTGGATGGCTGTTTTGATGTGGTGTGGATGCGTAATTAGAGGTCCTATCAAGCGCAGGGGAACAGAGGAGGCCTGTCCATCTGTCGGGTGTTAGAGAGACTGGGAGGGGGAAACAGCAGCCCAACGTTCCCCCTTGTTGTTGTTCCAGCGATTTGTGTAGGCGTGGATGTAAATATCTATCAGAGCCAAAGACAGGCCACACACGCCTGCATATGTATCTCTGTGCATTTCTGTCTGAGGAAGCCTCTAGAGCTCAAATTACAACAAGGCCCTCGCCGATCGATTCAGACTTGGTAGGAGGCCTGAACGCATACGGACGGACACACTCGCAAACGGAGAACAAATGCAGTACAGAATAGAACCTGGCAAGGCCTGGGAACACAGAGAGCCTACTCAATGCAGTTCGATTCCTCCAACCCTTCCACGGCACTTTGAACCACCAATTAAATTCTTTAAAATGTCCAGCACACTCAGCTGACACCCCATTACCCTGTCTGTGCTCTCCCGTCCTTTCTCATATAGCTGGTTCAAGATGAGGTGATTCAAATGGAACTGTATGATGCAAAAGAACAGCAGGTTTGTTTTTACATTGAAGCTCCGTTTCAAAAGCTATAGTGAACTTCCTCGCTGTCTACTACCTACACAGGCAGCTGCATTCTAGAGCAGCATCCTAACTAAAATGTAACCGCCAAATCTTAAGTGATTTGGAACACTCTACAAAGGCAGGAATTCATCATACAAAATGCTATGCATAGGACACTCGACTCAGTTTCAATGTAGGAAACTCTAGAGGAATGACTTGATATTTCAGTGAGCAGAGGGATATATATAGCCTATATATATATATATATATATATATATATATATATATATAGGCTATGGCTTCTATATGAAGGACACAAGCAATGCTGTCATAAAAAATGGGTATTTTTGGCAAATACATGGGTAAATGGGTACATTTTTGGCAAATATACATCGCACATATGATGCCTTAAAAAGTTGCCTATAGAGGAATCTTACTAGGATTTGGAACAGAGCAAATATCTGTCACAGAACAGGCAAAACTATGTCCGTTACATGCACAATGTTTGTCACACTTCATCAAATGTCCAGATGATACCAAGTAGAACCAGTACTTAATGTAAAAAGCAATGCTTTTGAATAACATGCATGGTACAGATGTGCAAATGTAAATTACGCATTCTTTCAAAATCAAACGGACTGAAACAGAAAGCACGGGTCGCAAGATGTACCTTTTAAAAATGAACTACATTTAACTTGACATGCCATCTTAAAAGTGCAAAGCTCTTGCTCCTGATGGTGAAGAAATTGAGACATTGTAAAGGCCAAATATGTCCATCTCATTTACATCTTCAGATATCACTTGTGTCATTGTATGATTCAAGTTACTATTTTAAACAATTTGTTTAAATGATAAAACAACTTGTGTTATGTTCACCTCTTGTAAACAAGTCCCATTTTCAAAAGTTTTATTGCTCAATAAACTCAAGAGAATCAAACTCAACTGGCTTACCATATTTAGTAGCCTTACAAGAAATGCATTAAAGTAAAATTACTTTAGGGGACTGGCTGTTGTGGAAATAACAGAGGTGAGAATAAAAAAAAAAAAATCTCCCTGGAATTTAAAAGGCACAGTAGACTTTTTGTCTATGGCACTAGAGTTTTCAATCACCATTGGGAAATATGTAGCGTATTATAATAAGATTTATATAATAAGTCTATTTTATTTCACGTTTCCGAAAATGAACTTTTACAGTGTGGTAAATTGTAGCCTGAGAGCAAACCATCTGTTTGGCATTTAGCTTTGCCAACATATGGGATCTTCTGATGACAATGATTGAGGCCAGTGTACAGGATGCCACATTACCAAAGTACATAAAAAATTTAAAAAAAAAAAAAAAAAAACTATGAACGCACAATGGGTATTTCTCTGCCGCAACATTACGAATGAAGGTGGAAAGTCTTACGAAACCTCTCTCAGCTGCAATGCTCACCAATTCTCCATATTGAACATGAGTACCCTTGGTGACAAGGAAAGCGTTCGGACACAGGACGCCTGGTTTGGGACTGATTAAATTAATTAGTTCACTGAGTTAATAGTGAAGTGGATGTGGACACAGTCTTTTAGTAGTACATTTAAAAGGGATAATTTCTTTTTTGTTCTGTGCAACAAAGAAATTCATACAGGTTTGGAACTTTTCAAAATTGTGTAACACTTAAAGGGTTAGTTCACCCAAAAATGAATATTACCCCATGATTCACTCACCCTCAAGCCATCCTAGGTGTATATGACGTTATTTTTCAGATCAATACAATTGGTATTGATCAACTTTGTAGTAGCAGTGAATAGAGGATGAGATTTTGAAGCCCAAAAAAGTGTAAGCATCCACATAAAAAAAAATATCCACACAGCTCCGGGGGTTAATAAAGGCTTTCGGAAGTGAAGCGATGCGTTTGTGAATTTAAAACTTTGAAAAAAACCTAAAATAATTAGCTTTCAGGAGACGGCCGTACGCACGTCGACTTATGCCAAAAGAGTAACCCCGTCACTTGATGTAGGAGTAGTGTAAGCTTAGACACCTCTTGTGCGGTTCAAACAAATAGGGCTGGGCAACAAACTCAAGCTCCTCTTCTCTTATATTGAAATCCTCTGACATTTCTCTTTAAAGGTGCCATCGAATGGAAAATTGAATTTACCTTGGCATAGTTGAATAATAAGAGTTCAGTACATGGAAATGACATACAGTGAGTCTCAAACACCATTGTTTCCTACTTCTTATACAAATCTCATTTGTTGAAAAGACCTCCGAAGAACAGGCGAATCTCAACATTACGTAACAGTCGGGCTCATTAATATGTACGCCCCCAATATTTGCATATGCCAGCCCATGTTCAAGGCATTACACAAGGGCAGCCAGTATTAACGTCTGGATCTGTGCACAGCTGAATCATCAGACTAGGTAAACTAGCAAGAACAACAGCGAAAAATGGCAGATGGAGCGATAATAACTGACATGATCCATGATATCCTGATATAATTTTTTTAATGATATCTGTAAATTGTCTTTCTAAATGTTTCGTTAGCATGTTGCTAATGTATTGTTAAATGTGGTTAAAGTTACTATCGTTTCTTACAGTATTCACAGAGACAAGTCGCTATTTTCATTTTTAAACACTTGCAGTCTGTATAATTCATAAACACAACTTCATTCTTTATAAATCTCTCCAACAGTGTGTAATGTTAGCTTTAGCCACAAAGCACTATCAAACTCATTCAGAATCAAATGTAAACATCCAAATAAATACTATACTCACATGATCTGATGTATGCATGCAGCATGCATGACGAACACTTTGTAAAGATCCATTTTGAGGGTTATATTAGCTGTGTGAACTCTGTTTATGCTGTTTAAGGCAAGCGCGAGCTCCAGGGGTGGGGAGCGTGAGGAATTAAAGGGGCCGCAGCCTGAATCGGTGCATAGTTAATGATGCGCCAAAATAGGCAAATAAAAAAATTTATTAAAAAAAAAAACTATGGTGTATTTTGAGCTGAAACTTCACAGACACATTCAGGGGACACCTTAGACTTATATTACATCTTGTAAAAACGTTCGATGGCACCTTTAAAAATTCTTGTTTTAGAATTCTAATTCTTGACCAGTGTTTTGTTTTGCTCTATCCTCTGTGCTTCCGTGTTCATCAATACGTCAAGTGTTGGGTCAGCGGTTACTTATTCGCCGTAAATCGAGGCATCGAGGTCTGTCTGAAGCTAGTTATTTTAGTTTTTAAAGTTTTAAATATGGATATTTTTCTTTCACCAATGCATCACTTCGCTTCAGAAGGCCTTTTATAATGGATGCTTGCACTTTTTTGGGCTTCAGAATCTCATCTTCTATTCATTGCCATTATAAAGCTTAGAAGAGCCAGGACATTATTTAATATAACTCAGATTGTGTTCATCTGAAAGAAGAAAGTCATATATACCTAGGATGGCTTGAGGGTGAGTAAATCATGGGGTAATTTTTATTTTTGGGTAAACTAACCCTTTAAACTGTGCAGCTTATTAATTGTGCTATAACTTTTTTACGCAATCAGTCCCACATCTATCTATATGCAGTATAACATGGTGAGGCCTGTTCTGAGTGGAACCTGTCCTGTTATACCGCTGTATGGTCTTGACCACAGTGCTGCAGCTCAGTTTCAGGGTCTTGGCAATCTTCTTATAGCTTACGCCATCTTTATGTAGAGCAACAATTATTTTTTTCAGATCCTCAGAGAGTTCTTTGCCATGAGGTGTCATGTTGAACTTCCAGTGACCAGTATGAGAGAGTGAGAGCGATAACACCAAATTTAACACACCTGCTCCCCATTCACACCTGAGACCTTGTAACACTAGCGAGTCACATGATACCGGGGAGGGAAAATGGCTAATTGGGCCCAATTTGGACATTTTCACTTAGGGGTGTACTCACTTTTGTAGCCAGCGGTTTAGACATTACTGGCTGAGTGTTGAGTTATTTTGAGGGGACAGCAAATTTACACTGTTATACAAGCTGTACACTCACTACTTTACATTGTAGCAAAGTGTATTTTCTTCAGTGTTGTCACATGAAAAGATATAATAAAATATTTACAAAAATGTGAGGGGTGTACTAACTTCTGTGAGATACTGTATACATAAGCACCACATTCTGCAGATATTGTAAAAAAAAAAAAAGGAAAAAAAAAAAAGTTATCCTTCAGGATAACAGAATGGTGAAAGAGAGAGACAGAAAGAGAGAGGGACATCTTATCAGTTCGCTTAGAACACCAAAAGATTTAATCCTTCTCAGGTGATGGTGCTCCCATTAAACCATCTCTAACTGATCTCCTCAAATATGCCATCCATCCCTCCCCTCAGTCTCTCCTGCCCCAGATCAAACTCTTTGTCTAATGATATTCTCTCTCACGCACACTCAATTCTCAGAGATTCGCCAAAGCGATCACAAGCTATGGTGCGACAGGAAAGGGACACAGTGAATACACCCAACACCATCTAACCTGCTGGAATAAAAAAGTCACTCCTGGCCAGAGGAATGAATGGCTGGGTGAGAGAGTTGGCTGTACTTGACGAAATTAAATGAACATCAATTCCATAGAACATCACTTCCATTATGGATTAGAATGAAAAGGCATGTCACATTTTCCAAAAGAAGAGTGGCAGAATGTTTTTCTTTTTGTTTAAATAAAGAGGCTCTGGAGCAGTCACCCATCCTGTCACATACTTCATCAAGACATTAAATGGCACGAACATAGCAAGAGCCAACATTAACACTTACACCCATAAACCTGGGACCTTACATAAACTTGTAGAAAGCGTAGCTCTAAACAGTTCTCTGTCCATACTCTTTTTAGACGTCTTCCCGAACAGATTTTAATGACATGATCACTGTAAAACAAAGAAGTCTTTTACATCCTACACTTTCGCAGTTTCACCACACAGGCCATTTTTTCTTACATATATTCTTTAATTATATACAATGAGCTGCACACACCAAAAGTTCATCCAAAAATGAAAGGGTAACACTTTACAATATGGTTCATTAGTTAACATTAGTTAACTACATGAGTTAACTAATAATGAACTGCACTTATAAAGCATTTATTAATCTTTGTTAATGTTAAATTCATCATTTACTAATACTATTATTAAAATCTTGTTGCACTGTGAAATGAACTAACATGAACAAACAATGAATAACTGTATTTTCATTAACTAACGTTAACGAAGATTAGTAAATACAGTAACAAATGTATTGCTCATGGTTAGTTCATGTTAGTTAATACATTAACTAATGTTTAACTAATGAACCTTATTGTAAAGTGTTACCAATGAAAGCTCTGTAATCATTTACTCACCCTCACATTGTTCCGAACCTGTATGAATTTCCAAACCTGTATGCAAAACATTGACTATCATTGCATGGGAAAAAAAAAAAAAAAAAAACACAAACAAAAAAATTGTTCAAAATGTCGTCTTTTGTGCGCCACAGAAGAAAGAAATGCAAAAAGGTTTGGATTTACTAAACTATGAACCATATACACTGATCATCTCGCATTTCATTTTTATGAAATATTTATCTATACAAAACAGTTCCTGAGGCATAATGGGACAGATCGCCATTTGCTGCCAGCAGATTAAGATATAACTGTTCGATAGTGTTAAAATACAGGTGCTTTCCCCCTAATCCCTTCAGGGTGAAGCTGGGGAGCTCAGGGATGGAGCTAAGCCTTTCCTCTCTTCCACTTTCCCATGGATTACCGCGACTGTGTTTCTCTGGAAACAGACTTCTATTAGTTCCATTACTGTGAGCTTAATCGGGCCGTTCATCAGAGCTAGCCGCTCCTTAACCTCCTGTAGTGCAAAGTTTCACTTAAAGTGCAAGTAGATGGCTTATGCACAGAGATTGGCCGAATTCATATTCATATGTTCTTATGATACTAAAAAGTCGGAAGTTGACGCATTTAGAGCAGTAGCTCTGAGGCAAAAGTATTAACAGCCCTCCTGAGCCTGGCTTGTCAAACCTGCAAGTCCTGTATGTGAATGTTCTCTAGTCTGCGCTGGTACGCAAGCCCACAGTTTTATGTAGTCAGCAGGTGGCATCATTAGCCAGAGAATAAAAATGAAAAGTATTACCCCTGGGCCAAGCAATGATATCATTGCAAACTC
Organism: Megalobrama amblycephala; assembly: GCF_018812025.1. Classification (NCBI taxonomy): domain Eukaryota; kingdom Metazoa; phylum Chordata; class Actinopteri; order Cypriniformes; family Xenocyprididae; genus Megalobrama; species Megalobrama amblycephala. The sequence continues at coordinate 20,736,351 of NC_063056.1, read as the reverse complement.
GCTGGCATCTGTAAAGCACTGAATGGGGGGTACAGAGGTGCAAATTTAATGTGTCTTGCTGCTGGCTTTGTTATATTCATTTGAGGAAGGCTGTGTGAATACAAAGCCAATCACGGATAAAAACACAGAAAAAATATGATTTGAGCTTCGATTTAAGTCATGCGTTCCTGCTCAGCTTTAGTAGAGTATCTGTTGAAAATAAATACAGTTGTGGGGTGGTTAAGACAAAGCCTTGTAAAATACGGTTCAAGAGGATTGACTGTGCCGCTGGGGTGATGTGGGATTGTAGAGTGCACACAAGCATGCCAGAAAAGACTGCATATAAAGCTGTCTCAAGTGTGCCGAGGGCAAGAAAAACACTTCAGCATTTTAGACTCAATTGAATAGCGATACAGCTCTCAAAAAGTATGATGAATATAGGAACGAAGCAAATATAAAAGCTTAATGGCATTTCAAATGACCAAAGCAAGCCCCGTATGTACACGCACCTTTCAGTCTGCAGGATCAAACTCAAACAAATAGAGTTCACTGCTCCTCCAAGGCATGATTTACAAACGTGTCACCATTTACACATACAGTACACAGGATCCCGCTCACCTCCAGATGCACTTCTGCCACCATTTTCCCCATCAAACTCCCCCAATCCTCCTGAAAATGCTTAACTAGTCTGCCTCTGCCAACAAGTTTGATCCTATTAAGAAAATTATATTACGTAGTATCTGAAATCGCAAATCTTGTAGAAAAACAGTGGGGCTGAAAACTTGTGTGTGCCAGTTCCCTACAGTGTCTGGCTGATTATTTGCAGATGGGCAGTGGTTGGGGCTCTCAGCCGGAGCAGAGGTTTCCCCTGGCATGCCATGCATGTGATTAAATCTATGAATGCCTCCAAATTTACATCTCTGCGGATTTAAGAGCGCACATCAGCATGGTGTCAGCAAGTGTCTTCATTTGGGCTCAATTTCAATTGGGAGACATGTAGGCGGTTGTCCTGTCACATGCAGTGAATGATGTTCAAGAGTTTGAGGCTTAGGGGGGGACGGTTAAGTTTGAAATGTTTGACCCCTGTGTCCATATGCGTTGGATAAGCAAGGCAACCCTCATATTTACTGATGGGTTAAATCCCTGTGGCTCTTAAGTGTGGATTGTTATACTTGCAGCAGTTGTTCAAAGCTTAATCAATGCCTGTCTGTGAGATCAATTAAAAGCGGCTTAGGGCAAGAGAAGGGTCAGTGCATTTGAAAAGGGGAAAGGAAAGCTCAACTATTCATCAGATGGCCACCAGACAGCGCCGCACTGTGAGGGTCTGTTCTACAGTCAGTACTTTTGAGAATAAATTGCCCATATTATTTAACATAGCCTAGTGTAGGCTACACAACTCTCCAAAAACACTAACTAACCAACTCATTACAATCACGATGAGATATTTGACATTATAAAATCAAGGCTTAAGTAAAGTGTGCGAATTATTAATTGACTTTCAGGGTGTCGACTTTTTAAAAAATGGCAGTAATTTTCCGAACGCAATTATCTTATGGCGTCCCTAGCACACTTATCCAACCGGCTCCTATCTTTTAAAGCAGAACATTAAAGATTAAATTTATGATAAATGTGTGAATTTATAATAAAATGATACATAAAGACAGTAGCTACTTACGTTTATAGACGTAGACGAAACATCTGTAGACGAAAGCAACTTCTGTAGCTATTTAGCGCACTCTGTCAAACTTTTCAGCTTACTGGTCTATTCATTTTTTTAAACCGGCTCTCTCAGTTGTTCGTGTCATGTTGTCTACTAACGTAAAAAGAGCGTTTATACAGCTCTTTAACAGAGCTGGATAATGGGCGCCGTAATTTATAACAAATTAAATGCGTAATTAGTTAGACAGGATGCTGAATTCACGTTTGGACCTTTAAAACGTCATCTTTACGCATCATTTGGAGACACCGTAAAGAACTTACATTCTCTGACAGGATGCTGAAACACAATCTTGAAGGTACAACAACTCTTTTCTTTTTAAATTCAGACAGTAAACGTCCTAAAACACCTTAAAGTATAGGGGAAAACTGCATTCTTGGATTCACTTCAGTATGCCAAAAAATAAATACAGCAAAATAAATAGGCTACAAGGACGAGTAACAGGTTATTTATTCAATTTTATGTTAAAAGTGTCTCATTTTTTAACGTTTTGGCAACATACGTGTGACTAAAACTACGGTGCCCTGAGGTACCTACCTTAATAGGTATTAATCGAAATGTTGTACGTTTAAACGTGAAATGAAATGATCCATGAACATCCTTGAGAAAGACAGCGAACCTCATTCTACCTCATTTTTCGCAAAAATAACAGTTAAAACTAGTTATTTTTGCTGTTGTAAAACTAATGCAACTCGCCACCGCTTCCATCAAAGTGTTAAATAAAATGACAAAAAGATTCTGAAAGCGTACTACGGTTACCATGGTAATTTTTTTGTGATGAGAAGTAGCGTAACATCAGGTGGGACTGTCCCTGTCATACGCTTACCGAAAGTCTGTCCATGTGGAATCGTCAGCTAAATGGCTAATTTGTAAATTAATATGCTAAAGCATCTATCAAAGCCACATGCACAGTTCACTCACCTCTTTTGTTTCTTCTCCAGCGGTGAGACTGCTGCGTCTGACAGTGGCTGTAGTCCACACAGTTCAACACGATCAGCGCAAATGAGAACAGGCGAAACTGCATCTGGGCGGCTGTATGATTGTCCCGACTCACGGTAGAAAGCGTCAAAGGTAGCCTACTCGCCGCGAGCCTTCAATGTCCGTATAAGAGGTTTCAATATGTATATTTTTCCACAGAGGAGCAGGGAGTTGAGGAGTCCGGACTCGGTTGTGTCACACATTAGAGGGGTAGAGAAAACACCATTTCTCACCACCGGTTAATGTCATTTTAGAGAGCGAAACGTGCTTTTTTACACTAAAAAGTGTCTCGTTAATGTCTGTGGAGAAAGAAAAAGCTTTTAACTTGAGCTTCTTTGAGTAACAGTTACACCTTGATGGATCAATGTGTTTGCGAGTGAACTATTTCATTCAAAAGAACTTAAGGAATTAGCGAATCTCCAAAAGCGCACGAGACGCGGGATGCCCTCAAAAGTAGATGCACGGAGCGAAAGAAATATACCTGCGCGAGTCCAGTCCAAAAAAAGAGAAGAGAAACTTAGCCTATACATCAAGTTCCTTCCGACTGCCAAAGTGGACTTGGAACATCCAGCATCCCTCTCGCAGGAAAAGTTTAGTCCTTTCGTCCCCTAGACAGAGTGAGAAAACACATGGATGCAATAGTCTGCAAAAGCTCTAGAATAAACCCTTGAGGTGCATGAGGATGTGTGTGTAACTGTGGCATATGCTGCAGTGCTCGGCTGGTGATGGAGTATCACTCTACTGGTGCTGATGCTATATAGGCGCTGCTGTCACGTGGAGACTCCAAGATCTTGTGGGGCTTTTCGGAGCACTTTCAGAAGCCCCTCGGCCAGAGAGAGGGCTGTTTCCCCCCTCCTTGTTTAAGTTTTAGAAGATGACAAATGGAATTTCTCCTACTGTATCTATACAACACAGATTAGCTTCCCCAGGGTCCTAGTGCATTTGTTTGAATTCAAAGTAGTGTACGTTTTATAATTTATTTACTTTTTTTTCCTCCTCTAAATCATGAATCTGAACCGTTTATATAAAACACAGTAACATCACATAAAATACAACTTATGATACTGCATATACAATACCTGAACTGCAATCTTCATTCTACCGTTTCATCCTGTTGGGAAAACAAACAAACAAACAAACAAACAAAAAATTAAAATAGCCTACGATGGTTTTGCTGGTCTTTACTAGTCTCTGTGAGCAATTTTCAGATGGGAAGACTAGCTTGGCGACCCAATAAACCAGCTGAACTCTTGCTTGGCTAGATGGAGAGACCAGTTTAAACCTACTTGGGATGGTTTCATTTTATTTATTTATTTATTTTAGCAGGGATGAAACCGCAAAACTAAAAATATACAGTATTGCAAGAAAAAATATGCATACTCGTATGATCCCAGGTATAATGGTGTAAATGTCTCAGTTTTGGAAACTGTAAACACTCAAAATTTAAAGAGTGCAATTTATTTGATATATTAGGATTAATACAACTTACTCTCTCTATTCAGGTCGATTATAACAGCTTTCGTTTAACATACTATAATTAGTTTAAACAAGTTTTTAAAACCATTTAAAAGTACAAAAAGAATGAGTGCTGAGGCAATTTTCCTTTAGAAGCTTCTTTGCCAAAATGGACATTAATTGCTTTGAAATGCAAGAAATGTCTTACCCAGCCTGACCACTAGGTGTGGCACTTAATCTTTTATTTATATATCAATTTTTCCATGTTCTTTGACTACATCTTAAAATGTCTTTTCCCCTTCTGTCAGTTAGCTAGAAATCTTCCAGGTTAGGTTAAGGTGTGAAGCACCTGATTCAGGTACCAATACACTTATTTATAGCAAACAGGTGTTATTCAAGGCAGCACTTTGTGTATTTCACAGAAAAGTCCATCCGTCCTTAAAAACAGTCCGCACAGACCCTCCGTTACCCTTCTCAGGAAAATAAAAAATAAAAAAAATAAACGAAAACCTTGTCATTTCTAAGTGATGACACTCTCTTCTCCAGAGCCCTTTGATGTTCAGATCAAAGTGAAATTCTCCCAAAGTCAATGTTAATTATATGACAGCTATTTGTCTCTATCAGTACAACACAATAGAGTTTCATTTCTCATAAAAAAAAAAAAAATCTTATTGAAGATATGTATTTATTCATCTGCCTTCATTACTAGAGTTGTATCAGGTTGCTTTCAGAGTACCTGAAGACTTTCCATCTCGGTTTACTATACCCTTTTACTGGATAGACATTTAAGTGCATACTATACATAAAACCTAAATATAAAACCGAAGCACCTGAAGTGATTCCCTGACAATGTAAAGCTTCTGCATTAGGACAGACTCTGTAATGATCTCTCGTATTACAGAAAAAAGCTACTCTAAATATAGGCCTGCCCTTGTAAAAATGCATTTGCAAGTTGGAAAACAGGACTCAAGGAATAATCCCGACAAAAATTTATTAGGGAACATGCGTTGTATATTTTAATTATGTGGCCTGTTTTTGAACAAATGCCTTAACCTTTTCACGTAGGGGAAAAGGAATGAACAATGCGAAAAAGGGAAAGATTATGTAGCCCTTTTAACCAAAACCTACGTTGACCTTTTCGTTTGGGTGTTTGTTTATTTATTTTAAGTGAAGTGACAGACGTTGTGGTGGACAACCTTCTCAGCCGCACGTCTGCTGTTGGTCTGGATGTCTTACTAAAACAACATCTGAGACAGCACTCCTAAGGTGAATGTGATAATTAAGGGCTAGGAGGGTTTTATTTTCGTAATGTGTCATGGCACAGGACCGGTAAACCAATCACTTTAGCCCACCCCCCCTTCCTCCCCGCCTGCTCGCTCCCTCGCTCGCTCGCTGGGAAAGTAAAGGTGACGTCAGTTGTTTTAGATGTCTGGCTGAGAGCCCGAGCGCTGTGGCAGCTATAAGCCCCCTCTTCACTCGTCCAAAGAGACAGGGCCCATAAACATGTCAGCTGATAGAGAGGCCAAAGCAGACATTAAGACACGCTTCGAATCCCAGCCTGCAGCGTCTGCGAGCGGCAGGGATAGAAATAGAAAACGTATAGAGCGAGAGACTGTAGGTGTCATGCGCGGAAGATGTGATGAGATGGGAAAGGTGGAGAGGCATTACGTTGATTGTCTAGCGCAGCTGACGTGCCCGTCTGCAAACAAAGAGGACGGGCGGCATTGAAAATGACAACGGGAATCGGGACGATCACCTTTCCGTGCCCTCTTCGCCGCAGCGGAGTGGGCCGCTACATAACAGCGCCGTAAACGCAGCAGACTAAACACTCATTCATCATTACGGCGCATGCATGTGCAGCGCACAAAACCCCCCGTCCCACTCAGTGACTCAGAGCACATTAAAACTTCATCTATTACACTAAAGATCACAACCACTTAACCCTCAACCACCATTCGTAATGTCCAGGAATAAAATGCAAGCATGAGGTGAAGATGGTTTTGTAAGGGTTTTTTTATTTAATACCAGATGCATTGAACCCAAGTGCAAAAATAAGGCCTCTGTCTCGCTCCTTGAGGGACACGAGAGGGAGAACAGGATGTTCGGCCGCAATATGGGAATGCTGGAAGGTTAGATGGGAGCGTACGGTCTGCAATGTTCCACTCAAAAGCCAGTCTCCTGTCCTGCCCAGTTTGGAGTCTGAATAGAGAGAAAGAGAGAGCCAAAAAAATGTCATTACCCAACACAAATGCAGGTGAGTTCATTATAAACGACTGAACATGCAATTGACACAAAACCACAGTCATTTCGTAAGTACAGTACAAGCAGTTCAAGTTCACGTTCGCACCTTTCCGTTGGGAAAGAGAAAATGTGAAATTAAATTGCGTCTGGCCAAACGTATCAAAAATACAGGACTGTGTGTTATGGCCTTTGCCATTGTGGTGTTTGTGTCAGTGAGTCAGTTAAATGACGTGGTTTGAGAGACCGAGACATTTAAAGGCCGTTATTTTGAAACGTTCCATTTCAAACAAAGCGAAGGCACGTTTGTCGTGGGCCAATCAGTGCACGCATACGAGATCAAACGGAGACCTACTGGACCCCAAGCAAAACATCTGTGGTGACTCCTAAACGCAGGGAACTCCACGGAGCGTGTGTGTGTGTGATTGTGTGCGAGCGTTATTTACTCTGCAGCGCTGAGTCATGGGACTCAGACCCTCTTCTTTATGGCTGAGCTGTGCTACCTTGTCATTAGGCCTTTGAAGAAAAACGGCATGATGAAAGCGCTCGCTGTGTTAAACTTGCTCTTACTGGTTTACGCCGCGTAAAGACAGTTCTGGGCTGATTGCCGCTCGGCATTCTTCTGGATAGATCATTTGCGTGTGTAAACTACAGGGCTCGAGACAAAATGAGATGAGATCAGATAAAAGAGAAGGAAAGATGCTCTGGTGCTTTGACCTCATTCCTGTTTGCGTTGGTCTGCTTCTTCTCGATGTTCATGGCCAGCATTTGGCTGCGGAACGAAAGGCTCTTGGTTTTCTCGATCACCTGCTGATATGGCGATACAGCATTGTTGCCCATCACCACGTGTCCCTGCCAAAGGAAAGAGGAGAGGAAAAGAGTGTCAGAGCTAAACTCAGGGAACACCAATCCTTTTCTGTTCCCACAGACACACAGACCTGTATTCACAACCGCCTTACAGTCAGCTCAAAACACACAGGAGCTAATTCTAGGTCATTCCGGTAGAATATCATGTGATTTGTGAGATCAGAAGTCTCGTTACTTGTTTGTGGTGTTACGACATGCAAAGTTCCTAGATCGTTTGCCAAAAGAAAAAAAAAGATGATAATGATAATAATAATAATAATAATAATATGTCTGACTTTTCTTTTGGATAACCTCTCACACAAGCATTAAATGATATATACTATTGTTCAATAGTTTTGTGTCAGTTAAAAAAAATAAATAAATACATGAAATTAATACTTTTATTAAGCATGGACACATTAAATCAATCAAGTTACAGTAAAAACATTTATAACATTACAAAAGATTTCTATTTCAAATAAATGCTGTTCTTTTTAACTTTCTATTCATCAAAAAATCCTGAAAAAAAATATCAGTTTACACAAATATATTATAATATATAATATGTGAGCATGGAATCATGGGAGCTGTCGTTTGCACCTCCACAGCCAATGGAATGCAATCGAACGGGGAATCATGTTCATGGACGAGCTAATGTATTAAAGCTTTATTAACGTTACTGTGGTATGAAGCATGCTGGGGGTATCCAAACAGTTGCTCATCTGTCTAATAAAACATAATATATTAAAGTCTATAATATATAAAATCCCCCTGTGGTGAAAAAGTTTTTAATGTTGTTTGTGTGTCTATGTGGTGTTTTTAATATGCTTTAAGACAAAAGCTTGTGTCAACGAGTGGATCTCTGAGCTGGTGCGAGTGAGTGGAGGCGGGACTCATTTGCATATTCATAGAACCAGGTATACTAAATGAGGCAAGGGTGTCGAGTTACATTCAAGCTATTTTAAGGCATGAAGATTTTTTTTTAAAGAAAAATTTTTAAATGTTATTTTGGTGATCAAATATGAGTTTAAGGAAGAAAATTACTGACTACAGGGGGACTTTAAAGCGTATTTGGTGATTCCATGGATATGACAAAACTGTGGATTTCTCTGGATTTAAACATTGTTGGAAACATTTAATGTAAGTACACAAGTCAAAAAATATATAATATTGTTCTAGTGCTTTTTGGATATTTTAATCAAAAAACCTTACATATTGTGCCTTTAAGCTTTGCCATCACAGAAATAAATTACATTTTTAAAATAGAAAACAGCTTTTTTACAATATTACTGATTTTACTACATTTTTGATCAAATACATGCAGCCTTGGTGAGCATAAGAAACTTTCAAAACATTAAAAAAAAAAATCTTACTGACCCCAAACTTTTGAACAGTAGTGTTAAACATTTAAAGTTAATAATAATAATAATAATAATTTATTAAAATTTAAATGATATAATAAACAATGAATTAAGTGGTGTGAGAAAATCACCAGGTGCAAATTTTAATTACCTTTTCAAATTCATTTTCAAGTAGTTTTTAACACTAATGATACATTTAAAACCATTTATATTACTACTTATAATTATTACTTGTTTTGTATTTTTCTACACGTGTTAGTCCCTGCACTAATGCCTAACCCGGACACACAAAATGAGTAAAACCAAAAAAATTTAATATATATTTTAAATAGTTTTATAGAATGTTAATAGTTTATAGAATATTAATCTTTGTCATGACAAAAAAGTAAAGCTACATGTTTGTCACCATATTGAGAATGACCCTCCTTCAGGACTGTAATGACGGTCCTCTTACCCTCGAGGAAGGATATGGTGAGTAAGCGGGCACTGGGCAGAATTACTGACGTAATTGATTGCCTCTCCTTTATGTATTAAAGCAGAACATAATCCCTGCACAAAAGAGGCTGAATTTGATTTTCGGACTAATTAAAGGACACTAACGCAGCATCTATCAATCGTTCGCTATTTGAGGAGGACGGCAGAGAAACGAGAGTGAAATAAAATATGAGAGACTCTCACCAGTTTTGAGTCGATTTTGGCATCCAGCCTGGCATTGCGAATGAGGTTCACGATCCATCTTTCTGCCTCCTCGGGAGTCATATTCAGCTTATCGGCCAGCATACTGCGAGGCAAACACAGTCCATTAGGACAAACTTAGGTAAAGGGAGAACATTATATACACTGATGGTATTACGTGAAAATTGTGAGGTATATAACAAGCTTGTGGAGTGTGTGTGCATGCAGGTTTAAAGTGCTGATCGAAAGTACTGGATGATAATGGGTTTACTGTCATACCTCAGCATTTAGATGTCTGTTCAAGAGTGACAAATGCTTTGCATTATGTAATCAAGTCTGTGATCCTAAACGTACTAAGAAACCCATAAAAATGGAGTACAGTTACATCACTGCGCTTTCACGGGTATGAGGTCGAGGTAATGATGAAACAAACTTTGCAGACAAGAATAAAATGACACAGCTTGGGCTTGCATGACTTCTACCGACCATCCTATAGCATCTTAAAGAAACGGTCCATAAATAAAGCCAGGTGCCTCCTCCACGAATGTGTCATTGAGGGAAGAAAGTGGCAGCAGGGGCTCTAGCGTTCTTTGATCCAAAATCCTACTATACTGCAGCTGGCTCTCTTTTCGACTAAGCTCATTCCATGCTAGTCAGAAAGAGCAGGCTTGTCTCATTGTGTTCAGTAAGTAAAGCCAACACACCAGGTTTCCAATGCTTTCACAGCGAAAGGTTAACTCAATCACCCACCGTGGCAACAGCATGGGTCTGGAGACGGACAGAGATGACAGCTTATATCATTTCGCTCCCAGTGAAACCCTCAGAAAATTATGCGTGACAGGCTAGATTGGTCATAAAGCTCATTATTTAAGAGCTAACCGCCAACGAATGTGCCGGTTGTCACATCACGAGTTCCAAGCTGGTGATGGTTAACACATGTCCAACATCAAGCAGTGACACTCGGTGCGGGAAAAAGGAATGCCTGTCGACTCCAGAGGTTAAAGCAGGGACATGAAATCCAAGCTCTTCAGCAGCCCCAAAGCACTCCGCAAAGCATGCGGCGTGCTGATGAACAATTACAGCCGAAAAGGAACAGGAAACCAATTAAGACACTGGGAAGTTTAGATAGCTGAACATCCATTACAGGCCCACAGACCTAGAGGTCTAGACCATGTCTGAAATGAAGCAGACAGACTGTGAGCTTTAAAAAAAAAAAAAAAAAAAAAAAAAAAAATCAATGGAAATGCCAAAGACAATGGTTTTAGAAGAGAATCACATGACAAACAAACAGCTAAAACAAACTCTGATGATGCAAGAGACAATGAATATTATTTCTCTGATTTGATTAAGTGGTGACACATGTCAGTCAAGCCAAAGTCAAAGATCAACTCCAAAAACAAATAAGATCGAGTTTCCTCTTAGGGGAGCTGACCCTCCGGACGAGCTAAACCAGAGACCAAGGTCAACCACTGCCTCGGTGCAATGAAATGGCCCACACACACACACTAATCTAATTTTACCCAGAAGTCTGACTTTAAAACAAGAAGGGGAAAAAAAAGTAGTACTTACACATGCTTGCCACTAATATGAATGAAAGTCTGAACTGAAACCAAAAATATACAAACGCTGAAAGAAGTAATTATGGAAAAGAAAGAGGTTGGGTGAATGAGCCACTCAAGCATAAGTGCCTGACATGGAGGTTTAAGCCAAGTTGCTTGACTCCCCTTCACTGCAGTCTCATTTTACACAGGTTTAAACCTGGTCCTCTGGGGTTAGGAGGTGAAGGGTAAGGATCGTTTTCACTTCAATCCCTTACATGTACCAACTCCTCGCAATTGATTTATCCAATTCCGATTCCAGGCCTGTGGCTCTGAGGCAACCGGTCTCACTCGAGGAGCCGTAGACAGTTAAAAGGTCAGCTGCGAATTCATACAGTGCTGACCTGGCTCTACAGAACTTTTTGACATAGCAGACTTAAAACAAATGCACTGTTAAAGGGATAGTTCACCCAAAAATGAAAATTTTATGTTTATCTGCTTACCCCCAGCGCATCCAAGATGTAGGTGACTTTGTTTCTTCAGCAGAACACAAATGATGATTTTTAACTCCAACCGTTGCCGTCTGTCAGTCAAATAACGCTAGTGGATGGGAACTTCTACTATAAGAGTAAATAAAACATGCATTGACAAGTCCAAATTAAACCCTGCGGTTCGTGATGACACATTGATGTACTAAGACGCGAAACGATCGGTTTCAGAGCGCTGTCAGAGCGCGATCAGACCTTACTAAGCGAATGCTGAACGCGGTTGGACATAGTGGTGTATTAGAGTTAAAAAATGATATAAATACTGTTCGGTTTATCGCACAAACCGATCGTTTCGTGTCTTAGGACATCAATGTGTCGTCACGAACCGCAGGGTTTAATTTGGACTTGTCTATGCATGTTTTATTTACTCTTATAGTAGAAGTTCCCATTCACTCCCATTATTTGACTGACAGACGGCAACGGTTGGAGTTGATCATCATTTGTGTTCTGCTGAAGAAACAAAGTCACCTACATCTTGGATGCGCTGGGGGTAAGCAGATAAACATCAAATGTTCATTTTTGGGTGAACTCTCCCTTTAAACATTTCCATTTGAAGGCACAAAGAGATTCACATCATTGAAAGTCACTGGAAGTGACCCCTGCTTCATAGGTTGGGGTAAAATTGATCCCCCTCTTCCCAGTAAAACAACCTCCCTGTTTTTCATAAATGCAACTGCAGTTATTTGCGGAATTATCCTCTTTACATGGGTTGTGCATCACCGCAACTCCTCAGCACGAATTAATCTAATGTTTGCTGTCAATCACCACATCGGTGTGGATTCTGTACTTCGGAATCACAAATTGTAGTCTTGAAGTATGACCAAAGTAAGAATTTTCACCAGTAAATGTCATCTGATCAAATAAGTAACGTGTCTACCACTTTTGTTCTGACCAACTGAGGGAGGGAAAAAAGCATTACAATAAACCACGCTGCCAATGGTGATTAAATCTAACGATCGTTTAGCTCATATCACATCAAACCATGCACATTATTATTATTGTTGTACTTTGTTCTCAAATTGTTAATGTTAACATCAGCATTGCGTGACCGTGTATTTAGTGTGTATTAGTGTTACCTGTAGATTTCAATTTCTGTACAGTCTAATCTCTAACGTTAATTTGTCATACCATACAATCCGCCATCCAAATGATAAGTTTAATTATTGAAGCTGCCGTGAGAAAAGGATAAATGATCCGCCTCGCATGCGATATAGCCTAGTTAACTGGGACTCTTTACTTTATGTAAACAGCCGTGACGCAAAGACAAACGGCGACATGCTCGAATTTCCCACGAAAAAACCCACCAGTACTACCTGAATTATAAAACATTATTACAAGCTTACCGTTGTGAATCGGGCTAAGGTAAGGAGACAGTTTTGAACACTGGATGGTTATGTACTTTCTCAATAATTGATTTTTGATCATTTTAACCCAAAAAAGTTACGGACAGCAGCTTTAACAAAATTAGTAAAAAATTAGCATCAAAAATAGTAAAAAATTAACAAAATTCCAGGCCAGTGGGACTAAGGGAATTACCAAAAAAATTACCCACCCCCCCTCCTATGTGCTTAGCCTCACAAATCAACTGCAAAATGGATTACAATGGACTGTAAGAGATCACATTAATTTACAGATTTTAAACATCCAACTAAAAACTAAAATTATCACCAAGTGCACACAGACTCTCCACTCGAATAAAGACCAATGAATTTAAAATTGGGAATTTAAGACTTTGAGGGCAAAAGACAAATACAAAAGCCATCATAAGTGCAAGTCATAAAATCAGATTTCAAATACAGCCTTCTCAGACATTTTTATATATAAAGCCATTTGTAGTTGTGGTTTTTTTTGGTGTAGGCTGAGGGCAAAAACAGGAAAGAAAAAAAAAAATTTGCCTACCCGTTCAAGGCCAACAACTGTAAACATAACGAAACTGCTACAAAACTTGCATATGTTTCATTTGAGCCCACAATTAGTTGCAGAGGCCTTCTGCGTAATGTACCAATGACATGCACTTGTAAACCAAAAATGGATGTTTTCCAATCCTCTATACACTCTAAACAGACATAACACTCTTTCAGGCGACTCCGTTGAGCTACTAACCTGAACAGATATACAGCAATCACAATTCAGTTTCCTAGTTCAGCATTACCTTTGTCGCCTTTGACAAGAAAATGGATTCAATTGCAACAAGACTGCCAAAAAAGAGCCAAGACTCCAAATCAATTCCAGACTATCTGCAACTGGAGATCTGGACAGAGCCTGATCACATTCCATGTTTCAACCTTGACTCCAGCCCTTCTCAGTTATATACAGCTCAGAAAAAGTGAGCAAGCAATTAGGCTGTACAATGAAGCATGGAAATAGTGTGAGAACCTGGGGATAGATGGTTTTTGATCACCGGGTGTGCGTTTAGAAGAGAAATAACAGATTCCGAACGGCTACAACTATGTTTGCACGTGCACTGCTGGAGAGAGAAAAAAAAAACTCCACAGGGCTTTCATCAAACATGGTATATGATATTGTGTCGGATGAGCGTGTGCATTCGTGAACATGGACCCTTTCGGGATTTACAGAATGTCATAAATCCCCTGAGGTAGATGCAACCTGTTAGCGGATCTCCAATTTGCCGTCAAGTGCTTTTTGCTTGGTGCGCAGAGGCGGTGGCGGGAAAAAGAATGCAGGACAGATGCTCAAAGACTACTAGTTATGAAAGCTCATTAAACAGGCAGGAGGGCAATGCGGCCTCTCTGCTCTGCACTCCATCACTGGAAGGCTAATAGGAACCAGGCACAGGGAAACCAGTGACACCCGCCCAAACCTCCCTTTCCATGCAGACCACTTCTTTTCCACCAATGGAAAATGTTGGGGACTGAAACCATTGCATGTCTTCTCTGGAAGCCTACGATGCCGTATAAATACCGTAAAAGGAGCAATAAAAAAGCGCAACTAGAGTAAAGTGGTAATAAAACACCTGCCGTATTCAGCCGAACACAGACAGAAGAGTCTATGAGGAGTTCAGAAGATACATTGTGTCAGTGATAATTGAACTGTGTGGATCAATGAAAAACATAAATCACTGTAAATTTCTCAACTATTCTCTTTAACGGGTTTAATTAAGGCAATATTCCTTTTTGGTTGTGCTCTAAGTGAATTAGCGCTGACAAAAATTCCAAACGCCACCATCTTACGGTCCTAACAAGGACATGACAAGACGACAATAACGAAGTAAGAGGCGCTTAGAAAAGAAAAATCTGCCGTATTATCCGCAGACTGGGCGCACCCATTAACATCCTCCCGAGGGCCAATATGTAGACCCTTTAGACATGCTTCAAAACAGATGGGTGGATGTGCCTGGGATGTCTGGTTCTGAATGCGTGTCTCCATGTGTGAGATTGAGGTGCTGGCAGCCGGTCTCTGGACATGCTTCCTCCAGCACACTGGGTAATAAAAACTTATCAGAGAGTGAAGTGGGAATGGAAGAGAGGAAACAGGAAGCTTTCCCACATTGTGGACACATTTTCAGACCTGCTACCTTTTTTTTTTCTTTTTGATCATTCCTGACAACAATTTATCCATCAATTTGTCCACTTTAAATGGTATTTCAATGTTTTGTTACATGATCCAGCAGTTATTTTGTACTACATTGAAATAAAAAATACTTACTTTATACTGATGCATTGGTGAATTCGGCAGAAGGTCTCGAAGATGAACAGACGAGCATTTTCGATGAAATCCTCAAGGCACGCCACAAGAAAGAAATCATTCACCAGCACCTTCAAAAGATTTAAATGGTTACATTAGACACTGAATGCATTTTCATGCACAATCTTTCACTGGTTGTGCTAAAACATGCAAGGTCAAGAAAATGCCTTAAACCAGGGGTTTTTGATACCACAGACCCACCAAATATGATGATTCCTTTGCATGAACCCCTGAAATATTTCTTTTCATACACTACATTTCTGAAAGAATCTCTTATCCAAGGCTGCATTTAATTAAAATAGTGAAAACAGTAGTAATGTCAACTAAAATTGAAATTTAAAATTTAAATCAGCCACTTCTCCAGTCTTCAGTGTCACAAGATCCTTCATAAATAATTCTAATACACTGAATTGACGCTCAAAAATAATTTCTTCTTATCATCAATGTTGTTATAAATTATTTTCAGTATTGTTTAATGATAATAAACTTGAAAAGAACAGCATTTAATTTAAATAATTTTTGTTAATGTAAGTAAAAGTTTAAAATTTTCATCAGTTTAATGCATCCTTGAATAAAATTATTAATATTTCAAAAATAAAATCCATGTTGGTATTATATACATATATATATATATACACACACATATTATATACATATATATATATATATATACACACATATATATACACACATACATATACATATACATATATATATATATATATATATATATATATATATATATATATATATATATATATATATATATATATATATATATATATACATATATATATATATATATATATATATATATATATATATATATATATATATATATATATATATACATATACATATATATACATATATATATATATATATATATATATATATATATATATATATATATATATATATATATATATACACACACACACACACACACACACACACACACACACACACACATACACATACACACATACACACATACACACACACAAATATTTTATTATTTGTAAACACCCGTCTACATTTTGACATCAAAACTGGGAAAAACTGTTTATTTCATGTAAAGGTTCTTGTGTTAACCTATTCATAAACATATGTAAATGCACTCATTGTTTTAGGAGCAGTGTTCAGTCCAAAAGTTTACTGGAACACGGAAAACTCTGTGGCTAACCTGGACAATGAACAGAACAGGAAGTTTATATAAACTCAGAACTGAAATAAAAACAGTTCCACTTCATCTGAGGTCTCTGTAATAGCACCTGGTTGGGGAATAACGATATGGGAAAAATGCCAAAAGTATTAATAAAACAGAATTACATCAAATTATGGAAATTAATTCTTGCTTTAAGAATTCAGCAATTCGTAATTCCATCATTTGATAGGGAGGCCTATAGTTAACACATATAAAACGGTGTTTAATACTATCCTCAGGAGAAAACCATTATCTGGAAGCACAAAAAAAGAAAAATCTGGGGTCATTCTCTGCACTCTAAACTAACCGCAGATCTTGGAATTCCACAGTCCCCACATGAAACAGGGCAGGAACAGAGCCAGCCACCGAATCCACCGCAATGGCTGTGACTTATCGCCGTTTGTCTTGCCCATTGCCGCAGGGTCCACCGGGCTGCGTGGTGGAACCAATTTACAGTGCCACTGCTTTCAAACATCTCAACTACAGTCTACTATCAATCTTAGACGCGCAGAGCAGCTGAGCTCTGATCACCGCATACTAACCTCCAAGTCCTACAGAGACCTGGTGTGCTTTACCTTGCAGTCAAAACGCAAATAGTGCGGTGAATTCCACTCAGCAGAAGAAATGTGCGAGCCCCCGCTGTCTCTGCACGGTTCACATGCAGTCCCGCGTCTTCGTGTGCACGTCTGCGCTCACAGCCCCCGCTTTGTTTGCTTAGGCTATGAGAGCTACTATCTCTGTTGTTCTGCTTGAAAAAATCCCAACTACATGGCCATGGCCCTATCAACCAACACACATTTCATCATTGACATTGTCTTATCTTAAGCTGATAATGATTCGCTTAAGTGCTATAATTACTGTAGAGGTTTTTTTTAGTAAGAGGGGGAGAGAAGGCGGCTACGACAACTTTGTAGCAGTACAAAAAAGTAAATTTGATCTTAACTTACTGGAATCTAAAAGTGCAGCTTTTGGTTTTTTTTTTTTTTTTTTTTTTTTTTCCAGTCTTCAAAAGACTGAAAACAGGGCTATATAAGGTTGTGTCTACGTTTTATGCATAGCATAGACATTATGAGCCCAAACCATTGTGCAAATGGCCCCTCTCCGCTGAGATGGATCAACTGAAGAGGGAAAAATGACAAAAGCTGACTGGATAAGCAAGATAAGGTAATCACAATGCAAAGTAAGCAATGTGATGATCCACAGCTTGAAGAAAATCCCAGAACACTTATGCGGTCAGTCTCTACAGATCCAGGACCGTGTCCAGTTGGACTGAATCACAGGCCTGCAGAACCTCTGGAGCCATGGGTGCCGATTATATGTTAAGGAATTGCTTGTAAACAACAGTACTGTATTTGGGTTATTATTTTAGACATCAAGTTTGGGGTCAGCATGATTTATTAAAAATAAATACTTTTATCCAGCATTAGATTAAATCAAAAGTTACAGTAAACACTTGAATAATGTTACAAAATATTTCTGTTTCAAATAAATGCTTTCCCTTTAAACATTCTATTTAATCAAAGAATCCTAAAAAAATGCACCACGGTTTCCACAAAAAAAAAAATAAATAAAATAAAATAAAATAAAATAAAGAAGATCTACAGTTTATATACAATGATAATAATAGGAAATGTTGAGAACCAAATAATTTCATTTGTGTGACACTGAAGACTGGAGTAATGGCTGCTGAAAATTCAGGTTTGCCATCACAAGAATAAAATTATTAAAAATATATTAAAATAATTAAATTAAAAAAATATTTTAATTGAAAATAACATAATGACCCTTACTGGATCTGCATGAATTTTGTAAATTACATTATTTTTATTTAAAATGGTGAAAAGTTAGCAGCATTCAACAGACAAATATGCATATTCCTGAGGGAGAGAGAACAATTTTGGACCTCTAGCATCTCCTCTCAATAATATTTTCTTTATTAATAAAAAAAAAAAAAAAAGTATCCCTATTAGAGAAAAGTAACTTGTTTTTTTCTTTTGCAATCACTTAACCAAATAGTTACTGTAATGAACTTGTTTAAAGATGAGGGGATGTTTGTTTTTGTATGAGTAAAGGCGGTTGAGAGCATGTAGTCCAATGACTAGCAAGGCTTCGGCAATCTAACAGGAAAAGCCTGGGGCTGTTGTAGACGAGCAACTCTGATTTTGTAAGTCACCACTCAATCAGACTGAATTTGTGAGCATTTAGAGCGGACATACATCTGAGCCTAGCTAGTTATGCTCACATGCCACATAGTTGAACTTTTTTTTTGTGCAGCTTGTGATCTCAATAATGCCTTAGGCTTTCATAATCAGGGTCAGGACTAATTAGTGGCCATTTACGCAGTGTCTGGGCTGAACTCTTGTTGTAGAATATGCCATGGTTCTGGAGGTCCAGTAGCCGGAGGGCTCTCACGAGATCTCACAGATGCAGGTGTGCTAATTACTGCTAGCCTTACAAAGCCGGGACTCCAAGCATGCAAAGTGTAATAGAGATCACCCAAATGACTCGATCATTTGGACCAGCACAGACCCCCCAAAAAAACTTGACTTCTGGTGATTTAGGACTCTATGCTTCTTGACGATAAACGTCTAGAATGAAAAACAGCTGGCCAGATCAAATGGGCACTCGCACAAGAGTAAATGTTTATAAATCATGTCAGCGTTTTAGGAAGGTTCCCATTTCAACCTTAAGTTGGGTTTATTTCATTCTCCTATAAAAAGCCTGCTATTTAACATACGAGGTGATTGTTACTAAACAAAACTGAATTGTTTTATTTTGGACAATTGTAGACGATGGGCAGTACGACTGGTCTCTGAATTCATAATAATTTAGAGAATGGGAATGAGCTTCGACATAAGTGCACACTAGGCTAAAGGCACTCAAGCTAATTATGCTTGGGATGAATCTTTGTAATGTAATGTAATGCGTTTACTGCAACCAAGAATGCGCCTGAAGGCGATTTCTGGCTTTTATCACACTGAGACTTTCTTATAATACTTTTTGCCATTTAAGATTTGGCACGTTTGTGGGGAAGCTTACCAAATGCATTTTGGTTGAAATGTAATGTTTTCCAGGGTCAGGATGGCAAACAAATCTGCCAACAATGTCTGTAATCGCATAGATGCAAGTGTCATTTGCACTTTACTAAAGCCAAAGCGTGATTAAAATATACATTCAGAATTCCATATGTTGTTCCAGCAGCTCTAAAATCTTCTAAAATGAAAAAAGTCACTTATTCACCTTAACTTTGTTCCAAATCTGGCCTTTTTTCATTTACATAGAACCCAAAAGGATACATTTTGAAGATGGTGAGTGGATTAAAGCTTTCAAGATTAAAACAAAAATGTAAAAGCACCATAAAAGTGGTCCTTATGACTCATACACCATATTCAAAGACTTTTGAAGCCATACGACAAACAATTTAAATCATTATACAACTACAATATGCAATATATCCACCCTTCTTGTAATCTGAATTCATAAGAAAAATAGCACCTTGTCACTTCATGCGTTTACTCTGATCAGATATCTATCCAATCGTGAAAAGACCAGGTGTAAATGCCCTCCGAAACGCTTTCGAGACTGATTTAAATCACTCAAACCACTTCAGGAGGTGGTCTGGGATGCATTCCAGACAAAACTGGACAATTCACCCTTCGCCGGTGAATTGACAAGCAATCTGACCAATCATGACGCTGAATCTGCCATTTTGTCCCAGAAACAAACCAGATGGGAGAGTAAATAAATTAAAGTTGGTGGACTTGAATTTAAAAAATTGTGTATTGATGTCTTTCTGCAGTTAACAACATACCTTCTAATGTTAATTCATGTTTATTACTATAGTTGGAAGAGATGATTGGTGTCGCTTGAACTGAGACGCTACAGCGATCTGTCAAAAGCCACAAAACGGTAATGTTTGAATTTTTAAAGCGAAACTTTGTTTCATACCAAAAGTAGCCTGCTCTGTCTTGTCTGTCAGCGCATTGTCAGTGTCCTCTTTTCTCCGCGATGTATTTTTCACAGAGCGCCATGGCTTGTCGAACAAAGTAACAAAGGGGGGTGGGACTTTGCAAAGGGTCAACTGTAAATGCATCTGGCCGTTGAAACCACATATGTAAATTTAAAAGAATAAACGTGTAAGCGTGTTATAGGCTATATAACGTTATAACCAGGTATAACTGCGCTACTGCAACACACATCGCCGCAGATGAGCAGCTCAGTATTTCTTCAGCAAGCCAACACTCAAACTGCTTCAAATGAAACTGAAATTAAGTTCCAGATGCTTAAAACACAATCATCATTAAAAGTAATGAGACTAAATGATCGCACCAGCGCTGATGCCGATGATTTTTTCAATTGCAGTCTTTGATCTTGAAATTAGCCGATGATAAATAAAATGCAGCCAGTATCTGTAGCTTTTTTTTTGTTTTTTTTTGTTGACGTGAACTAAATTTGCATATAGCGTGAGAACTGAAGATCGTATTTACACACTTATGTGGCCAAGTGTAAAATTGCCATCCGATCAGTAAAAACGCATGAAGTGACCAGGTGTAAATGATTCATGAACAAATCGTTCTTTTGAATCAGATCTTTTCAATGAATTTGTCTAAAAATGATTCTGATCTTATTCTTGATTTCAAATCACTGACTCCAACAGCTCACTGCAGGAGAAGATGTGAATAGACAAATTTAATTTTGGTCCTCACATGAAACTACCGTATGACTTCAACAGGCTTGGAATACAGTTCACAAGTGGCATGCACCACTTTTATTGTGCCCTGGATATTTTTTTTGAAGCTTAAAAGCTTCAGTCTCTTTTCAATAAAAACTGCATGGAAAAGAGCAACCGTCTTCACAAAGATTTAGAATGATTTACAATTACAATTTTCATTTTTGAGGTGAGCTATTCCTTTCAAACAGAGCTTTTTGCTCTATTCTGTTGTGTTTTTGTTTAGTTCGGTGCTGTGCTGGCACTGGAAGTCAGTAGTTTAACTGTAAAAACAGAAAGAATGACACAGCAGGGCAAGGGTGAAAACTGATGAAGTGACCATTATGGAAGGCCATTTATAAACAGGAACAAAAATACAGATCACTGGCTTGTCTGTACCACAGAAAGCTCTTTCCAGTGCGTGTGTCCGCCTCTGCACACCAAAAGCACTTCTTGTTAACCATCCCACTGATCTGACAATTACCGGCTATCATAAAAACATGACAAATGGTGAGTCAGAGGCTCTCTCAGGGGCCCACTACCACAGCTGCCCATGACACTGCGGCTCGCAGAGACCGGCTGAGCTTTAAGACCCCTTTCAGGGCCCAAAACAGAAGGGTAGGCTGTTTGTGACTGCAGAAAAATGACACAGCATCGCTAATGACTATCAACAGTTATGGTAAAGTTCAGAGGACGCTTCTGACAAATCACAGGTCGGAGACTTAGTGTGATGTCATCACAACTCATCATGAGGGAAATTGAGACATCATCTGCGTAAATTACTAAGTTAAAGGCTTTTTGTGGCCAGACAAGAAGTGAAGGATGAGCTCAACATCTTACAAGAAGGATAGTCTCTTCAAACGCTTTCACTAATGGAACCTGTTATGAATCTTATGTTATGAATTTTATGCTTTTGGAAAAACAGGAACATGGCAGAAGATACAATCAATCTGCGAAAGTCCCTATAAAGAGGAGAGCGTGCCGTGCTTTTAAGGACACACAAAGAAACAAGCTAATAAAAAGGTAACAGGAAATGACAGCTGGAACTTACCGCCTCACACTCTCGCAGCTTCTTCTGAGCACTATCAAAGTCAAAGTTCACATAGAGACACTCCACAAACTCTGTGATTGGATCTTTGTAGGTATATGACTCCTATAAAGAGAACAAAAGATAAATGAATGCAAAATAGTTCTTCACAAAAAAAACTTCCACCATTGGTTCTTAAACTGGGGTGTTTTTAATTATGAATTTGTTTGTTTTATTAACAAATAAAGTTTTACATTACAAGCACAACTTGTACAAAATCAGCTGCTCGAGCACAAAATTCCTGCTGCTTTCATCTTGTGGTTACAAACATGGTTGTCGCCAAACTGTTGCATCTATTTTCTTAATTGGCACAAGCTGACTACAGTCACATATATGGATGATTTAATGAGAATGATTTTCAATAGTAAAACTGCCCTTGAGAAGACTTGAAAACAGTGCACAAGTCATATACTTTTATGGCACTTTTTCTGTCCTTGACAGCAGCCTGGTTTTTTAACCACAGCCTGGTTTTTTTTAACCATTTTAATGCAGATTTTGGGATATCACATTAAAATGCTGGATGGAAACGCTAAAGCGTGGCTAAAATAATAATAAAATATAATTAATTAGTATAATATAACTAATAAAAATGTTAAAATCAATGTAAAAATTTGCAACTTGGTGAAACACAGCTAGTCCGAACCATTCACTTTTGCTGTTTATGGAAATCAATGGCCTTTACATTCTTCAAAGTATCTTCTTTTTTTGTTCCATAGTAGAAAGAAAATCTTACTGGTTTCAGACAATATAAGGGTGAGCAGATTGAACTATCCCTGCCTGGTTGTATATAATAATGAGCACAACCTCTGCTTAATGTGCCATGTCTATAAACAGCCATGAGCTGAAAGACTTAGTACAGTACAATCCCTTTAGCAGAGGACCTGATGGGATGAGTCCCATTTGGATACGTGATAGTCTTTGGGTCTTCCCTGGATCTAAATACCATAGATGCTTGAGTAACCATGAGAGGAGAAACTTGTGCAGGGAGTATGGTGAGCACCTCAGGACACATGTTTAAGTGATTACGCAAAGGCTGCGGGATGCACTTATTTGGATTTCAGTGCCATTGATCTCTGAAGAAGCTACTGTTGTTGGACACAGACATCAGAACACTACAATCAGACTGTCCAGCACCATTCATCAAATCTAATGGGTTCAAGACTCGCATGGCCTGAGGAGGCACATAGATAAACAGAGCTTTTATTTTCAGGCCAATATACACCACTCGTTCATTCATTCATTTCCACTGACGCAGCGAGGTATAAGATTCCCTGCAATGTTCTAGATGTATTAAATTCAAATAAAAATACATTTTATTTCAAAGAGAAAGAAAGCATTTTTTAACTGGTGATGGGTAACCTCTTATTGAAAACATCTTTCAGTACTTGCAAGGCCAGTGTGGATGATTGAGGGAAGACCAACAGAGTATGAAACGGTTATCAATAGAGCACCACCTGACAAATAGGATTGCTCACACAGAATTAAAAGGAAAAAAGGCTTTAATTTAATTTAATTAAGAATTTATAATAAACCTGAGGATACACACAAAGTATCATACAAATGAAAAAGTTTTTTTTTTTTCTCTAACCTAGGCACATATGAGACAATTCCATTTAATGTGTTCATAAATTAATAAAAATAATAATATAATATAATATCATTTAATATAATATAATAATATATTTCTCAGCAAATATTGACTACATTTATTTAATTACATAATTCAACTGACAGCCCTAGTATAAACATTTGAATTCAATGTTAAACAATAATTATAATATATATTTTAATATTTATATATACATTTATAATGTTTAATTTGATTGTTTTTATGGCACATCACTGCAATGATCAAATTAAACATTAATATATTATACATGCATGTATAAATATTACAATACTCATTAAATATATCAAATATATATTTATATATTTAAAATGTTTATACTAGGGAAGTCAGTTGATTTAAAAATGTAAATCAAATTAATTTAATACCATTAATATTTTTATGAATATTTTTCAATAATAAATAATACAATAAAATAATATAAATTGACAATGACATAGCAAACCAGGACATACATGAAAAACCAAAGTCCTGTCAGATACCTGCTGGATGACTTTCACCAGATCCTTTAGCACCTGCCTACGCTTGCGGACGTCCTTGTTGGTGATGACAGCTGTGGTCAGATAGCGCAGTATGTGTGGGCACATGGTCTGAATAGCATTTAGGTACCTGCAAACAAAAACAACAACAGTCACACGCTTGAAGGACAGCTATAATCTCTACAGTGAAACAGTCACATGATGTAATTTGTCGAGGTTGGACACTGTTTTCACAGCAAAAATGTTCTATAAGAACGATGAACTATCAGTTTCACTATTCTCATACAGTGAACTTGCAGATTCTCGTTAAACAGAAGAACAAGAGTCAGACCATGTTGAAAGCACCTCTGTTCATTGGTCCCACTGTGGAGGGAAGGGAAAAGGAAAAGCCCCTTTCTAGACACGGATCACCAGCTACAGGCCTGCAAAGCAGTGAAACACTATCCACCAGGGATTTGTTTTTCAGCCACAGGTCAACTAGCTGTGGGCTTCACCGAGAATGAAAGCTACATAGCACTACTATTACAACCCAAGACAAAGTTTCCTCTCTACCGACTAGAGACGTGCAAGAGCTTTCTTATATGGACAAAAAAAAAAAAAACATACAACAGATGCCTTGTCATAGGGCTAAGAGCTCCTGTTAAAGTGCACTTAACATTTCGAGACAATTTGGAGGACGGCCTCCGCGCCTGCGGTATCTGTACGAACATCTTTGACCCCCCCTCCCCCCAATCCCTCATACGAGGACCAAATTAAATTTCAAGGAGGAAGTGGAGCTGCTCTGCCTTGGCCAGGCCCTAAAGCTCCCTTACGGATCAGCACGGAGAAACACATGTCACATGGAGGAAAAGGAGAAGGGCTGCCGGATGGTTTAATTAGCCGAAACAATTAAAGGGACATGGGGGCCTGTGGCACTTGTGATGTTGGAGCTAAAAACAGCAGCGGGCTTCGGCGGCGTGTGATCCCAGTTGGCGCAGCCTTCGGTCTCTCCTCCCTTTGTAGTTGTCTGACTTCATGGCAAACCACAACACTTCATGCTGTGTTCCTGATTAACTTACACCTACTCGCTCTCCCAGGGAGGCTCCGATGGCCAGACCGCTCACATGAGTCATGATGCCATATCTGGGCTTCGCACAGAAAAAAAAAATGCATTATCTAACGGAGCCCGACAGCTACGACCAAAGCCATGATATGGCTTAATCGGTTGCTAAATGACTTTGCAAGGAAAAGGGCAAAACAGGAAGTAGTAGTTGAATATGAGTGCGTCACTTTCTCCTCAGGGATGTAGGGATTTAGGATAGGGCTGCAACTAAAAACTACTTTGATAATGGATTGAGGCTTTGATTGCGTTGTTGACCTGGGTTCAAGTCTGGTCTGGGTCATGTAATGCTCCCGTTCTCTCTCTCTACTTTCCTGTTGTAGAGCAGTTTAAATAACCAAAAATGCACCATTATTAAAATTCTGGGTCATACCACTAAGATAATTGGTTATTGACAATAAATGATAAAAGAGACAATTATTCTATTCTATTTCATGTAAAAATAAAACAAATATACAGTGGTGAGAGTAAGTATTTGCCCCCATCCTGATTTTTTATTTGTTTGCATGTTTGTCACACTTTAATGTTTCAGATCAAACAAATTTAAATATGAATCAAAGATAACACAAGTAAACATAACATGCAGTTTTTAAATGAAGGTTTTTATTATGAAGGAAAAACAAAATCCAAACCCACATGGCCCTGTGTGAAAAAGTGCTTGCCCCCTACACCCAATAACTGGTTGGGCCACCCTTAGCAGCAACAACTGCAATCAAGCGTTTGCGATAACTTGCAATGAGTCGGTTACAACGCTGTGGAGGAATTTTGGCCCAATCATCTTACATTGGATGGTTTTCGAGCATGAACCGCCTTTTTAAGGTCATGCCACAGCATCTCAATAGGATTGAGGTCAGGACTTTGACTAGGCCACTCCAAAGTCTTCATTTTGTTTTTCTTCAGCCATTCAGAGGTGGACTTGCTGGTGTGTTTTGAATGATTGTCCAGCTGCAGAATCCAAGTTCGCTTCAGCTTGAGGTCACGAACAGATGGCCAGAGATTGTCCTTCAGGATTTTTTGGTAGACAGCAGAATTCATGGTTCCATTTATCACAGCAAGTCTTTCCGGTCCTGAAGCAGCAAAACAGCCCCAGACCATCACACCACCACCGCCATATTTTACTATTGGTATGATGTTCTTTTTCTGAAATGCTGTGTTACTTTTACGTCAGACGTAATGGGACACACACCTTCCAAAAAGTTCAACTTTTGTCTCATCAGTCCAAAGACTTTTTCCCAAAAGTCTTGGAGATCATCAAGATGTTTTCTGGCAAAACTGAGACGAGCCTTAATGTTCTTTTTGCTCAGCAGCGGTTTTCGTCTTGGAACTCTGCCATGCAGGCCATTTTTGCCCAGTCTCTTTCTTATGGTGGAGTCATGAACACTGACCTTAACTGAGGTAAGTGAGGCCTGCAGTTCTTTGGATGTTGTTGTGGGGTCTTTTGTGACCTCTTGGATGAGTCGTCGCTGCGCTCTTGGGGTAATTTTGGTCGGCCGGACACTCCTGGGAAGGTTCACCACTGTTCCATGTTTTCGTCATTTGTGGATAATGGCTCTCACTGTGGTTCGCTGGAGTCCCAAAGCTTCAGAAATGGCTTTATAACCTTTTCCAGACTGATCTCAATTACTTTCTTTCTCATTTGTTCCTGAATTTCTTTGGATCTCAACATGATGTGTAGCTTTTGAGGATCTTTTGGTCTTCTTCACTTTGTCAGGCAGGCCCTACTTAAGTGATTTCTTGATTGTGAACAGGTGTGGCAGTAATCAGGCCTGGGTGTGGCTAGAGAAACTGAACTCAGGTGTGATAAACCAGAGTTATGTTATGTTTTAACAGGGGGGGCAAGCACTTTTTCACATTGGGTGATGTGGGTTTGGATTTTGTTTTCCCTTCATAATAAAAACCTTCATTTAAAAACGGCATCCTGTGTTTACTTTGTTATCTTTTATTAATATTTAAATTTGTTTGATGATCTGAAACATTAAAATTTGACAAACATGCAAAAAGAAAAAAAAAAGAAAAAAAAAATCAGGAAAGGGGCAAACACTTTTTCACACCACTGTATACATAAAAAAAATGTAAATGCTTTTAAAACATTTTAGTTAATTTAGTCACAAAACTGTTCAACAATGTAAAAGTGTTAAATTAAAATATGTAAAAACGTTTAGGGTCAGCAAGAATTTATGATTTTAGTGATGAATGATGAATGTTCAATAGAACAGCAAACATAGAAATGTTTTATCCATTTTATTCCTGACGAGCCTACTTGCATTTTGAATTATGGGTGGCACGTCCGGTTTGGGGAACTTGCATTCAAAAAGACAAACTAATTTCAAATCATAAGGTTGCCCTACAAATAAATCTCATCTGTCAGTTTGACTGAATGAGCTGTCAATTTTCCTTCATGTTTTATTTTTCAGACATCATGAGAATAACGTAACGCTTGGTATGGCAAGAGCTCTTTTCAGTCGCAGTATTCTTTTCCTCATGATTATTTTCTTTTCCCCCTTTGCATTCTGCTGTAATAGTATGAAAAAGGACAACATATACTGCACATTTGTGGTCTGTCCTCCCCATTTAATTTATGATATATCCCATTAATTCACTGAAATGCACAAAAAATCTCTTGTTTTTCTCCTCAAATCCTCACGTCTCTTTCCAGGTTTGTTTCACAGGTAAATACAATTAACTATCTGTCAAAATGATGGAAATCACTTTGAAACAGCATCACTGTGCTAAAGTTAACGAACATTTTTGATTAAGGCAATGTATGTTACATAATGCAGATATATATTACTAAAGTGATATTTAACCATTCCGTTATTGCTGTGTTTTTTTTTTTTTTTTTTTTTTTTTTTTTTTTTTTTTTAGTATTCATAGAGCGAGTCTTTCACTGATTGTTTACAAATTAACAAAAGTGGAACCCATAATTCATGCAAAGCGTCATGGAGCGCAGGAATAAGCTGGATAATGTCTTCACAGTCACTTTTAAACAAGAAATGCACAATAAACAAGAAATGCATTTTTTACTACTTTAAAGTGGCTTCACTAATGGAGTCTCTGTTGCAGCTCTAATTTGGGTAAGGTAGAAATAAAAGGTAGAAAATGAAGCAAAGGAAGGAACAGTGGTGCAGTTCCAATTTCATGATGCATCTGAAGGGAGGAGGGGAATTAGAGGTAAATCAAGTGAAACTCTGAATCCACTCTGCGCTGCCCGGGATAGTGTTTCTGCGGTATTAGCTTTCCTGTTTGCACCTACATCATAGGTCATCTTGTGACAATATTCTTTCTCGAACTGCCCTTGGAGTTAGTTGGAACGTATTATATGATAGCCTATCTTTGGTATCATTTTTCCTGCAGTAAAAAAATTTCGGTTTCTGTTTTTGTTTTGGCCGTCTGTTCGACGGCACGACTACATCATGTACAATCTTCAGACTGAGAGCACTGGATCATACCCTGTCCTGAACAACAGCCAAACAACTAAGAATTGAACCTGAACGCCACAGGCTGATGTCAGCCTAATTGTCAACAAAACTTCAAGAATAACAAAAAGGAGAAGAACAGAAAACAAAAGGTCTTTTCACAGGGTCAAATACAGACCGTGATGCAGTTTTCCAACTAAAACATGACAATCAATGTATCTACCCTCCAAGAATGCAATACTGTTGTGGTACATAAAACACAGTGTATCTAATGCAGTAAATTACACTCCGATTCAGATTTATGGGGTCTGATTGCTCTTCGTGGCCACGGCTCTGCAAATAAAAGCTGAAGGCAGAAGAGGTGAGAGAACAACACAAAAAACGAAAAGTGAAAAGGCGGCTGCCAGCATTGAAAGACCTCTGATCTGACGAGCCCAACCGCAATTTAGAAGTACCTTTTTGGACCGGTTTTAACGAAGCATAATGAATGTTCTTGTATAATGAGCACCTACGTCCAAAGGGCTGCTGTTAAGCCAGCCGATTGTCTCAAAGGCAGGTCAAACATTCACTCCAGTTTCACAGCCACAGGTCATTGGCCCTAAAAAAACAGCACACAGCGGTCATGACCAAAGAAAAAGCCAAACCTAAACGTGGTTTTCCAGCTACCGACAGAGCAATAAGCCACCTCAATCTGTCTTTTCACCCACTATGGTCAGGTTCTAATGACTAATTTATGGTCTGTTCATCCTTAATCATCTATTCTGGTGGAAAACAACATCTTACAGGCAGAAGTCCATTTTGTCTTTGAATAGTGTATAGGCATTAGGCTCCACAACAGAGCATTAGGGGGAAAGTGTGGCCTTAAAATAGATGGAATGTAGAATTATTTAGTAGATTAAGTTTCCTACCTTAGGCACCAGGTGTAAACCCACTTAAAAAAAGCTAGTAGACCCTTGAAGCTTCTTTTTACACAAGTGCACACAACAAGACTGAACCCTGTTGCCATGTGTTAAGACCCAAGATTACCCTTCTAGTATGCGTACTTGTGAGAAGTAAATGGGGGTGTGTGTGTATTTTATATTTTGGGTTTGTGACTACAAACTACCACTTTTTCCTCATGGAACATTCAGACCTGATTGGGAATGAGAGTCAGGGGTGATTCATTAAGTTATATTTTTTCCCGTCTGGAAACATTTTTTTTTTTAAATGATTAAATGATTACATAAAGATCAACTTGTTTGTTCAGGATCAACAACATTGCTTTAAGAAGCTTAAAACATTGAACCCGTGAGTTAAGCAGCCCATTTGCCATTGTCAGCATTCATCCGTGCTGCCAGACTCATTTTCGCACTGACCACTGGGGTCGTGGGTCTGTAAGCGGCTGGCTGGTGAGCCCAGCATCAGCAGTTTCGTTTGCGGACTGCGGTGGGCTTTCCAACCTGGACCCGTGTTCTAATCCTACCTCATCCATTTTTATTAGAGTCAAACCAAAGCAAAACCAAAGCAAAACCAAATCCCAGATGGAAAACGAGCAGCTGCAGAAGGTGCTTACTGTGGCTGGTAGAGGAAAAGCTCGATGATGTTGTCTCTCCCTTTGGGGTGGTTGAAGAACACAAAGAGTGACCAGTGGATCAGCCAAGTCCTTTGCTGGAGAGACTGGAGAGGAGAACTTACGGTCTGTAGAGATATAACAAAAATGGAGGAGAAAAGATGTTAAAAATCATTGTAAAAGGGATAGTTCATCCCCAAATTACAATATTACTAAGCATCATGTCATTACAAACCTGCATGACTTTCTTTTTCCATGGACAACAAAAGGAGATTTGATTATTTGATTGTATTTGATAAAAAATACAGTAAAGACAGTAATATTGTGAAGTATTACTATAATTAAAAATAACAGTTTTCTATTTTAATCTTTTTAAAATGTAATTTGTTCCAATGAGGGTAAAGCTGAAATTTTTAGCATCATTACTCCAGTCTTCAGTGTCACATGACCCTTCAGAAAACATTCTAATATGCAGATTTGGTGCTTAAGAAACATTTATTATTATTATCGTCAATGTCGAAAACAGTTGCGTCGCTTAATATTTTTGTGGAAACACGATACATTTATTTTTCAGGATTCTAAATATATAGAAAGTTCAAAAGAAATTATTCGAAATAGAATTATTTTATAACATTGTAAGTGTCTTCACTGTAACTTTTGATCAGTTTAATGTGTCCTTGTTGAAAAACTAATTTCCACTAAAAGAATATAGTGAATAACTCAGGAAGTAATGATAAAATGTTCATTTTTGGGTGAACTATCCCTTTAAAGGCTGACTTGTCTTGATCGTGACTTGATCATAACAAGATGAACTTCTGACTCTGAAAAACCAACACTTGGCTTCCGCTGCCTTCCAGACTCAGTTCAAATCAAAGTTCAGAATAGAAATTTACAATGTCCAAAGACTTGAATTTTTTTATTTACTCATACTTCTCCCAAAGCCAAACCCTTCTTTCCCAGCTCAATTCCTCCAATTAAAAATCAAGCTGTGCCGACATAACACAGCAATTAAGGTTTTGCTTGACTTGTGAGTTGCGGTGAGAAGGAATCGAGGAGATGGAGCAGAGGAGGGGAGGCAACAGCGGCGGTGCTATGCTCAAACACAAGGCGGTCAATATTATGGCCTATGTAAGGGAATCCGAGTGTGGTATTGAATTCTGAGTGGCGGGGCATTACATTGTTATCGATAGTCTCTCTCAGACGGGTGAGGTCCTCCATGGCAGCTTCCCAGTTCTGCATCAGGATCTCAGAGGCCAGCTTGCCCCAAAGAGAGTTCAGTGCATTTCTGTCTGTGGCGGGGACCTGCACAAACACACAAACATAGAAAAATACATTGAACCACTGTAAACAAAAGTAGACAATGAAATCAACTCAATTCCAATAAAATTACACTGGTAGGCTGGCAGTCTCGGTCCTTTTCCACTTTCTAAATACTGTATTTCTGACATCTGCCATTTCCCACAGCTAAAAGTTAAGCTTCTCTCGGCAACGCTGCTCGATGGACTAACTTCTTTATTTATTTACAGTGGATAAACAGATTAAATTATGTCATCTTCGGGAATCGGGCTTGTAAGGGAAAAAGAAATGTATCCTGAAAGACTATTTAGCTTTTTATAAAACTTCATTTGCAGTATTTCTGTGATAAAGTCACTACAAACTCGTTATTAACAACATCTGAGGTAAAAAAAAATATATATTTTTTCTGTTTTGTAATGTTAGGAATGACCTAATAAAACTAACAAAAATTTAACTGATTATTTATATTGATTAATGTAAAATATATATATATATTTTTTTTTATTCAAGAAAGAGTGTTTTTGAGGTGGTTGAGTCAAAGAGGTCCTCAGACAAGGGCCAAAGGTTAAAGGCCAACTTGTCTGTGATATTGCTGGGAAATAATTACGCAAGTTAAACAAGTGCTCTTTAACTAGCCTGGGGTCAAGTGCTATCTTGAGGGAAAGAAGGGTCACGTCAAAAGATGAAAGTGGCTTAAAATCACCAAAACACGAACTGGAGCTGTTTTTTTATTTTTTTATTCAGGATCTAAAAATGTAAATCAAAGTCCTTCAATATAGGTTACTATTAATATAGTAATTCTTTCTGATATCCGGTGTGGAGCATCATCAAGCACAAATGGGGAACAAAAGCTCCCCCAAGTTCATGTGAACTTGTGATGACCTTAGTGCATTGCCTTTGCCTTCGGTGAGGCTCTTTAATGATGTGTGTTGCTACCGCTAGAGCCTCTGTTACTGGCCCTAACACATGTCTGCGAGCTTTGATCACCCCCAAGATTTGGACAGGACTGGAGTGGCAGGACACCAATCAAAATGTCTCTTCGTGGAGGAGTGAGAGAATGAGGTCCAGACATTAGGTAAAGAAACTCAACTAATCAAATCAAAGACCAAACTAAACACAAACACTGGGTGAGGATGGATAGTTGTGTGGTTGCAAAGTAAATGAAAACCATTTGAGTAGGTTTTTGCTGGACAAATAATAATCAAATGTATTATTTAATTTACATTTACACAGACAACACATTCAAAAGACTGCAATGTCTTAAGGTTCTATGTCACGTCTACGTCGACTAAAATCTGCAGAAGCCAAAAACATAAGTCTTGTTAAACAGAAACAGGCCCTTGAAAATAATGTTTAGATAACTTGATTAACTAGTAATTGTGATAATCTCCTGAACATTTGGCACAAAAGAAAAACATCCTGCGGAATCAAGTTATGAAACCCCTGAAAGATACATGCCCAGCTTCTTGCATGGAAATATGAACAAGATTTAACATGGTGCATCTCTACAGAGACAATCAGCCTCAAAGGAACATAAGCTGTTTTAAATTATGACTAAAAACAAAAACAAACAAAAGGGAGGAGATAATGTGTTGCAGATTAGCGAGTTGCTGAAGTATCTCCGTGCGTTTCATGAAAACAAGGGGGATGAGCTATAGCCAAAGGCTCATGGGAAATGGAGTGATTAGACTGATTCAGCGTGCACGAAAATGACCTGGTCTGAATATTAAAAAGAGCCCTGCATACACTAAAATCTGATTGGATGGAAATACCACTCCTCACGTAGATCAACCATTAAATATAGATGGGGAGAAACATTGGATATTGTGTGACAAATCCTTCATATTCCAAAAGGCAAAGCATAAATAGGATGCTGTCTGCAGAGCATCATAGAATCAGGAAACTACAAGGGTATTAGGGATGTGTCACGATTTTCAAATATTTGATTAGTTGATTTAATTATAGAATATCGAATAGGTTGTGCAATTGTCGTCTCATGTTTTCAATGGGGACACGTTCATGTAACCAGAGGGTGGCGTGCGCTGTCAATAACGCACCTAAAAAGCTGTCAATCAACTCTTGACAACAGTAGAACACAGACTAGCATGGCATATAACAGATACGTTAAAATCAATGTTCACACGACACAAGTGCCGCCATTCAGGATGTTCGCAATGTTATAACGCGTTTAGGCAGCCTAAACTCAATATGGCTTGAGGTAGGCTTGCTGCGATAGTCGGCAAGCCTGAACACCTGATAGTTGTTCCTGAACACCGGCAACACCGGTATCATCACTTGTCTCCGCTCCCGAATTGGCGCTAATTTGAAAGTAAAATCCCCTCGGTCATTCATGGTGCGTGTCCACTGGCGGAGAGCGAGCGTTTACAGTTTATTCCTATGGGAGCTCAACGTAGGAATTAATTGAAAATGCTCGCTCTGCTTCGCACCGTTATGAATGGTCGTGTGGATTTTACTTTCACTTATATTAATGTGTTTCAGCACATTACAATCATAATATGGCTTGAGGTAAGACAGAATATTCCCCAATGAATTAAACAGTTTATCAATATCATACAGATTGAAAGCGTGAATGGTATCTCCCCCTCTCTCTCCGTTTGTGTGTGCATGCGTGCGTGCATGCGGGGGAGGGGTGCGGTTTTCGAATAATAATCGAATACTTCCCAGCGATCTTCAAATATTATTTTTGCTTGAAATGCTCATCCCTAAAGGGTATACGATAAAATAAAAAAAAAAGATAAAATACATGAAATATTTGGGGGTCCAAGTGCATCATTTCAAAAAAAAAAAAAAGATAAATTCATGACATATCACTTTATTCTATAAAACCTATTTAGTTTAAATTAATTTTTAGTACATTTAAATAATACATATTATTTTATGTTTTGTTATCTTAAACCCCCAAAATGTTAGGTGGTGCAACTGTCCAAACAAATGAAGAGACTAAGAAAGCCATTTAAAATGGTGTCTTAATTATAAAAAATTAAAAACTAAATTCATTTTAGGTTTGAAACCTTTCAAGCCCAGTTGGTCCATTACTATAATAATAAAAGTTAGAATTAACTGATTTGTATTGGCTACTTTTTATTAATTAAATTACAAATAAGCAATTATAATAAAAAACAACACAACAATATTTTTATGATAAACTGTTTCTTCTCATTTTTGAAATATACACATTTGGCTGTCATAAAAACATGACGCATTAAATATTGAAGAACAGGTTAAATAAAAACACGATGAATATGCAAATATACTGGCAATATATTTAGCAAAACGCTCCTCTCTAGAGTTATTTTTTCTAGCTGACTAACAAGTTTTGAATGGCTTTTCTGAGGTAAATGTAAAGTTGTGTGACATTGTTTACAGGCTGTTTTACTGATGTCTTTCCGCGGTTGAAACATGTGATTGAGCAATTACATGAGACATGATGCGGATTTCGTTAAGTTGTATTGTATCTTTCAACATACCTTCTGATGTTCATTCATGTTTAATTTGTGCTTTAACTAATAATAAAGAGGGAGAGGTGATCGGTTCATGAGCAAAAGTAACAATGGACAAAGCTTACTGCAATTTATTGGATGGGAGGCATCAACTGAAAACAGAATGGACTAGAAAATGAATTCTTGGGATTTAAGAATCAATATCGATTTATCAAAATAAGAATCAATTAATTGAAAAATCTTTATTTTTAATTCAGCCCTAAAATAAATACTCTGTAGAAATATGGAAGGATAAAATCTACTTCTGTAATATTTGCATAGTGAAACAGTAGTATGGAACAGTTTTAAAATCAATAGAGTACAGAAGCAATTACCCATCTGCTTGCAACAGTGGAGCACTTTCATCAAAATTCCCAAGTTAGATGTGTCTAAACAACAGTCAAAGCCCAAAAACTCTGAGAGATCAGCTCGGAGGGACAACCAGGGAAAAACGCCATCCCTGCTGCCAATATAAAGGTCAACGTTTCATTTCTAAAAGTGTTTGTTTTTTTTTCTTTTTTTTTTTTTCCTGGAAGTCCCTGCCTGCTACATTTGGCGACGCTCCATGTCATTATGGCAGCTTTCTGCACACTGACTGGCTTTCAGCACTGGCCATGCAAGAATAGTTTCAATACCTGGGTTTTTCCACAAGTTACCTTGAGTTTCCATTGCCTCCCGAAATGGGCACATTTTCACTGACTGACCAGCAACAATAAATTTACTGTGCTGGGGATCCGACGGGACACTCAATCTTTATTCTCAACATCCAATCCCTGCATTAACAGATGATATGAATAAGTTGCTCTTTTCGCACCGGGCCCTCACTGTAACAGGACCTCGGGTCTGGATTTTGCAAGCCTGGCTTCCTTCGTTAAATGGCTGTGTTTCCCACGCTAGAGGAGTTCTAGAGCCTGACATCTCCCATGCTAGGAGCCATCCAAGGAGATGGGAGGTCCAGCTTGAACAGGGGTGGATAAATAGTAAATAAGAAAAGAAAAAGGGGTAGGTATTCAGTGAGAAAGCTCCATTAAAACCATTTTTACAGGTAGTTATAAAGCTAGTTTTAAGCTAGTTATAAATTATTTTATCTGACAATTATCTTAAATTTGAAATGAAAGGATTAAAAGCTTCAAAACATGCACAGGGAGAGAATTTCTGGAAGCCATTTCCTTTTATTTAGATTGAGCAGTGACAGCATAAACAAGGCTAGTTGCTGTGTGAACAGTGTAATCTACTCAAAACGCTTGATGTGTTCTCAATATCAATGATGTGGTTTTCCTAGGATGAGTAAGCTCTATTGTATTTCATCTCATCCTAAAAAAAACCTTGAGGAAAACCTAACATACATGTTTACAAAGCTCTTTGCACACTTAAACAAGGAAAAGTTTGCACAAAAATAAAAATTCTGTCATTTACTCAACCTCATTTTGTTCCAAACCTGTATGAATTTCTTCTGTGGAACGCAAAAGAAACACTCCCATTCAATGTTTTTGTTTGTTTGATTGTTTGGTTTGTTTGTTTGTTTGTTTGGTTTGTGGAAATAAATTCTTTTTTCTAAAAAAAAAAAAAAAAAAAAAAAAAAAAAAGATCAAAAGTGACAGTAAAAATATACATACAATGGTTACAAAAGATTTCTATTTTATTTCAAATAAATGCTGTTATTTTTATTCATCAAAAGAATCCTGTAGAAAATTTTAAGCAGATGTTTTCAATACTGATAATAAGAAAAGTTTCTTGAGCATCAAATCAGGATATAGACTCTTTTCACAGATTGTGATGACGCGTTTTGATGGTCATCAATATCGTAAATCCTGCAAAGTTTTTTATACATTTCATTTTATTTTTTTAAAACGTATATATATTTATATTTGTAACACTATACTTTGTATTACATCACCTTTGCATCAAATTACAAAAAACTAGTTAACGCTGCTGTGAGGGTGTTTCTAATACAGCAGCTATGGGAGTGACAGTAAAACGACATCTTTCTCTCTTCTGACTGCCGTTATCAATCTCTCTCTATTTTTTTCCTCTTTTTGAAAGTTTTGAAAACACTATTGTGGAGTTTTTCTTTTGCTATTTGAGGAAATGGAAACACAAAAAATATATTTAATGTAATCTCTCATTCACCGCTATAGAATTATGACTATGACGACTTCCGCTTCTGAGAATCCCGGAAATGTGAAAAGGGTCAATTAGAATGATTTCTGGAGGATCATGTGACACTGAAGACTGGAGTAATGGCTTCTGAAAAATCAGTTTTTGCATCACAGGAATAAATTTCATTTTAAAATTATTAATATACAATTTTTTTTTATATATATTTAAAAATATATTTATTTTTAATTTATATTTCACAATATTACCGTTTTTACTGTGTATTTGATCAAATAAATGCAGCCTTAGTGAGCATACATATTTTGAAAGTCTATTAGGTCCTGTGCTGTTTTGGACCCCATTGACTTCTAAAGTATGGGCAAAAACATTCTTCAAAACAAAAACAAAAAAAGTGTTCTGTGTTTTCCGCAGAAACAAAAAAAGAAAGTCATACGTCTTTGGAATGACATGATGGTGAAAAAATTATGACAGAATTCTCAAGTATGTCCTTGAAGCATCTATAACTAATGAATATGCAAAAAAAGGGTGACAAAAACTGAAGGGTGTAATTCAAGGCTTGTCGGCCGTTCCTTCCCTCGGCTCCCACGAAAACCACAGGGACACAACAAACAAACAAACAGCGTGACTGACGCTGCAAATCATTCACAAATGGGAAACATGTTGCAAATCTAAACAACACAGTCTTCATCACACCTCTGAAATGCTAAAACCAAGATTATTTAAAATCAAATAAAGGGTTTCTTTTCGGTCACTTGTTGCCAAAGCGACACAGCCTG
Organism: Megalobrama amblycephala; assembly: GCF_018812025.1. Lineage (NCBI taxonomy): Eukaryota > Metazoa > Chordata > Actinopteri > Cypriniformes > Xenocyprididae > Megalobrama > Megalobrama amblycephala. The sequence goes on along the minus strand of NC_063056.1, from coordinate 20,698,449 downwards.
GCTTGGCAAATGTCTGGCCTTTTTTACAGCAATGTAGGCTGAGTGAATCATACGTGAGAGCTGGTCTGAAGAAACAGGAGTGCATTCCATGTGAGAAGGCAGGCTATGTGGTTACGTGAGAAACACTCGCCGGCAAGGGAGTCTGATAACTTAGCCAGGCATGGAGCCTCTCGCAACACTCTTGGCCCAGGGCAGCATTGACAATGGGCACCTCTCTTTAAGACACTGGACTACCTCCACACTCTGCGGCCAGGGAGAAAGGAGCGGGTCAATTTGTTCGTTCCCAGCCGTCATTTGCCCCCCGCCCCACTTGCTAGACAGCACTGCGCTGGGCTCTGAGCGTCCGGCCGCTTTTCCCCATAAGTTCATCTTTCACTCATTTCTACAGGCAGTGGGAGAGAAGCCACAAACACCAGAGCCCCAGCAATGAGCCCTTTGTTTACAGAGGAAATAAGAAGTACGCACGTGTAACATGGATACTGCCAGTACTCTCAGTGAACTGCAATTATCTTCCCCCACAAACCTACTTTGGTATTATCTGATTCCAAAAGTATTCCACTGGTGAAAATTATTTAATCCAAGGTCCTCGGTGTATCACTGCCTGGATCTTTATCCAGACAACAACATTTAAAAAAAGGTAAAGAAGTAAAGGGAACTTAGAGGAAGATGTGAGTGTTTGTGTACGCTCTAGGCTAGTTTCACACCGCAAGACAAAACATCTAATTCCAATTCTATGCCGGAATATATATATTTTTTTTGCTGGTGAGGTTGTTCACTTAACCTTTTAAAATGTAGTCCATATCAGACATGTATGATCAGGTGACAACTAATCAGCAAGTGACAATCTTATCCTAAGGGGTTCATCGCTGAAAAAAAATTTTGTAAAGAGAGTTTTACGAATCTTTTGTTTCGAATCAGTGGTTTGGAGTACCAAAACAATGTGATTTCAGTAAACGAGGCTTCGTTATTTCATAAGTGTTTCGAACTTTCAATGGTTCACATGACTTTGGCAGTTTGAGACATGTTTTGAACCACTTATTCAAAAGATTCGTAAAGCTTTAAAGCTTCATGAAGCAATGTTTTAAAATCGCCCATCACTAGATATTGTTGAATAAAGTCGTTATTTTTGTTTTTTGGCGCACAAAAAGTATTCTCGTCACTTCATAACATTAAGCAGGGTATCTGCAGATATGAACAAGTTAAATTTAAGACTTTTTAAGACCTTTTTAATACCACCTTACATGAAATTTAAGACCAAACCTGCGATGGAAACACACACACATTATATATATATATATATATATATATATATATATATATATATATATATATATATATATATATATATAAAATGTACGTTAATACATATATTAAATGTCTTAATAGAATTGTTATTATTAAAGTACCTGCAAAATGTTTGGAAACAATTATTGATTTTAAAATAAGTCCCTTCTGCTCACCAGGGCTGCATTTATTTGATCAAAAATACAGTAAAAACGGCAACATTGTGAAATATTCTTACAAATAAAAAAAAAAGTTTATATTTTATAAAATGTAATTTATTCCTGTGATCATTACTCCAGTCTTCAGTGTCACATGATCCTTCAGAAATCATTACAATTTGATTTGATGCTCAATAAACATTTCTGATTATTATCAATGTTGAAAACAGTTGTGCTGCTTCATATTTTTGTCCAAATGGTGATATTTGTTAGTTTTCTTTGAAAAATAGGAAGTTCAATGAACAGCATTTATTTGAAATTATATTACATGTATTTATCAAATATATTATTTAAGTATTTATTAAATAGAAATATTCTGTAACATTTTAAATGTCTTCACTCTTCACTCACTTTATCACTTTAAAGTATGACGAATTAAAATATTAATTTTTCTATTTTTTAAATCTTACCACAAATGTTTAAATTGGATTCCCACAACAATTTTAAGCAGTAAAACTGCATTTTAACATTGATAATATAAATAGTGAATGTTTCTTGAGCAGCAAATCAGCATTTCCGTAGAATCATGTGACACTGAAACTTCTCTTTGTAAACAACCGAATTAAAAACGATTCAAATGACGAATATTGCGTTCCCAAATGCAAATTTAAATGTCACAAACAAAGGAGCATTTACAGTTAATCGAAAATGAAAACACCACTGTTACAGCAAGCATGCAGCGCGTCAGACTATTATTTATATAATTACATCACAGCCGTTGCAAATTATATATTAAATTCTCACCACCATTCATAAAAAAAGTTACCGAACGCGTTTCAGCGCTGATTCTACTCGCATTTGGTGCGTTGAACCATTTGAACTCTTTTAGGGACCGTTCATATGTCGCGTCTAAAAACGCATGGAAAACGCGTCGGCGCCGCTTTCTCCTTTCCAAAGCGCTCGGGCGCTGCGGTAGCGTCTGCCGTTACTAAGAAACCATGAGCTGCGCTCTCCATGTCGAGTTTGTTTCAGCAAAGGATATATGGATTTCCAGCACTGAAATTCACTTGCAGTAGCTCTGCTACAGCATATTTATTTAAAAATGTGTATCCGTGTACAGATCAGATATTCCTACATCTTTGCTGAGCTTTGTCCTGCAGATGGCGCCGCGCAGCGCTGGACCATTCAGTCGGAGGTGTATTAGAAAACAAAACATCCATAAAACATTTTTGCGGCATTGCAACGAAAAATATTTAAGACCTATCCAATCTGAATTTAAGACATTTTAAGACTTTTTAAGGCCTTTTATTAGGAAAAATATATTTAAGACTTTTTAAGACTTTTTAAGGACCCGCGGATACCCTGATTAAGGTTGAACCACTGTAGTCACATGAACTGTTTTAAATATATTTAAATACATCTGAAAGTGTTAATTATCTTGCTGTCAATACAGGCCTCACTGAGCCATCGGATTTTATCAAAAAATATCTTAATTTGTGTTCCGAAGATGAACGCAGGTCTTACGGGTGTCGAACGACAAGAGGTTTGTAAAAGATTTTTGGGTCAACACACCTTAATAGCTTCAACAATTGATTGCCAATTAAGTTTAGAATACAATGAACCAATTAGAACCCAGTTTAGGTCAGATGGCTGCTAATGGTGGATATTTTGATGAATATGGATATTTTGATATTTTGATGAATTTTGATGAAGTTTTTTCTATGTATAAACTGTTTATGTGATAAAATATGTTTTCGTAGTTTGTGTTGACCCTTATCAGTGCAAAATTATCAAATTATATATATATTTATTTTGCTTTTCACAAATGTAATTCAAAAACAAGGAGGAGTAAAAAAAAAAAAAAAAAAAAAAATCTGGGCTTCATTTAAACTGCATTGTGAATGTGGCCTTAGTATACTGTTATCCAATGAGATTTTGGATCAATAAAAGACTCAAAATGGTTTGACTGTTGGAAGAACACAAATTCTAGTCATCTTCTGTTGAAAAGCCTTTTTTTTTTTTTGGTGTCTTGGGATTATATGGTGCAAGCTGTGTAACCTTTAACCCTTGCAAAAACTGGGGAATCCTGTCAAACCAAGAGTGATTAGGCCACAAAATCCCCACCAATCATCTATGGGGAGTAGTACTGCCCATAAACCCATAAGCTTATGAAGTCTGCCACTAAACACAGCCCTGAAACAACTCCTAACCAAGTCCTTGAAGAGGTTCTTTTCAGCACTCAAGACATGCAAGGAATTTAACAAGCCATGGGATGGCACTTTTCAGAAGTAATTACAGATCAGGAGCTTTTAGTTCTTCGGATTGCCTCAAGTGCAAAAAAACATTGCCTGTTTTGTGGAGCAATGAATAAATGACACAATATTTCATGATAAAAGGATTTGGATTCTAATTTGAGAAAATCTACCTGTGAGCGAGCCATGTCTACTTTTCATCTGCGTCATTTAGAAAAACACAACATTAAGTGCATGCGTAATGCTCATAACTCACGGGATTTGGCAGAGTCTCGTACTAAAAAAGCAGAACCATATTAAGCAGAGACAATAATTCAAAATCTCAATTGGGCAACCGTCTGGCTCAATTAACACTCACGGGGGAACTCTCCATCAAAATAAAACTGTTTGTCCATTAGACAAGAACTTATTAAACAAGAATGCATTTAATGGCATCAATTTGCGAAAGAGAAAATGAAAGAGTGTCGTGATGAAAAGAAGCTCTTGAAAATTGCCCCACTGGGAACGTCCCAGAGGAGAATGCTAGAAAACACAACTCTGTCATCTGTTAAAGACAGGGGTGTGGTAAGACACATACCAGGACTCTGAAGAAATAGAGGTACTCCGCTGCACCTGAGTAGTTCCCACACTCATACTGGAACTTGGCGTATCGGTACAGGGTGTCCAAATACTCCTGCCGGAACTGCAAGGAAAGACAGACATTAAACAAAAACGCAAAGTGGGGATGCTCATAATTAACTGGTTAACAGTTCACCGACAGTAAGACTTTTAACCAATTAAATGATGTAAAGAATACATATAATACACAATAATGTATAGGCCTACCAGTAATTGAGCAGTGTAACTTGTTTTGTTGTTTGGTTGACTGTATTTTATTTTGATAATGAAAAGACTGCAGTGTCAAGTTAGGATTGCTAGAAAATTTTATGTTATATAATATATATAAGGCATCTGCGCGATCACTTGAATTGTTTCCTTATAACAGTGGAAATAACTTAAAATACTTGTCATACAGGGTCATACAGAAAAGAGTAAGACATCATTCGAAACTGTAGGGTTTACTTTTATTTGTTTACACTTACACTATAAACAAAACACTGTGCTCTTGTAAAATAAAGAAAACAAACAGGATGCACTTTCTGACTTCTTGGTTTCCTTTCCGTGAACTTGTTTTTGGAGCGAGTCACAAAATTAACCAAAACTCAGCAAATAGCCTACTACTTGTCGCACAGTTTTCTTTTTTTTTATCTGTTAATTTAAGTGAAATATATTTTGAGTATTTATTCTTTTTATGTATATGATTTTAATCATTTTTTCTCCATTCACTGAAGCACTGCTTGTGCATGATTAAATACACAAAATGTGTATCTATTTATGTGCAATTGTAATGAAGATTGACATTAATAAAATTTCTGCCATATGAAGAAAATGCTGGATAAGCTACTTAAATTATTTCAACACTTCTAAAAATAAAAAAGGTTTAAATAATCTTATAAAAATCACTTTTTTATTTATTCGCAAACTGAATTTATCACCCCCCCCCCTCAAAAAAAGAAAAGAAAAAAAATGCATGTTAGCTCATGCAAATCAATGGAACTATCACTGGGCTCAATTATTTCTCAGTGAATTCCCCCTTTGAAAAAAATTCATAATAATTTGGTAAAAATCTTCCCCTCAAACAAAGCTCTCGAAACCAGCATGACAACATGCATCTTGCTAGGTATTAGGCACAACATGTTTATTACTTTAAAAATCAAATAAGCTTCTTTAAACATCAAATATGTTCTGATTGTCTGTGATTTTGGTACTTGGTGCAGTATTTTTGCAATATTCATTTCTAGTGAGTACAGACAAACTATTTGTACATCATCATTAGCTACGTTTCCATCCAAAATTGTGAATTTAACTGGAATGTTGCATAAAACATTTGCGAATAAAGCACAGTTTCCATCCAGTGAGCCGAAGATAATAATATCATCACTTCCTGTTAAACTGGCGCTAAATATCACTAAGAAAAATGGAAGTTGCTGCAGCAGGAATATATTCGGTCGAGTAATTTAATTTTTTTATGTGCATTTTGGCATTTCCATTCAGCGTTTTTCTATGCAATATCCCAAACTGCACATAAAAATAGGTGGATGGAAACATAGCTATTGTAAGTCTTCAGGAAACTGTTTACATGTGAACCTACGTGACCTCAAGATTATCTGTCTCAAATACGATCCTCAATTTCAGCTAACAGCGATGACCAGAGAGTACCAGCAGTTTGACGGACAGTTCGATAGAACATGCTCGGGAAACCAGGGCGTTTTAGAACAGGGAGCTCATTGTGTGTCTAGTTTATGTCTGTGTGTTTGTGTGCTCACAGTAAACTAGAGCTCTGGTGCGGATGTCGTTAAGGCTACAGGGGCCTTCCTGGGGGCGGCGACGAGAGGGTTGTTAAGGCGAGGATCGTGTCGTAAAGACGGAGTAGCCTGTGCAGTGAAGGTGCACTGAGGACAGGCCTCAGGTCAGTCTCAGGATGCTGGGGTGGGAGTGCCGTCAAGTCAAATATAGAATCCCCAGCATTCTTGAGGCCATACCCACGGGTCCCGAGCTGTTCCGTTTATTCTTAACAATTCGCCACAGAATGTAAATGTCCACAGAAATTTCTGCAAGCCATAAAATCCCCGAAAATGACTTAAGGTTTTGGGAAGTCATTTAATGTCTCGCTGCTCAGGGCCACCCCTCCCGTTGGCCCCCCAAAACAACACTGGGTTCATAGAGGAGTCATGAGAACTTCTCAGAAGGGTGGAAGAGTCAGCAGAAGTACTTACACCATGCTTGTCAGCCAGATAGTCAAACAGCATACGCCCATCCCTGGAACACAGAAACATTTTTTGGTGAGCAAGAGTGGATGAAATACACTTATTTTTAAAAGGTATAAATAATCATATTAAATAAAATCACTATATTTTATGGAATTCCTACATTTCAATTCCAAAAAAAATAGATAATAAAATATAAATGTAAAATAAAGTATAAAATCGATTTTAATTTAATAAAAAAAATTATATATAAAATATAAAATAAAAATAAAATAAACACCCCCCAAAAACTAAGAGAGAAAGTTTGAAGCTACAGCTTAGTAGTATGCACTCTGACACGTTGATGACAAGGGCAACAAGTTCGAAACTGGAACAATAAATTTCCTAACCCTGTTTTCCTTCTCTCTTCCCTTCATTTCTTGACTCTTCTTTACATAAGTCTCCAAAAAAAATAAATAAATAAATTTGGAAGAAAGTTGGAAAACTACAAGAAAATTCGAAAAAATGTCACACTTTCTGAAGAAAATGTGATTTCTAGATTAGGCTTGCTGCGATAGTCGGCGTTACCAGTGTTCAATGATTTTTTTTTTTATAGTAATAAAAAATCATTTAGTTCAGTTAGAGGACAGCCACTACATTAAAAACCAAACACGTCTGCTCATTTGAGCATGTGGCCGAACAAGATTTTCAGCACAGATCAGCAGCAGGAGTTAGATTTCACCTCACTTCGCCCATTTCACCTCACTCTTGACTGACAAGACGATGGCGGCAGATTTGGTTTCAAAGCGAAAGGGAGTTTGTCATTGTACTGTTTTGTTGTTGTGTTTTTCATTAAGAGCATTTTTCATTCAAGCAATTGCCGCGCCCTGAATTTCCGCAAATTCAAAAGTGAAAGAAAAATGTGCATGGCCGTACGGGCATTCATAATGGTGCGTGTTCACTAGCAAAGCGAGCATTTTCAATTAATTCCTATGGAAACTCAACTTCCAAAGGAATTAATTGAAAATGCTTGCTCTGCACCAGTGGACACAAACCGCAAGTCCCTACAACACCACCTCAGTGATCCCGGTATTACTGATGTTGTCACACGACGATTAACTGGTGGGGAAATTTCCTCACCGTCACATCCCTACACTAGATATGACTCATGGTTCTCTTCAATAAAAGTTTATCACGTTTTTTGCCAATGTCTACCAGGCAAAAATACTATAGTAAGTCTGATTACTTATAATAGCAGACATTTTTAAACCAGCCTCGTGATTTGAGGTATCATTCATATCCGTAAAAACAAACATTGTGGGATGAATTACACAATGACCTTTAATACTGGGGTTTAGAAAAACCAATGAGCCCAAATATGAGCCTAGTAAGTAACACCACGTAGGAAACGGCACTAATTAAAGAAAGAATAAGGTAATGAACAACAAACACATTGTGTCGTCTCCTCAGGTGAGATGGAGTAAGAATCTACTGCAACTTGTGCGTATCATTTTAGTTTTGTCAAAATGCTCAGCACAGGGGGCTGGTAACCAAGCTTACCGCACGACCACCTCCGCCAAATGTGGCCGGCCTCTAAAGAATTCGGCAAACGAAGCCATGCGTCACTGTGTGCTCCAGACAGAATTGCACGTTTATTTTATTTGTGGGGAGGTTCAAAGGCTGTTTATAAAGGCATTCTCCTGCAGAACTGCTTCTGTTCCATTATACTATCATCTGACAGATGCTGGGACTCTGGGTGGAGACAAGCCACCTCCCTTACGCCGCATCCTAACCAGTGATAAGTGCAAAAACCTACCTATCTCTTCTATGTAAATCAGATTTTAATGACTTAAGCAGACACAACCACAAACAGCAACAGTACATTTCTGCAATTGTCTGATTTATATTTCTGTGCCGTTGTGCTGGCGAGCCTCACCCTTTGTGAAATCTCATTAGTCTAAAATCTCGCTCTATGTAAGAACATCAGGAAACAAGGAATAGTCCAACCAAAAATGACTCACATTTCAGTCTGTTCTTCACACAAAGTTTTTGTATGGCTTCAGAAGACTTGGAATATAGACCCACAAGTCATATGGACTACTTTTATGATGATTTTATGATGCATTTTTGTACATCATAAAGAAACGTACGTTTTTTGGAGCATAACTGCCCCAGTCCTAGAACTGCATGATTGATGAAAACTGACAAAAAATAAAATAAAATAAAAATTGTGATTTTGATTTTTTAAAAAAAAAAATTTAACTCCAGGTTTGATTTGCTTGTTTGTAGGGCCACATAATTTACACAACATTTCTGTGATTATATCAATATGACTATATAATAATAATAATTATTATTATTAATATTTCAATTAATCGTGTAGCTCTACCTAATCCCCAATTCACTGTCACTATATGGAAAAGAGCAGTGTGAACATTCTTAAAGTCTCCTTTTTTGATTGACGAAAGAAATAAAGTCATGCAGTTTTGGAAACAACACATTTTTTGATGATATAGACAAATATAGAGATTGCCCTTTTCAAATTTTTTGTCTTGATTAGGACACAGTCCTTACTGAGCATTTCTGCATTCGTCCAACCTCCTCAGCTCTCACCTAGTATCTCCAAAAACTAACAGTCAGTCCACGTTTATCTGTCTGCTGAGGAGGACATTACATCTTTACTCCGTCAGCTCTCACCACCTCCCGTCTGGGTTGAAATGAGGAACAGACAGGGCAGGTTTCACCATGGAGGTCAATGCATTGGTGCTGAGGGAACTGCGAGATAACTCGGCCCTCAGCCATTCAGCGCAGCTCATCCATCCATCACGCTCAGTCTGTTAAAGAAAAGATCCATCGCCACTCCATATGTCCTAACACTCCTGAACAATGGTCCTGACAGATTTCCAAACATGATATCACCTGCTTACAGCATCCGCCCCGTAAGCGACATTGTCAGAGAGTTGACCCAGTAAACATCCGACTGACGTCTTTTAAAAGAAGCATGTTGCAAACAAGCAGCTATTAACAAATAAAAGAACAAATAAAGACGAGTCCTGATCCGCACTTCCTCGTGGTCGTCTCGGCCTGTGAAACACCAGACACAGAAAAACGCCCCCCGAAACCCGAAATATTCAGATCGAACAAGTAAACTTCAAAGTCGCTCGTTAATGAAGAGCAGACATCCATTTGAGTTGGTTAATTAAGACTGTGCCTGGTTCTAAGGCCACAGACTTAATCCTAAACTGTGATAAAAGCATGTTTTGGAGAAACGAAATGCAAACTGGTGTTTAAAAATGTCTAGGGAAGGCAATACCACCTACTGAGATTTCTCACTTTAGAGACACCACAAACACACATCGGTAGCCTGATAAAATATATGGAGGCACGGTTCTGTATTAACGCTAGTCAAAGCCAGCAATTAAACAATAACTAAGTGCAGATCGTGGCCTCAGCTACTGCCTCTACCTGCAGGGGCCAAAAGACAGAGAACAGAGACATAAAAAGATGCAAAACAGCTACAGAAAAATGTGATTTTAAGTCAACTGTTAAAATTAGCAATGATTGCTATGGCAAGCAAATTTCAACAAACCCTTAACCCCAAATATTAAATTTGAGCAAACCTTGTAATATATATAGGCGACTATATCATGGAGTAGCCGCCTTTTTCTGAGCTCCTCTCCACTGACATTTTATTTTGAATATTTTTGTAAGTAAAGTACCGTCAATCCACTTCACGGTCGATAATGACTAATTGATAGTCAACTTTAGTAAGTTGTTTTGGATATTTAGGGAAATTTAAGTGCATTAAGGGCGATTTCCGTTACTTCGCAGACTTGTTCTGTCAGAAAAATGGCGTCTAAGAAATCTTCAAAAACTGTTGCAACTAAGGAGGACGCCAACCCAGGGGATCCTATCTCACGGGGAAATGTGAATGCGATACTTGCCGCAATTGGTGCCCAAGGGATGATTTAAAAAAGCTGATAGAGGACAAAATGACAGCATTAAGTGCTCGCTTGGAAACGTTGGATGCTACGCTGGTCAACCTGCAGTTAGAACAGGCTGGCGTTAAACAAAAAAATGGTGGAGATAGAAGGTGCCCTGAAAGGTACTGATTTACACCTTGGAGAGTTCGAAAAGGTGTGAGAATACTTATGTGTGGAAAACAAATATCTCCGGGCTAAACTGAACGACTTGGAAGGACCCTCTCGAAGGCTGAATCTCAAATTTGTGGGAATAAGCGAATGTGAGGAGCGGGGGCACCCTTCAGTGTTCATTTCCGACTTGATTATCGAACTTTTTGGCCAAGACAACTTCCCCAAACCTGTGAAGATTGACCAAGCTCATCGGGCGCTGTTACCCAAGCCGTCTGAAGGCCAGAGAAACTTCGCACCATTAACGCATGGATCCACAATGATCGGGATAAAGACTTAATCCTCCGCCTGAGCTGGGATAAGTTTCCTCTGGAATATAAAGGGATTCATATCTTCCCTGATTATACACCGGAGATGACAGCGCGGTGACGTGCATTTAGTTCGGTAACGAAAGCTCTGCGGGAGGCTGGGTTGAAATGGTCCCTGCGTTTTCCAGCAAATGCATTACAACGGTTGCAAGCTCTGTCTTTCAAATCTCCGGTAGAGGCCAAGAAGTTTGTGGATAACTTGTCGAATGACTCAGCGTAGCCTCTAAGTATGCTTTAACTCAGCTTGGTAATGGAAGTGGACTATTTTTGGAACATTCTGTTAACTTTCACTGTGGATTCTGATTACTGACTATTTGTGTGGCAGAGAACTTGTGTACTCCGGAGAACTCCTTGTGTGTTTTTCATAATTTCTGATCTTCTTTTTGGCTAAGGTAAGAGGGGAAAAATTTTTTCACATTTAAATTCACTGTCGGCTGACATTATTTTCCTTCAGGAAACCCATATTAGACCCAATGAACAGATGCGACTTAGGGCAAATTGGATTTCGCAAGTTTATCAAGCCACTTTTTCCTCTAAAGCTAGAGGTGTGGCTATACTTTTTTGGAAATCAATTCCTTTTCGAATGCACTCCATGGTGTCTGACCCTGCGGGAAGACATATTATATCTCAAACTGGCTTCGTCCCAGGAAGATTTTCTTTTTTTAATTCACGTCGCCTGTTAAATATTTTGTATAGTAATCAGAGTAAGAATTCCAAGGCAGCTGTTCTTTCTTTAGATGCCGAAAAGGCCTTCAACCATATTGAATGGAGTTATATGTTTTCTGTCCTGGATCGGTTTGGCTTTGGTGAGAATTTTAAACTATTGATAAAAATGCTTTATTCTTCCCCCAAATCTGCAATACTTACTAATTCGGAAAGGTCTTATTTTTTTCCTCTTAAGCGTGGTACACGACAGGGCTGTTGTTTAAGCCCACTGTTATTTGATCTAGCTTTAGAACCCCTGGCCATCAGTCTTCGTAATCATTCTGAGATCAGGGGTATGTCATACGGTCATACTGAGGTTAAGCCGTCGTTATATGCAGACGACCTGCTTTTATATTTGAGTGATCCTTCTCCTGCTTTGCCACTTTTAATGGAATCACTTGAGGTTTTTGGCTCTTTTTCTGATTATTCTGTTAACTGGGCTGCTAATGCAAGGGCTATGATGTTCTGGCGAATTAGCGATCAAGCTGCCGATAATTTGAGGGATACACTACCAAAGTGGCTGTATATTGAGGCGATGTCAGTTGTTGGTTGCTCCTTAGCTGCTATTCTTTTTTCTATCTTTAAAGAAATTACAAGTTATTGATATTAAAGGGTTAGTTCACCCAAAAATGAAAATTATGTCATTAATGACTCACCCTCATGTCGTTCCAAATTAAAATTAAAATTAAATTCATGTCGTTTATTCAGCATTGTATTTTCTTCTGGGTCTGTTGTCAATCCGGGTTCACGACTCCGCAGTGACGCTGCTGACGTAAGACGCTGCTGACGTGTTATCCGGTGCGCCCGAGCTTCGTTTACAGTCTGAGGGAGACGCACGCTGTATTCAAGCTATTCTACATTGTTTGTATTTTGGTATTGCTATATTTTTTAAAATGGTGCATAAGTGTGCATGTCGCGGATGTCCTAATCGCCAAAAACGACGACGTAAAAGTGCATTACCAATGCCGACAGATGAAAAGATTCAATGGAATCAGTTCAATGGAATCAATTGAATGGAAAGGATTCCGGAAGAGAAGACAATGCTGAATAAAGTCGTAGTTTTTGTTATTTTTGGACCAAAATGTATTTTCGATGCTTCAAAAACTTCTAACTAACCCACTGATGTCACATGGACTACTTTGATGATATTTTTATTACCTTTCTGGACATGGACAGTTTACCGTACATACACTTTCAATGGAGGGACAGAAAGCTCTCGGACTAAATCTAAAATATCTTAAACTGTGTTCCGAAGATGAACGGAAGTCTTACAGGTTTGGAACGACATGAGGGTGAGTCATTAATGACATAATTTTCATTTTTGGGTGAACTAACCCTTTAAAATTGGATCTACAGGCAGTTGAATCAAAGGGTGCCCTAACTTTGTTACCCATGGTTTTAATACCGTGGCTTTATTTTTCACTAAATAAATAATGTCATGGCGTGATATGTCATGTGTTGTTGTTCATCTGAGGTTTTATTTTCCAAAAATTAAGACCTGCCAAGCACTAGATGATTTTTTATTATGTCCTGATATGGAAGACCATGGAATTCAATAGGGTGTCCTAACTTTTTCACATGACTGTATAATATATACACTTTTCAATTGTAGCCTTTTAAAAAGCCATCTGAAAAAATAAACTAAGTGCAATGTAGCCATAAATATCGATTTTTGGATACTGAAATATCTGGAGTGCTTCCAATACTCATTTTCTGCAGAGCAGATACACGATACCAAAAATCTAGTTTGTAACTAGGTTTAGTTTAATATACCCACAAAAGCATAAAACTGCACTAGGGATAAAACTACTAAGATTCACAGCACCCATATTTACAGTAATAAATGTAAATTAATCTGTAAATGTAAATTATTTCATTAATAACCAAACAATATTGACAAAAAAAACTCAATCTTTATTTATTACCGTTTTTGAATATTTACTCAAATTAATATTATTTAGGAAACAACTGAAAGCTACATGTCATTGTATTATGATTTGCCATTTTATTTGTAAATTATTTGTATTAACAGCATATTTTGCAAGATTTGGCTGGGTTAATGAAGACACTGTATGAGTTAATGAAATGCTAATTATTACTTAAATCATAAAAAATAAAAAATAAAATACAATTTTAAAGTTTAAAATAAAAATAAAACACTTCGCCATATATGACCAAATATGGCCATTAATGAACATCAGAGAACCATGAACATGTGAATGTGTTGTTAATTTATTAAAATATTAACTTGTCAAGGAGTACTTCAAGTAAACATTTTAGGCCAAAAAGGTTCGGCTGACAAAAAAGGGAATCCCTGGTATAGAGGATAGGCAAAGATTCAAATATTTAAACTCTTTGACATTTCAAGGCTATAAAGGTCTCATGATCAGGTCTAAATTCTCTCAAATATAGTGGCTAAATCAGTCACTAAGTCATTGCTATTGCAGTCTCTTCTGTCTAGGTTTGATGGCGACTGATTGTGAGCAGAACAATGTCTTTTCAATCCAACATAATCAACAAGAATCCACTGTCTCTAATCCAGAAAATCCCTCCAACTGCTAATGGAGACAACTATTTGAGAATATCTACACTGCCTCCAGTGATCAGTGCAACAACCTTCTTTTAATTAAGTAAAAACATCTCTAATCCCTAATACACCACTTATCTAAACCTAAAACATCTAGATTGGCCGGCGGCTAAAAATGAGGCACATCCATCAAAGAAAAGCAAGCATTAGATGGAGGACCGAGTTTAACCAAAATATTTTAATTACGGCAAAGTCAGCATCACAGAAATCGAAAAGGAGCCTCTGTGAAACTCACCACAGGATGCTCTAACATTCTGCGCTTCTGAAATTTGCAGAGTGAAACCATATACTCATCCACATGGCAATTTCAATCAAATGCGAAACGATTGTGATTGCAAATGCCTGCTGATGCTCTGCCATCCACTTAATTAAAAGGCACTTAAGCCAGACCATCCAGAAAAAGAGCCACAAATGTTCTGTTTGGAGTATCGTCTAGCATCGAGCAGGGCTTCATCCCACATCCCTGAGGACTGTCTTGTCTCAAATGTGCAATTGAACACTGTTCAACTTGCATTAGATGAACAACAAAATAACTAAAGTACCATCTCAGCTGTTGCTTGGAATAGACAATGACTAATCTACTGTCATAACATTAAACGATTCTCCACAGTCTTCTTCCAGTAAAAACCACAGACATGTAAATGTCTACACGAATGTATTGTAAAGTACAGAAAGATCAATTTTAATTTCTTTCTTTCTTTTCTTCCTTTAACCCCATTCCAGCTTCTGTGGCTATGTCCATGGCAAGAGCCAGGTTTAGTTATTCAAAAATAAATCTAAATAAGATGTTTAAGATTATTTAAAAATAAATAAATAAATAAGAATACATTTGGATTTACATGGTTAAAAACCTTGTACCAACAGAATAAAAAAAAGATTCTCAAAGGGGTAGAAGTATTACAGTCCAGCAAAATCTGTTTAAATGGACAGTGGATTCTGACCAGATGAACACTTTGGTGAGTTCTCCTGATAGTAAAAATTACGTGCGAGTCTTGAATGTCCGATCCGGCATCGTGTGTAAATGACCTGATCCCAGCCATTATTTAAATGGAATATATGTTTTTTCCCCAACATCAAGATTTATTTCATGTAATTTGTTGTTTAAGCCCTGATCCCATTCCAAATGCCATTTATTTTTGGTGTATGCACTTAATGTTCTCATATCTGTGAAAGGTATAAAGCATTTTATGGTTCTGTATAATGCTTCTTTGGCAGCACTGTCTGCTTGCTCATTACCAGAGATTCCTCAATGGCTAAGTACCAGCAGAAAATAATATTAAAATTCTTTGATTTTTTTCCAAGAGATGACAATTTCAATTTTAATTTAAAGACAACCACAGTACAGTCTAAAGTGTGTACTAAATACCTCATTGGTACATCCAAAAAAAATGGCCAAACATGTCTGAATATACATGAATGAGCCTCAAAAGAGCATTGCTTGACTGACTGAATGAATGAACTGAAATTCAAAAGCACTGACAAAGCAAAAACAGTAATAAATTAATTATATTAATAATAATAATATTATTATACACAGATTGTTTAAAACAACAATCTTTTGGTCTAACTGTCAAGTAATGCTTTTTGCATTCATAGTATAGTTTAAAAAAAAAAAAAAAAAAAAATCAATTTCCTAAAAGAGAATTACATTTTCTAAAGACTCAGACAAGGAACTTAAATGAAAGCAGCGATCACAATCTAGACAGATGTATTAAAAGGAACATCTCACAAACAGCTAATGTCTGCAGATATTTAGATATGCAGATACAGAGACAAACCCTTTTATTAAATGGATACTTTACCCAAAAATGAAAATTTGCTGTTAATTTACTCTGACCATACAAAAATGATGTTTTTTTCCTTCAGAAGAACAGTAAAGAAAATCTTTGGCTGAAACTGCGGTCCTTGGTGATTCATATAATGCGAGAGTCAAACAACATATACAGGCAAAACCTGACAATACATTGAGGTCTTATGAAGTGAAACAATCAGACTGTAAAAGAAACAGTACAACTTATTACCCCTTCTCCACAGCCTCGGCAAGTGGTCCTTAGCGAGTTCACGACAGTCTGGAGCTCGAGCTTTCTGTCACATTATGTCGTATGCGTGGAAGCTAAAACTTTTGGGAATATGTGAAAAGTCAATCTTCCCGACTGAGATCGCGCAAGTGAAATTAATATTAATTTTTTATATAGGTTGTGGCATCCAAGATAGGCACAAGTACCATTTTGATGAACAATATAAAACACTCATTCTCCCTCTCTGTTGTAAACAAACACAGCATCAGCTCACGAGCGAGTTTGCTCCCGCGCATACGTTATTATGTGACAGGAAGCTCACGCTCCAGACTGCCGTGAATGCTCTCAGGACCATTTTCCGAGGCTGTGGATTACAGGTAATAATGTTGTAAACAATGTTCAATCGTTCATGACCAATCGTTTTTCTTCATAAGACCTCAATTTTGCATCAGGACCCATGGGAATTAATTTTGTTTTGCCTGTATATATATTTTTTTTTAGACTTTCAATGACTTGGACCACGGTTTCAACTAAAAATCTTCTTTACTGTTCAATTAAAGAAAAAAGTCACCTACATCTTGGATGGCCTGAAGGTGAGTAAATGAACAGTAGTTTTTTATTTTTTGGTGAACTATCTCTATAATAAACAATAAGACAGTATGTGATAGAGACAATTGAAAAGGTAATTTCAGCATTTACTGTACCTCGTAGACTGCATCTGCCTCGTGGTCTCTGGGTCCTCAAACACCTTCACAATCGGCTCTGTGTCAGCTTGAAGTTGTTTCAGTTGAGCCACAACTTCAGTCCTCTTTTCTCTGAGAGCTGCAAATAGGTGATACATTTTAGATATGAATCTCATACAGTCAACTCTCATGTATCACATTAAGTGTCTTTGATCACTGAGGACCATTAGAAGTGAAACCACTCACAGCTGGGTATTTCTTTGTCAGGATATAAATTCCTGTATACATCCATGGCAAAGTCCACCATGTTGGTGTCACTGAGGAGATCCAGCTTTCCATGGAGGAGCTCATTCTCATTGTAGATCTATATAAAAATATATAGAACAAAAGTTAGGAACAATTTTATTAATGTTATTGAAAAGTCTGCAAGTCAGTAAAAACAGTAATATTGTGAAATATTTTATTACATTTTAAAATAACTTATGTATTTAAATATTTTAAAATGTAATTTATTCCTGTGAAGACAAAGCATCATTACTCCAGTCTTCAGAGTCACATGATCCACACATATCAGAAATCATTCTATGTTGACTTAGTTTTCAATTATTATTGGCGCTCAATTATTAATAAAGGTTATTATCAATGTTGAAAACAGTTCCTGCTTAATATTTTTTTCAGAATCCTCTGATGAATAAAACATCATTTATTTGAAACAGAAATCTTTTGCAACATTATAAATGTTTTTACTGATGTTTTTCTTTTAAAGACTGATTTTATCCTAAACTTTTAAATGGTAGTGCATCACAGATACAACAAAAATATGAAGCAGCACAACATTGAATAAATGCAATAAATATTTTTTGAGCACCAAATCAGCTTATTAGAAGGATCATGTGACACTGAAGACTGGAGTAATGATGCTGAAAATTCAGCTTTAACATCATAGGAATAAATTATATTTTAAAATATATCACAATTATTATTTTAAATTGTAATAATATTTCACAATATTACTATTGTGCTATTTTTACAAATAAATAAGGACTTGATGAGCATTAAGATGATTGAAATTATATATATATATATAATTTCAATCATCTTAATGCTCACCAAGTCCTTATTTATTTGTAAAAATAAATATATATACTACAACACTCTTGAAACATTATTTGTTCATTCATTTTAATATGTAACAACTATGTTACATATTAAATATGTATTACAGTATGTAACTAATATGGCACACTTGGAATGATGGAATCTAAGGCAATTACTGACTGGTTCGCTGTTTTAAACACATTCTTACTGGTGGTTTGAAGACTGTAACAAGTAATTTTTGCAAATTCAACAAAACCTCATCTGTGACAGCCAGTTATCTAGGTGTAAACTCAAACAATGTAAACAAAATACTAATAATAATAAAAAAACAGGCCGTAGAAAATAATAATTGTAAACATCGCAGCACTGGCTTGAATGTGATAAGCCAAGACAAAGTGACAGTTTCTTCAGCTGGTCCGAAACTCTTTCTCACTGCTTAGAAAGGCAGTTCACACTGTTTAGCTAGCCTACACAGCTAGCAAATGACTAAGAGAAGAGTTACACAGCTGGCAAATAACTAATAGAAGAGTTAGCTACATTATGGTTAGACAAACTATTATTCAGGTCAAAGTTTTTTTAGTTCTGTCATTTTACTCGGTATTATTTTATTACCGGCTGAACTCACGAGTTATGTGATTTACACACTACCGGACGTACCGGTGCGGCTCCACTATTCCGGCTATCGTAACGCGCGCACGTGGTATTACCTATGCCGCCTTCTACAAACAAACAGTACTACAAGACGCCTTCAAATATGAACGAATGTTACACATGTACCTCTTTTACTGAGAGGAATTCCAGCAGTGGGAAAACGAGATGCCTGTCCAAAAAGTGGGCGATTTTGGTAGTCAGATCGTATTCCGCCATGTTGACAACGGAAGAGGACGCGCTTCAAAACAGGAAAAACTTTATTTAATTCAGTGTTCACACAGTACAACGCGCCTAGACTGCATATGCAGGTGCTAGTGAAAGTCACATAGTATCAGAGAGAACATACTGTTTTAAATTGATAAATGTTTGCTCTTTGCAAATAAAAATATTATAGAATAAAGTTACAAAGTAAGTAACAAATAA
The DNA here is from genome assembly GCF_018812025.1 of Megalobrama amblycephala. Classification (NCBI taxonomy): domain Eukaryota; kingdom Metazoa; phylum Chordata; class Actinopteri; order Cypriniformes; family Xenocyprididae; genus Megalobrama; species Megalobrama amblycephala. The sequence continues at coordinate 20,679,345 of NC_063056.1, read as the reverse complement.
AACAGAATACATATATATATATATATATATATATATATATATATATATATATATATATATATATATATATATATATATATATATATATATATATACACTGCCCTCCAAAAGTTTGGAAACACCCCTGGCAAAGTGTGGTTTTGGATGATATCAGCATAAATCCTTATCATTTTTTGGTGCAAATACATTAAAGTAACTTGACATTATCATTGAAGACCAGCAATAATAATTTTCATTTTGATTACATAATAACAGCAATATATACATGTCAAAGTCAGAAATGCCCCTTTGTCAGCTGTGATGCCTGGTTACTGGTTGGCCCAGGTTTGTAAAAGATTTTTGGGTCAGCACACCTTAATAGCTTCAACAATTGATTGCCAATTAAGTTTAGAATACAATGAACCAATTAGAACCCAGTTTAGGTCAGATAGCTGCTAATGGTGGATATTTTGATGAATCAAAAATGTAAGTTTTTTCTATGTTTAAACTGTTTATGTAATAAAATATGTTTTCGTAGTTTGTGTTGTCCCTTATCAGTGCAAAATTATCACAAATTTAAAAGGATTCATGCCAATATTGTCCAAAACCCCACTTTTCTAGGGCGTTTCCAAACTTTTGGAGGGCAGTATATATATATATATATATATATATATATATATATATATATATATATATATATATATATATATATATATATATATATATATTAATTTAGCCTACTCGGCTATTCTCTGTAGGCCTCTAAATAGATTAAAAAACTACTAAAATAAAAACATTAATATAGAAAAAATAATAAAACAACAAGGTTTAATAATATAACACTTTATTGTAAAACGGTAGAAATTTAAGGAATAAAATTAAATTTTATTAATAAAATTTACTTGACTATTCTGTGCTAAAAGAATTGAATAACATATGATGCTATATAAAATATAGTTAAAGTTTTGTGTCAGTATTGTAAAGTATTGTACTCACAAATAAAAGAATAGAATAATATATAAATAAAAACAGTTTTAAGTTTACTAAACTCAACGTGAATACAATAGAACAGAATACAACAATCTCCTAAGTGTGTAATTCTCTGATATTTATTAGAGTTAAGTAGGGGCACAGTTATGCTATAAACCTTTCAAGACCATATAATTTGACTGCAGAATTGATACAATGAAACATTTTATTTAAAGAGGTCATGTTTTGCCAAGTGAACTTGCTGAATTTTGAAAATCCTGCTGAAATAATGGGCCTCTTCCAGAACCCACTGAAATTCCTCCAGCAGACAAGTATCAGCGAGAGTTCAGCGAGAGTTCCAGAGAGAAGTGACCTCTCTGGAACACAGTGCTACCTTCACTTCAAGATCAAAACAAAAGGGAGGTCCAACAGGAAAAAAGCTCACTCAACGACATTACTGTCAAAATAAGCACGCGATATGGGCCTACCTCAATGAGAAATTGAAGACAGGAGCAGAAGAGCATCCAGCGGGTTTTATGCTCCTCACTTCAGCAGCTGCCTCATAAAGATGCCCATGTGTTGGCCATACACTGCAGAGAAGAGCCAATATCAGCTCCTAAATGGTCCATCTCTAATGGGTTCCACAAGCGCCATGTTTACTTGACAACCACACGGCACTGTCCTGGATCCCAAAACAATTTCCCTCTTGTAACGTCAAATCCTTGTTTTGTTCTGACTGTGGAATGAGTCACAAATATAGTCACTTTGGCCAAGTCTGTTTAACTGGGCAACTCTGGCATTCCTTAAACTTTGAGAGCTGGAGGGAAAACAACATTATGTATAGTTAAAGACATCTTTGTTTAAGAATCCGAACAAAGCACTTTATATTTAAACGTGTCTTGTTGTATTTTAAACACTTCACACATTTAATTCACACATTTTGAACGGTATGACATCTTGTTAGGGCTCGAGCACCCTATTGTAATTGCTCGCCCAATTCTTCTTCTTCTTCAAAATGAATCGCATTTTTGAGGGCCTAAACATGCTCGAAAACTCATGAAACTTTGCACACGCATCAGAAGTGCTGAAAATTTACGTTTGATATGGGTTTCAGAATTAGGTGTGGCAAAATGGCTCGATAGCGCCACCTACAAAATTTCAATTAAGCGCCCTTTGCTCTACGTTTCACATACAGGTATGAAATTCGGTAGACACATCATGTAACAACCCAATACCTACAAAAAAGCCCCTGGGTGCTGTAAACTTTGGCAGTTTTTGCCACGTCCAGACGTTGTACTTTAACGAACTCCTCCTAGAGCTTTAATCAGATCAACGTCATATTTGGTCAGTCTAATCTAAAGGCCTTTGAGACGTTAAATTGCGAAGATCTAGAGTTTTCGCTGAAGGGCGTGTTGTAAGAGGAAGCTGTTGTAAGTCAGGCATACAATGTACGATCTGCCCCAAACTTCACGTGTGATGAGAGTCCTGGCCTAAGACATCTATATGCCAATATTCAGTTAGTCATAGCGCCACCTGCTGGCAACAGGAAATGGCTTGCTTTACACTGTAATTCACTCCCAGAAACACATTTCAATATGCCACGAAGTGCCAAACATACTAGAAACACGTTATATCATGCAACACTTGGCTAAATGCTAATGTATTCAGTTAACGCCACGAAACAGGAAGTTGTCTGATCTGCTCCAAACTTCACATGTTTGATAATAGTCCTGGCCTGAAGACATCTACATAGCAATATTCAGTTACAGTCAAAGCGCCACCTGTCAGCAGGAAGTGTGGCACTTTGAAATGACTTTGCCATATTTCCCTTGTATTTACTCGCTTACATGCATGTCGCCCACTGTTCACTGTTTTCCTGATGCCAACGGATGGTGGTGAGTCCGGATGCGAGGGCCCTTTCATCGCTGCTTGCAGCTTTAATTAGTTTTGTGGTTGAAAGTTTAACATGATTTTTAACTTCCCTCTTTGGGAAATATAACATCAAAATGTCACACTTGCTTTAGTTATAAGCCAGTTTTCACAGTCTTTATGTGAGGTTTTCTTTGCAAAATAATCATGTTTTTGAGTTGTTGTTTTTGTTTTTGTTTTTTTGCAGACACACCCACCATACGTTCCCAGAGTTCATGAGAAAATCCTTTTGTCCAAATAATTCAGCATCAATAATGCATTTCTTGCATGCGAGCGTATGCGATGTGGCAGCCTTGGAATTTTTACAAAAGAAAAGCAAGGAGCTTATTTATTTAATGCTCTTATTTTATTTATTTGTTTTATAATTCTCAATTACAATTTTTTGTTTGTTCCCTGTTTCAACAATTTGGCACATCAAGCTGGTACTCGGCTTGGGAAGACCTCCATGAAAATTCTTGTGAAATAATTATCCATGCTGTTAAGTGGTTTGGTTTAACTGTGCAAATAGGCACCATGTCGGGGATTGTAAATGCTCCACTAAAGGAATTTTTATTTTTCCTCACTGTCCCTATTTATAAAGTACATAAGTGTTCTGTCTCTCTCAGGAATAAAGGTGTATTTTTTTTTAATGAAAGGGATAGTAATTATAAGTTTTATCACATACGTTTTATCTTCTAAATTTGAGACGAAATTAGCGTATTTGGTGTTTTAAATTCATCTTTTTTCATTTCCAAATATAAGTGCAGCAAAGTTGGTTTATTAGTTATTTCAGAGTGAATACAACCAATATGCTGAAATCAGCAAATAGAATCATCAACTGTTTTGCTTGTAAACTTGATAAGGCAAAGACTTCCAGAAAGAGTCCAATGCTGGCAAAGGCTGTTGGAAAAGGAAGGAGCAATAGGTTAAACACCGCAATAGAATACTAGACTAATTGACATTAAGACTACTTTTGAAAAATTAATTCTGAGGCCAAATTGCTCTGGTTTCTCCTGTTTCAACCAGCCAATCATTTTAATGAAGGAGGCCCTGGAGCACAGCATTGGAAAATCCACGTTTACCCTCTCCACCAAACAAGACTGAGGCTAGAAGAGACAGTGAGCGTGATGAAAATTCACTTTTTAGTTCTCTTGCTTGTCCGTTTAACCCAGCTCGTCTGTATGGGGCAGAGCCGGCAGAGCCCCACTAAAATATTCATCCAAATACAGACCTCTATATACACTGAATTAATAATAAATTATACATGTGTTCAGCATTCTGCAACAAATGTTTTTCTGATTTTCTAGCCTATTTTAAGTCGTAAAGTGAGCAGGATATATTAAAATTAGGGTATGGATTCGGCAGGCATGAATTATGATACTATGGCCATGTCCCAAATGGCACCCTCATAGTCTTCCTCTGAGTCCGCACTTTCATGACGTGATGCCGCTTTGACTGCCAGGTAAAGTCCTCTGAGTAGCTCACAGTCTTGTGGGCTTAGCAGAAGTGCGCATCGAGGGCGCATAGCAGCCGCAAAGGGGGCGCTCACGAGCACCCTTCGACGAATGGGACACCCTACGGTCTTGTGGACTTAAGGCTGATATATACTTCTGAGTCAGACTTACGCCGGAGCCTCTACGCTGTAGTCTATGCGTCTGTTTTCATTTGTACTTCTGCGTTGTTGTCCGTGTCTACGTGCATGCAGACCACTAGTAGGTAGTGTCCGCGATCATGTTGAGTATCAAGTCATAAGCCAAAGAATAAGCAGCTTGTCATGAACGTTGTCAGAGAAGCTTACAAATAGAAGCGGCAAATAGGTAACGACTTTTGTTGCAGTTTGACTGTATGTGTTCCCTGAAACAGAGCATTTTTTCATTCCTATTCTCTCTTCTCTGATCACTCCGCTCCAGTTTTTTGACCTGAGGGAGGGGTTCTAGCAGACCAATCACAGTGCTTGTGGTCCACGTAGAATTGACACGTTGTTACATTTTTGACGAGGTGCACGTCATAGGCTACGCATGCTACACACAGCCTACGCCGTATAGCTACGGCGTACACTTGACTCAGAAGTATAAATCAGCCTTTAACGGGCAAACACATGCAGCGGCCATTGTAAGTCCACAAGACCGAAAGTGCACATGAAGTGTGCCATTTGAGACGGGCTCTATGTATGTGGAGCAGAGCCCTCCCCAGCTCTACAGCGCCCCACAATTTTCCAATGTAAATCTGTGGTGAAAAATGGAACTGCAGCATGCTCTAACTGAGAGCAATTTGGGCAGATTTCCCCCTCATTTTCACGTTATCTTACGTAAACCTCCCTCCAGATCAAGTATATGTGATACATGTATTTCAAATACCAAATAGTATTTTGTAATTTGTATTTGATAGGGTTGATTAAAATGGCTTTGTATTTTGTATCAAAATACTTTAGTGTTTTGAATTTTTGTATACTGTAAAATACTTTATAAGAAGTCTACATGATGACGTCATAAAAATGTGGCCTCTGATTGGTGCCTACTCAGTGGTTTGCCCAGACTTGTTGAGTTCGGAACAGATGTTAAGTTTTGGTGTTCGTTTTAGTAGCCTAGGCTAAATAGTTTACCAATTTACATAATGTTCTTGAAAACTATTATACCAAGCAGCAGCCCCCTATATTTATGATTAACAGTCAAATGATTAATTAGTTACAAACGAGTTGTTATGAATACAGGTGCCATCAGTTGTCTTCTTATGAATTACTTGTTTGTCATTGAGTCAGTGTTGCTGATGCAAAGTAGGCCCTTCATTACCAAACACCAAGTAACTAAATTAGGATACAATTATGAGTCATTCGCAACTGTTAAACATTAAACTGTTGGTTACTTTAAAACTAACCATCATCTGGGAGATCACAGGGATTTGTGAATATTTGATCCGTTAAAGCCACAATATGTAAATTTTCGCCACTAGAGGTCACTTATTCAGTCGCTTATCCTTGATTTTGTGGAATCATGGGATGTGTTGTCTTCACGTCTACAACCAGCGGAAAAGAATCGGGACGGAATCAGAAATCATGTTTATGGATGAGAGTATTAAAGGATTAGTCCACTTTCAAATAAAAATTTCCTGATAATTTATTCAGCCCCATGTCATCCAAGATGTCCATGTCTTTCTTTCGTCAGTCAAAAAGAAATTAAGGTTTTGCTGAAAACATTCCAGGATTATTCTCCTTATAGTGGAGTTCAGTTGACCCCAAATGGTTGAAGGTCAAAATTACAGTTTCAGTGCAGCTTCAAATGGCTTTAAACGATACCAGACGAGGAATAAGGGTCTTATCTAACAAAACGATCGGTCAATTTGTCAAATAAATATGATTTATAAACACAAATGATCGCCTTGCAAGTGCTTCACCATTCCGCCTTCCATATTCTTCAAAAAGCTTACGCTGTATGTCCTGTGCCTTCCCTATTCTACTTATGGAACGAACGCAGCGCCAGTTCTGTTTTTCCGTAAGTTGAATAGGGAAGGAGTAGGACATACAGCGTAAGCTTTTTGAAGAATACAGATGACATGGGGGTGAGTAAATTATCAGGAAAATTTTATTTGAAAGTGGGCTAGTCCTTTAAGGTTACTGTAGTATGAAGCAGAGCAGGGAGAGTGATGTTGGAGTTGAACGAGGCCGCTGGAGTGATTGCTAATGAGAGACGAACGCGACAGAGAGCAGTGGAATTTTTATTATGCCACAGTTGCCGCTTCTGCTTTTTTCAGTCTAGTGTATGTGGGGTAATGCAGCGCTGATTATCATATTATACACAGTTGTTATAATGCTACTCTGTGTTTGCCCGGCAGCTGCTATGAGTCACTTGTTGCACACTGCAGTAAGCTAGATTGATATTAGTCATGGTAAAATGTGGTACTCGCAGTAAATCAAGAAAATGAGATTTTAACAAGAAGCTATATAACATGATTAGTTTTCTGTCGATGAATGAATCCAAACAGTTCCTCATCTGTCTGATAAAACATATAATATATTACATATAATGTATTTTATTAGACAGATGAGGAATATAATGCATCTTTGGTGTTTCTATGGTTTCTACAAAATAAAAGCAGAAACCGAGGGTAACGCGGGTATGATGTCATTGATAGGCGATGCATGGGCACAGCCTGTGTCCTGGTTAAAATGGCTTATTTCTCTGGATTTAAACATTCTTGGAAATATTTGGGATAATGTAAGTACACAAGTCAACAAAATATGTTGTTCTAGTGGTTTTCGGATACTTGAATCCAAGAATCCTGCTGTACATATTGTGCCTTTAACTGATTTGCATATGTCAGATTTATTGCATGACTCAGGCAGAGAAAAGCTATCAAACATTGTTTACTTAATCAGCTGAGTCAGTGTAATGGTGAAGGTGTAGATCAAATTAGTAGGCCAATTGATGGAAGGTTTGCGAAGAAATTTCATGCTCTCTTGTAAAAGTATTTTTTAGTATTTTTAAAATACAAAAATACAGTAGTTTATTTTGATACATGGTGTGGCTGCTGTATTTTGTAGTTTATACACTTAAAATGAAGGTATTTGGTATTTTATTTTAAAATACATTTTGATGTATTTTTGCCCAACCCTGTCCACTGGGTTGAAGCAACCCAAGATAACATGATATATAGCCCCTGGAATGCAACCAGGGGAACCCCGCCAAAAACGCAGATTTTACCCCCTGAACGTTTTTTACCTAAGCTACATTTATAATACGAAACCCCTCATATTATAGTATGACTGTACATTCCTTTGAAGCAACCTATTTCTGACATGTACGGAAATGGAGCAATAATAGTTCCTGAAGACTGACACGTTAGCTAACACACCAGAACATGTGAAACCGTTGCTTATTAATATGTGGTTACAAGTCAAGGTGACGTTGGTGACCCATAATTTAAGCGGTACAAACGCAATGGCACACAAAAAAAAAGTTCTCTTGGCCTTGGTACCTCCTTAACAGGTCATTTCAACACAAATAGAGTCATTTATAAAGAGGAACTGTGTTTTACAGTGAATCATACCAAATTGTGGCTTTATTAATGCACAGGAAACTGTGAGCGCTACTGTAGGTGATTAAATTGCTGATGTTCCTTTGAGGGAAACATACTGCTCTGGAAAATATAGAGACCTTTCTGCATTTGCAATTGGACGAAGTTAGTAAACCCAAATCCCTCTGGATCTTTAAAGTTAGTGTTTTAAAACGAGGCCTAAATCTAACCTAAATTTTTATAACCTTATTTGACTGACGAAGTGTTGAATGAGCTCATGGTTATATTTCCCTCCAAAATGCTGCAAATCAATTTGATGTAAAAATTGACTCAATTAATATATTTGCAGAAGTATCTTTCTTGATGTTTTTGGACATGCAATGTTTATGTAGATGGAAATGGATGGTTTAAATGTCTGTGGTAGACAGTAAAATGTTTGTAGGAAAAGTTCTGATTGCCCCAGATGTTGTTGCTGCTTTTTTACAACTCTTCTGTCTGGAAACTACACTATGCAGATGCTCCACAACACGTCGGAGTGAATACTGCACACCCACGCTCCATCTCCACCCATCCCAACTGAGAAAAGTGGTGGGTATGACCACAAAAATAATAACTTGCACAATTAAGTATTCCACTCCGAGTGCACACGCACAAATGGACATCTTTCTTCCTTTCACTATCATAAACCTCAAGCCTCAAAATAAAAAACAGCACCTTACATAAGACTTGTAAGTAAAAACCACTGCTGCATTTTGTTTTAAATCTATCACACTTGACTGTTACACATAGAGGCTACCATTTTTACATGACAAAATACTGTGTTCAACCCTGTGAACACTGTGTGCTATATCACTTCACAAACAATAAATAAATAAATGTATTAATTAATAAAAACATTAAACATTGTGTTATACCACAAAACAGTATTATACCACTTCACAATAAGTAAAAAATACATACTGTAGATAAAGCAAAACAAATTTGTGTTATATGGAGGGCCAAATTAATTGTGGAACATTTATTTATTTAATATTTATTTATTTAATTTAAGAATTTATTTAATTTATTTATTCAACATTTATTTAATTAATGAGTAATTTGGCCCTCTATAGTTATACCAAATATTTATTCATGAATAAATAAGTAGAGCAAAACATTGAACATTGTATTATACCACTTCACAATAAAAATAAATAAACCTCATTGTATGTTTGTATTATGTGTGAGTGTGGAAAGGAATGTCATGAGAGAAAAGAGGTGATATGTTCAGAGGAAGTTTATAAATAGCCCACGGAACGGCCTGGCATCGTACCCACTTCATGTGTATGAGGCCCCATTGTCACCTCATTAACTGCAGGGAACTATTGTTAAGTAAAGTGTCATGGAGACACCCTGTTGTTACTTATCTGACTCCGTCAGGGGGAGGAAGATTGGAGGGTGGTCCCTAGAGCAGCCGTGTCTAGCCAGTTTCTCCACACCTTTGTGTGGGCTGCTGCTGCCAGGCGCTCTCTAGTCTCCCCAACCTTAATGAGGAGCCATGGACCACACTGTGAATAAGATGGGGAAATGCCAGGGACATAGTACATTTTGATTGGACACTCGTAAAAAAAAAAAAAAAAAAAAAAAGAAGAAGAAGAAGAAGAAAATATTTTTTTCCCCCAACCCCCCACCCCCAACACACACACACACACACACACACACTACGTATGCCGACTGTATATGTAGGCTATTTCTGCTAAAATCTCTACACAAGCTACACAAACTTCCGGTATAGCATTCTGCCATAGCAAACTGTGGTAGTAAAAAAACGTTGTCATATTTCTAATATCTGTTGATCACAAATTACAATATTGTTTATTATATACATTACTAACTATAGTTAACATAACATTTTAGTGTATTATATTAAAACATAACATTTAAAGGGATGGTTCGAATCGGACATCACAGCTCGCGCAGTTTGCTCCGTTTGTGCTACAAACCAGCGTATTTATAATTAAGACAATACACTCAAAAAAAATGAATTGTCAAGTGGTTCCACGCAACAATATTGAGTAATTTGTACAAGAAACTATTTAGTTGAATGAACAAAAGAAATTCAAGTACAAAATTTATTTTAGTAAATACAAATCATTTGAATGTCACTGTTACATAATATTTATATGTGCAGTTTACTTAATAATGTTATGTTGATTACGTAAGGTGAACACATTTTTTTTTTTTTTTTTGAATAATCATTTAAATAAAAAGGATACAACATATCAGAATGCAGCCCCTCACCCCAAAATGCACTCAAAAAATAACTCATTGAACAAACTCAATTGAATTGAGAGCAGGAATTTCATCCTATAAACATGCACATATGAGTGCGCACAGCCTAAACACAGGCGACACTCTTCTGCATGATGGTAACCACAAAATTCAAAAACATTACAGAAACTACTCTAAATGTCCAACATAACTGAACATTTAAACACTAACATAAACTAACAACATCTTTCCCTTTACTGAAAAACACATAAAATAACACTTTAATCCCTAAATTTACTCTCCTAATGCAGTCCCTTGCAAAGCATGCTGGGAACTACGGATCCACTGCACAGTTAGTTATGTCAACAATAATGTGCGCGTTTCACATAGCAATGTTAAGTTGACTGAACTAACACTTACTAAGTAAAGCTGACAATACTCAATTTTAGTAGAAACAACGCAGTTAAATTACGTTCATGTAGTTACATGATTTTTTTTTAAGTAATGTGAACAAGGGTGGTTTGAGTGAAACTAACAACAGTGAAAGTTCATTTTTTTGAGTGTACATTAAAATAATATGGTATATAATACCAGTTTGCAATATCAAGCAGCATAACAAACTGTTTTGTACAGCAAAATATAACTGGAAATGAGTGACACTGGAAGCTAGACACATTCAATTTTCAAATGGCCGCACCCGTTCTTAAAGGGATAGTTCACCCAAAAATAAAAATTATCTCATGATTTACTCACCCTCAAGCCATCCTAGGTGTATATGATTATCTTCTTTCAGAAGAACACAGTCAGAGATGTTTTTCAATCCATATGGCTCCAGGGGGTTAATTAAGGTCCTCTGAAGTGAAGCGGTGTTTTTTTTGTAAGAAAAATATCCATATTTAAAAATGTATTAACTATAATAACTAGGCTGTACACATTGATTTGCAGCCGTACACATTGAGACGCGTGCTGAGGAGCTAATGCCACCTCATTAGATGATGTTTGATAAAAATCGCATATAGACGTACATAAAGTTTGCTACTAGACTTAAAGTTATTGTTGCAGTTGTTGTTCATTTTAGTCGGAAGCAGCGGCCTACGAAATGTCATTGGGAAAGGAATGTAATTTCAAGTAAGTTATTGATTAAAATATGGAGTTGATTGAAACAATACAATGGTAATTCAACATTCAAGTTTAAATTGCTCTTTGAATAGCACTAAATTAACTTGTTAGCCTATATTGACAGCATAATTGCCCAACTGTTTTTTTCTTTAAAAAAAGAAAAAAAAGTGTCTTAATGCAATTCATGACATGCAATGAAGAAAATGAGTAACACATAGACAAAATTTTCATGAAAAACCATTCCCCCGTGATAGCTGATCATTAATACACCGCCAGACAAGTCTCCAGCTGCTTTTCATTGCAATATCAAATGAATCCAAATCAACTGCCTCTGAAGATGAATGCCTCCATGCATGATACCTCAAAGTCAAACCTTAGCTCTGGGCCTCTGTGCCAGTGAAATGAATTTAAATGATTTTCCCCTTGCTTTTTAGATATGCATCACCTCGCTCTTTGGACGTGTCTAGTGATAAATCAACATCCCAGACTCCTTATCCCGTGCCCGATGCTGACTTCAGCACTGTCGTATTCGATGCCATTGGACTTGGGTTATCTCTGGAGCCAAGGGTGAGCAAACAATGCAGACTCACACAGAACCTCCTATTGCACCGAGCACAGTAAGACAACATCTGCACCGCACATGTAAGCCAGAACACAATTGCTTGCTCTGAGAATTCAAGTCAAGACTGCATTTTAATCGCTTAATGGAAAAGCTTAATGTCCAATAATGTTTTTCTGGACGTGCAAATGCATTTGAGAGATTGTAAAAACATGATTGAAATAAACCTCTTCTATTAAATACTTTTGCTAACAGCAATGAAATGCATTTAAAAATGTCTTATTCTATTTCATATCTATATGGAAAAAGTATTTTTTAATAAAATTTTCAGTTGAATTAAATTGCATTTCTGCTTCTGTTGAATTGTCAGCCATGATTATTTTATTTTCCAGAAACAAAGATATCCACTAATGGGGGTTATTTGTGTAGATTTGTTTGTTCATGTTGTCTTAATGTCTACACCCAAGGGTCCCTCTCTATGCAAAATCAAAGCAACTTTTATCAAGCCAGTAATATTACTTTGTGTTCATCTTATATGTGAGTACATCATTTTAAAGTTTTTGTGAATGTTATTTTCAACCCAGATTCTACCGGATTGTACCAGATTTGGTACCAGTTTTGATTTCATGCACCAACTGTCAAAAATCTGAGGTTAGTAGGATTATGATTTATGATTATTTTAAAAGAAATTAATTCTTTTATTCAGCAAGGGTGCATTAAATTGATCAAAATTGATAGTAGAGACATTTATAATGTTACAAAACATTTAGATTTCAAATAAAGACTTAACATTTTTTTAACATTATTCATCAACGTATCATGGTTTCCACAAAAAAAAAGAAGAAGAAGCAGCACAACTGTTTTCAACATTGATAATAATAAGAATTGTTTCTTGAGCATCAAATCTGCATATTAGAATGATTTCTGATGGATCATGTGACACTGAAGACTGGAGTAATGGCTGCTGAAAATTCAGCTTTGCCATCACAAGAATAATTACATTTTAAAATATATTAAAATAGAGAAAAGTTATTAATATTTCACAATGTCAATGTTTTGCTGTATTTTTGGTCAACTAATTCAAAAACATTAAACCGACTTCAAAGTTTTTAATGGAGGTGTATATTTTTAAGTGGTAGTCATTTATTTATATATAAAATGTTCAATGAGCAAAAGTTGATTGCTAGTATATTGATTAAGGTATATTTTAGCATCACTTTGCTCTATGATGTGTAAAAACTGTGATAGAAGGATACGGGTTAGGGTTAGGGTTAATGCTAACATTGAGAAAAAGCAAGATGAATTTTACCATAAACTTAGATGTCAGTGCCTGTGTAAATATCATATAGATGAGGCAAATATGAAGTAGCTAAAAATGAAAATGAAATGGTGCTAACTTTGCATGTTTTTAATGCACCAAAACCTCAAATGATTGGCGACCCCCTGAGGACATAGACGTCTTCAGTTGCAACAATAGCAGAGAAGGGCCAGACCGCCACTACTTTGGATACTGTAACTTTGGATAGACCTATTTCTGTGGAGAATCAAGCAGTGGTCTTGTGAAATCATTGTGCTTCGGCTGCACTTCACCGCCAGAGTAAAGTTGAGGAAATTACAGACGTGCTATAAAAACAAGCTGTATTTCCAGCGGTTTCTCGTAATTGTGCTTACTGTTTACAGAACTGGTGACAACAGTCCTTCCTTTGTATTGGCGTTGCTACAGTAGGTGTCCTGTATCGTTTCTGATGTGGCTGCGCTTTGCCAACCCCAAAAGACACACGGGAAGACTCTAAAACATCTTTATAGATGTTACGGACTGAGTCCAAGGAGTGACAGTGGCATGGGTGAGTTGTGGGTCATGCTCTATTGCCCACACATATTGAGGGCAACTGAGGCGTGACCCATTCAGTCTCAGGAAGTGTTTTGCTAAACGAAATGTGTTCCAATTGAGGACGGGGAATAATGTGCAGTGTCGTGAGCCTAAGAAGTATTTCACAACAGGAAAAAGGTTTCCAGGCTGTCAGCTTAAATGAGGTGCTCTTTGGTTGTGGTTTTACAGCTTTAGAGCACATGTTGGAGTGTAGAGAGACAATGCAATAGCTTTTCAACAGGCCTTTGTTTCTGCAATCACATCTCCAGTAAATGTGTCTGTAAATTTTTGTGGAGATATCACAAACCGAGACTACAAGCACATCCATATTAGCATACATGTCTACTTTCGTAGTCACAAGAAATAGTTTGGAAACTTTTTTTTTTTCATTTGTAAGTATTAATTTTAGAAGATTACTTGCAATTAGTATAAGACATCCTGGATCAACATATTTTGTTGATCCTGGAACAACATTCCTGTCAGAAAATTTAATCCTAACCATATCCCTACCCCTAAACCTAACCCTACCCATAACGTATCCCTAAAATCAGAGGGTAAAGGTAGGTCAATAACACTGATAGAAGCACCTAACCCTGCTTGTAAGCCTAAACTTGACATCAACTGTAAACTTGTCCTTCAAATCTGATTGGTTGATTGGAATGTTGTTCAGGAACATGTTGTACTTGCTGAAATCACATTCACCATTAAAAATTGTTAAAGATTTTGCAAGCATATTTGTGTTAAAGCAATGAAACATGCCAAATTGTGTTTTTTTTTTTTTTTTTTTGCATAGTAAAATAATCCCTGTTGCTGTAGTCTACAGAAAAAAAAAAAATTGTCAGATAAATAACCTAACCAAATTGAGTGTTTTGTTCTTCCCTCATAAAAATATGAAATATTTTCCTTATATTTTCATGGTTTAATTGAAGACTTCAGATGCAAAAGCCTCTAAGTGCTGTCTGAAATTTTCTTCTAAAATTCTAGAAGTCACGGAAAAACCCCTTAAATGTTAAAAGGACAGGATAATAACTCAGACATTCAAACAGTTTTTTTTATTATGAACATAGGACTGAGTCACAATACTCTTCTACATAATACAGTAAGCTTCAATGAACAATATGAGAACAATGAGAACAAACAGTTTACGTTGTGGTGTTGTGTAGTGATGAACCGTTGGGTGAAGCAGTCATGGCCTTGTTTTATTGTGAATAAAACACAGCTATTGACCAATCAGAATCAAGGACAGGAACTAACCATTTTATAATGATCATTATGGGCATAAACTGAAATTTAAACTGCCATTTTATGTCTTCGAAAATTGAATGTGATATTATTTAAAAATTGCATTTTGCTGACTATGTAAATTTCCCATGAAAACACAAGAAAAACCCTGTAAATAAAGACATTCATATACTGTTACCTCCTGCAAACACCTCATTTTTATTACAGCATACATTATACAAGCAAAAAAAAATAAAGAAACCTTAATGTTTAACATCTAAATGAATTATCTTCAACCAGAATACATTGGACTACATCAATGAAAGTCATTTTAGGAGTCACATCAGGAAGAAATAACTCTTTAAGGTAACAACTGCCCATTTTCACTTTCACAGTGTAGTGTCATTTGAGACCCAGTTTGAATTGAATGTAATGAGAAAGAATGACATCCATAAACTCAATCCAGCAGCATGTAATGCTGTTCATGTGTTGACAGACATTCTACCATGAGCAATTACACTTTTAGGCCAGGTTTTATGTCACAAGATCAACTGAGAGCTTGATATTATTCTTGGCACTGGAACAAGAGGTGTGTGACACACTTGTTAGTGTATATGTATATATGTGCGTGCTGGAGCCAATAGAGAAGGGGAGAAAGAAAGTGTATTTGTGTGTTGGTGGAGATCTGGTGAAATAATTGTGATTTGCCACAACGTCCAGGTCTAGAGGTCAAAGGTGCCATGGAAGAAGCTTCAGTACGACAAACCAGGCGCACAGTTGAAGTCATGAGTATGATTTGTCTAAGATTGAAAGCGATCCTGTCAGACTGGGGTCAAAATTTGCTTTCAAAGCAAATACTGTTGCAAATTGCATCTGCCTCCATTTTCTGTAATTGGAAGATATTGCTTGAAAAAAAAGGACTGGAAAAGCGCAGCGGTTGTTGAAAGCCGCAGAACACCTCACCCATTCCTCCAAATTGCGTCTTTATAACTGCTTGTGTCAGAGATCAGTAGCCTTGACTACTTCTGTCACAAATCAAAATAAAATATCTGAACAGAGTATTTCAGAGAATGCCCTCTTTCTGTGGAAGCAGGCATATGAGGGGAAACACAGGTCTACCTCATGTCACATGTGGTGCTCCAAAGGCACGGAAAACTACGCACACAGTAGTTAAGCAGCACAATTTCGGTTTTCAAAAGGCTGCTATTGATCTCTCCTTATGGTGACACTTCTGGCGAGAAGCGGAGCTCCAAAGTAAACACAGAGCATGTGCTACCTTTTTCCTCACTTTCTGTACACAGTTGTAAGAGAATCTGATGCCTGTGAGGAGCTTGTAGAACCTGTGAACATGAGGTGTCTTCTAAATGTATTTTATTGATCTTTTTTGTGAACGACTCATCCATGAATCGTTCCATGAACCAAAGAACTGATTCTTTAGAATAAATTGGAATTTCCAACACTACATATGAGAAAGAGAGGACTGTTTATGATGAAGCGATACATAAAGCTATAATTTTCCAGCAACAGCTTCTTCGCACTACACCTCATTGGAAAAAGCTGCTTGTTACTGGAAAAGCTACAATATTAAGATGAACTACTTTCACACCACTTGAAAAATGCTGTTACACTACACTAAATGTATAACTACTGTTCAAAAGTTTGGGGTCAGTAAGATTTTTTAAAATGTTTTTTAAAAGAAATCCCTACTCACCAACACTGAAAAAAAGAATTGTTGGTTTAACTTAAAAAAAAGTAAGTTACCTGGTTGCCTTAAAATTTTGAGTTCATTGAAAAATTTGAATTTGAGAAAAATTTGTTAATACAATGAAGGCAATTGGTTTAATCAACAGAAATTCAAAATATTATGTTATCTGAACCTCATTAATTATCTAAATTCATTTGACAAAAGAAAGAACACTCTAAAAAATAAAACATTAGTTCAACAAAAAAAAAAAAAAAATATGTTAACGTTTTCCACTAGAACTTTTAACTTAAGCCAATTATTTTGAGTTGATCCAACATAATGTTTTAAGTAAGGTGAAGACGTTTTTTTGCCACAATAAAAACACATTTCTAAGTAACATGAACTTAATAATTGTTAACAGGAATGCAACTATTTAAGTTGATCCAACATAATGTTTTAAGTAAGGTGAAGGATGCGATTTTTGGATGCAATAAAACGCATTTCTAAGTAACATGATCTTACCAAGCACCGCTTGTCACCATGATGGTAAATCTCCAAAAACCCACATTAACAGAAACTCTTCTAAATTAGCATAACAAAACACTAATTACTGCTAAATCTCCCTCACCATTAATCTTGTGCAAAAAACATTATATAACACTTAATTTTAACATTTACTCTCCCTTTCAAGTGCCATGGGCAAAGCATGATGGGAAATATAAATCCCAGTCAAGTGTTCATACAACTCAAAACAATGAAACACGTTTACACGTCATCAGATTGTATTTTGCATTAACAGAATTTAAAATTAAATACATTTTTGATTAACTGAAAATGTTAAACTATGACAAGTCATGATAGTATATCGAATCAATAGGCATAATTTGTGTGTCATCCAAGCTCAATAAAATAACAATTACAAGTAAAAAGTCTAACAGCATTTCAGAACTTGATTTTTTATTTCACAACAATATATATATATTTAAGTAATGACTAAAGGTCCCCTGAATTATTTTTTAGAGTGAATGTAAAAACAGTATCAATACAATTTAAAACAATGTAATTTATGTCTTTGCTAATGTATTCCTGTGATGGCAAAACTACATTTTCTGCATTACTTCAGTCTTCAGTTAAAAAAAAAAAATATGTTGAATTTTTTTTCAGGATTCTTTGATGAATAGAAGTTCAAAAGAAAAGCATTTATTTGAAATCAACATCTATTGTGTAATTTGTCCTTGCTGAAACAAAGAACAACAACAACAACAAAAAAAATCTTTCTTTCTTCTTTCTTTCTGACCCCAAACTTTTGAAAGGTAGTGTAAGTTAGAAACATTGCCTTTTAGTTACTTCCCAACACATCAGCTAGTGCTGGCTTGTTGTAATGTGGTTGTTATAGCTTTCCAGCAAAAAACATTACCCACATATCAAGTGACTGCCATCTAGGAGACCTGGAAATTATAAATCCACAAGTCACTCAGAGCACAATGAACCACACAAGTGTTTTTTGCAGAGAGAATGACATTTTCTAGATGCCCTTTTATAAGCTAACAGTGTCTTTTAGAGAACAAAAACCGTGGTTTAGCTTCGACAATGCACGAGCAGCCACAATAGGAAAGACACTGAGTTTTGGTTGTGCTCCTATAAACAAGCATGTGCTGAGTCCACTTGGTGAGTGCACTGTGTGGTAGACACAGCAAAGTAAACGCACACACTGAGCCAGATCCACAGCTCCTAAGAGACCAATTGAGCACATAGAGAAAGAAAATAGAGAGCATATAAAGCCACAATAACCTTTAGAAAGGCTACGAAGACTCTCTATGCTAATAAAATGGACGAAAGCTTATGAATTTACTCCAAAGAGAGATAAAACAAAATCCAATGTAGTTTACAGAAAAAAAAAAAACAAGAGAGAACATTAGTAATGATTATTGATATTATTATATATTATTTATATCAAAATTATTTCAAATATTTAATTTTAAATCATTAAAAATGAATGAATAATTTATCATTATTAATTATTTCATTGCCATTGATTTTTGGCAGATTTTGTTTTAAAGTAAATAGCCTATCCATCAAACTGTCTATTTTCCCCCATTATCTTTCTAATTAATTCGTTTTTTTTTTTTTTTTTTTTTTTTTTTACTGTTCTTGCTGCTGCTCTTTTCTATGTGAGGAAAAAAATGTAAGGTCTGTTTTTGTATTGTTTGAATAAAAAAAAAAAAAAAAAAAAAAACCTGTCTGGATTTGGCCTTTGCCCTTTATTGACCGTTCTCATGGCGTTAACGCTTACGTCACTGTCATCCACCAATCAGCTCACAGAAGGTGGAGCTAGGAAAACATGTCGTCTATATCGGAGCTCTACGATGTCACTTGGGAAGGTAAATGGCTCTGTTTTCGTTAACAGCTGTTATTAGTTGATTCAGTATTTATCTGTAGTCATTCAACCGTTACCCAAGCTATACATTCTGTAAAGGTTTGCGAACTAAATGCCGTATTTTTTGTGCTTTTCATTAAAGACAACAACAGGCGGTCTAGGTAGCCAGTTAGCTTCTCTTCAGCTTAGTAACACAATCTGTATTCTAGAAAGACATAATTATACGTTCACATAATAGGTTACGGTGTTTAGGTTGCAATCTGTATCCAACTATCATATTGTTTTTTATAGAAATTATCATGTTGAAATATATATGCGGTGTACCTGCATGTCATCTACAGTCATATAATAAAGAATGAATCAGTTCTCTTGAGACTATAATCATCTCCCGTTGTTTTTATGATATAAATCTTTTGTTGCCATAGATCTGACATCCTAATTCAGTGCAATAATACAGATTTAGATTAATACTGACATTAACAACTGGATATGACATATGTCTGGCTCTTTAGACGAGATAAAACATGTCCCACAACTCGATTTCTTAAATAATGCTGCTTTCATTATAGAAAAAACAAATTCTAATGGATATCAAATACTAAGACAATGTAATTTTTCTATTCAACTTTTCACTTATATGGATTTTCTGATTATTTAATTTCTAATGTGGAGAAAAATAAATTAATAAAAATTGCAAAATAGTAGTATTTTCATTAGTCTTCTCAGATCTTTATCCTCCACTGTATGCTTGTATTTTAAGTTAGATGTGTAATCATTTTTTTTTTTGGCCTTTTAGCTGTTTTGATGCAATTATCAGGGTGTTTTACTGTTTAAGTTTACTATATTGAAGTTATACAAAGTGTAGTAGTCAGGAAACATGTCAGTATTATTAAAGATATTTTTTTTTAAAAGTAGGAAGGTGATTAAAGAAAGTACAAGTTATACTCGCAATAAATAATTGATGGATGGTTAAATAAATTAGTGATAAAGTTTCAGCCAAGGACTAATGTGTTTCTTTACTGCATTTCAGAAATGCGTGACAAACTCCGTAAGTGGAGAGAAGAGAATTACAGGAACAGTGAGCAGATCGTGGATGTTGGTGAAGAGCTGATTAATGAGCACGCGTCTAAACTTGGAGATGACAGTAAGTACATACAATTACAGTAAACAAAAGCAAACTTACAAGAAGTAATAAATAATGAAGTACCTTCGGTTTCTATAGCATTATACAGTTCTTAAAGTTAATGGCTTTTATAGTTGGACCGGTTTAGAGTGATTTCTGCCTGACACCGATCAGATGTGTTTCGTATGCACATATACTAAGCGCAGTCCTTCAATAGAAGAACTGACAGATATTTAATAAATAAATAGGCTGAATAACTATAACTTTTTATTGCATGGAACCATCATAGTCCTAACAAAACATTGAGGTTATATTCCCATTAGACAGTTAATAGGAACATTTCCCACAGCAGGCGATCTGAAGTTTGACAGTAATTGTCTTGAAATTTATTAAAGGCACTGATTTTGTTACAAAAGTTATGCTTTAATGGCAGTTACGGCAGTGATTTAAAGAGGATGAATTAGAGTGCAACGTCTTGGAAAGGGTGTACTCTTTAAAATGTGACATAAAACACTCTCTGAGAAGTTGTCTCTGAATTCACTCTTTAAACTACTGCCACTAAAAAAAAATAAAAAAAAATAAAACAATAAAGTTAAACCTCATTAATTGACTAGAGACAGTTTTGCTGTCTTTAGCACAATCTGCGTAACAAAAGTTCAGTGGTGGAAATATTATCAACATAGTCTTTTGAAAATAAGCAGTTTATGTCAAATTTCAACATTAAATGTCTGATTTTTTTAAGTGCGTTTGCTTAAGTATTTTGAACAAAAATATATTCAGTTGTCTCAAAAGCAGCTTTTTTTGGCATAGCTTTTGTATCTGAAAACCTGGAGAAAAAAAAAAAAAAAAATTTATGAAAACATGAAGTTGCTGAACACTGAATTATTTCTTTCTCTAATACAAGCATTTGTCTTTGAGTTGACTATCTGACCGCTTGAATATAACTAATGCAGAAGGCGGGAAGAGCACCAATTCTTTTTTTTCTTTCTGTCTTGATTTGTCCTTAAAAATCTGATAACAAAAAGACTTTTCTCTTGACATTAAAATGAGGTTAAAGTGAAACAGAAACATTTCAGAGGGCTTAATATTTATTTGCTTTGGTCAGTTATGGGTTTCTAAGCCAGACAAGCAGATGAAGTCCTGCAATCGTGTTGTCAAACATAGCCACTAAAGCCAAGACTCTCTTCAGCTAAAGTCATTATCTCAGAGGTGATCCAATCCTTCATACTGGCTCTAAAACTCACTCCTATAGTTGACAATTTTTGGTTTACCAATTGGAGAAATTGGGCTTTTTTTTCTACTCAAATCAAATTTAGGTTTTTTTTTCTTCGTCCATATTATTATTTTAAAACCTCATGTAATCTCAAATAACTATTATTAAACGTCTTTTGGCTATTCATCAGATAACAACACTGCTGTTTGAGGAACCTTAGCAAACAACAATGAAAGAGCCAAGCCGTAAGTTACCAGACAGCCCTCAGAAAGGCTTTTACTGCAATATATTTGCTCATACAAGCAAGCAAAAAAGAAAAATATATTAACGATGGTTTTCATGGTGGAAGCAGATTTGCAGATTTGTTGGTGGGCCTGTTATCTAATTAAGGAAAGAATGAAGCAAAGACGAGTAAAAAGTCTTTGCTCTTCTCGTCTCTTTTGCCATGTGATGAGTTGTGTTTTATTGATGCATGATGTCGAATTTTTACTGAAACCTTTATTTTTTTATGTTGTGATTATGATTCATACTGTCTGTAAAGAGCAGGGTAAATACTTTACACAGCTTGTTTTTATTGAAACCAGCTCTTAAATTGGCTGTGAAACAAGATGGTAATTATCAAAGCAAGACTTGGAATCATAAAAACAGCTCAAAAAACTTGAGGCATTTGTTTGCTTTGGCATATCAGTTTTTTTTTTCTTGTTCGGTGGATTTTATTGTGCTTTCTCAATTAGCACGTTTGAAATCATTCAGCCGATAGACTTGGGCATGCTTGTCAAAACACACTTGACTGTCATGGAGCATTAATTTCATTAATTGGATCCATTAGCCAAGCCCACTAATCAGTTTTCTTTATAGTAAATAGAGCAGCTAAAGCCAGTCGCTTTGTTACAGTTGCCAGTTGAACGTTAAACGTTGCCATCTTGGAAATGACTTAAGCATTTAATTGTAGGAATTTAAAATTCCTATAATCTGTCAAAGTAACGACACACTTTTTGGACCGAGACGACGATAGCTGCGCAATTTCAGCACGTAACGCACGTCATGACGAATAGGGGGTGAAATTCGCTCAACCTTTGCGGTGTTTGACTGAACTGATATATAAAACTGATGAATACGCTAAGGTTTTCTTGTCAAAATTCAGCGAATTCGTTTTGTTTGGCATGAATTTCCTGACCGTTTCCATGAGACCTGCCAGCTCGCCCACACCCGGAGATTACGAAGACAAACTGTGTCGCTGACGGACGCTAAAGATTGTCTTTTCTAATGATACAAAGAAGAAAGTCACAGTTTGCTCGAAAGGAGTTCACAAGGGTTAGATGTTCATTCATCATCTTTGCTACCATGTTGAAAAATAGACTTACTAATATGGTGTCATTTTATGTTTGTCTCCTATGCTCAGTTTGGATAATTTACGAGCAGGTGATGATCGCAGCGTTGGACTGCAGTCGTGACGATCTGGCCTGGGTGAGTTTTCTTTAAGTAACTTTCTCACAGTCTCTCATCTATTCAACTGGGCACACTACTCATCAAGCTTAAAGGGATAATTCACCCAAAAATGGTTTACCCATCCTCAAGCCATCCAAGGTGTATATGACTTTCTTCTTTCAAACGAATACAATCGGAGATATATTTAAAAATATCCTGGCTCTTCCAATCTATATAATGACAGTGAATGGGGGGGGGGGCTGATTTTGAAGCCAAAAAAAGTACATCCATCCATTGTAAAAGTACTCCACACAGCTCTGGGGGATTAATAAAGGCCTTCTGATGCAAAGCGATAGGTTTTTGTAAGAGAAGTATCCATGTTTAAAACTTTATGATCTAAAATAAATTGCATCCGGCAGACGACCATACGCATACTGTGCAAGTCGACTTGCGCCAAAAGAGTAACCCGTGACGCGATGTAGGAGTAGCATAAGCTTAGATGCGTCTTACGATTTAAAGGTGCCCTCGAATGAAAAATGTAATTTATCTTGGCATAGTTAAATAACAAGAGTTCAGTACATGGAAATGACATACAGTGAGTCTCAAACTCCATTGTTTCCTCCTTCTTATATAAATCTCATTTGTTTAAAAGACCTCCGAAGAACAGGCGAATCTCAACATAACACCGACTGTTACGTAACAGTCGGGGTGTACGTCCCCAATATTTGCATATGCCAGCTCATGTTCCCAACATTATAAAAGGCATTAGACAAGGGCAGCCAGTATTAACGTCTGGATGTGCACAACCAAATCATCAGACTAGGTAAGCAAGCAAGAACAATAGCGAAAAATGGCAGATGGAGCAATAATAACTGACATGATCCATGATAGCATGATATTTTTAGTGATATTTGTAAACTGTCTTTCTAAATGTTTCATTAGCATGTTGCTAATGTACTGTTAAATGTGGTTAAAGTTACCATCGGTTATTACTGTATTCATGTAGACAAGAGAGCCATCGCTATTTTCATTTTTAAACACTTATTGTCTGTATAATTCATAAACACAACTTCATTCTTTATAAATCTCTCCAACAGTGTAGCATTACCCGTTAGCCACAGAGCACTATCAAACTCATTCAAAATCAGAAGTATACAATATAACAGTATACAATACTCACATAATCCGACGCATGCATGCCGCATGCATGACGAACACTTTGTAAAGATCCATTTTGAGAGTTATATTAGCTGTGTAAACTTTAAGGCACTGTTTAAGGCAAGCGCAAGCTCTGTGGGCGGAGAGCATGGGATTTAAAGGGGCCGCAGCATAAAATCGGCGCGTTTATAATGATGCCCCAAAATAGGCAGTTAAAAAAATTAATAAAAAAAAAATCTATGGGGTATTTTGAGCTGAAACTTCACAGACACATTCAGGGGACACCTTAGACTTATATTACATCTTTTAAAAACATAATCTAGGGCACCTTTAAACAAATAGGACTGTGCAACAAACTCAAGCTCCTCTTATATCGAAATCCACCGACATTTCTCTTTAGAATCTCTTGTTTCTTTAGACTTCTAATTCGTGACCGGTGTTTTGTTTTGCTCTATCCTCTGCCTTGTGGAGTACTTTTACGATGGAACGATGCACTTTTTTTTGCTTCAAAATCGTGCCCCATTCACATTATAAAGCTTAGAATTGCCTGGATATTTTTTAATTTATCTCTGATTGTGTTCGTCTGAAAGAAGATGTTTTTTGCCCATTGAAAATGCACGGTTTTGCCTGTTGCTTTTGGAAAAACAATTTGCTTGAGATTTAAATCAGGCATGATTTTCAGCGATCGGGGATCGTTGTTGACTTACAGTAGTCAGTTTCTGAGGTTCTTACCAGCAGCAGGAAAACAGCGGGATAAACCGTCTGTGAGCATGATAGGTCAGCCGGGCTACGCCACAGAGCAAACTTTCCATCCTAACCAGGAAAACATTGGATTTGACAGTAACCATTCCTCACCAAGTCATGAGTGTGTGAAAAAAAAAAAAAAAACAGGGGTCTGTTCTTCTCAGTGGGAAAGAACTGGTAAAAGTAGCATCCTGCCCCTGCTTTTTATAGTAGCCAGTGTGGAATTGTGGGATCCCGCTGTGCAGTGTTCTGAATTCTCACCCACGTCACTTGCAATTTTTCACGTCTTCCCTCACAGCTGTATGGCCGACCTGTTTATCATGGCACCCACGGACAGGAAAGTTACTGTTTCATTTTATGGTTAGCAGAAACCTTCGCTGTAATATTGTCTTGTCAAACTAGTCACTTCACACTTTTTAGAGTAGATCTATAAAGTTTTAAATGTTTGGATGAAAAAAATGTACAAAGCCCACATTTCATCACCCCTGAGAGTTGTAGTATAATTTTCATATGTCTGTAATCCAGCAGGTTTTGCATAGTCACTCAAGCTGTGGTGAAAAATATATATGAATGTATTTCATATTGGGCAAATAATCATGACTGATGTTTAAAGTTATGTCTGTATTTTGTTGATGTTAGGCCTGTAAAGCCTGACATACGAAATAATAGTAAAAAAAAAAAATTGAATTGAATTAAACAAAATATATATATTTTTAAATAAATGTAATTATTCTTTATTATTTTTGCATCAGGTTTACTTTATTGATCACAACACCTGAAATGCCAATCTTTGAAGTATTTCTGTTGATTTAATTATGTTCATAAACTTTTAATCTGTTCTAGTCAAAAACAATATATGAAAACAGGTTCTGTATAAATAATATATTAATAAAAAAAAATCATATAAAGTTTGGTGTCAGTTACATTTTTTTTTAAAAGAAATTAATCATTTTATTCAGCAAAGATGCATTAAATTGATTAAAAGTGACTTTTTTTTACATTATTTACAACTTAATAATAATGAAAATCCAGCTTTGCCATCACAGGAATAAATTACATTTTAAAATAGAAAACAGATAATAATAATATACAAATATTTCACAATATTACAGTTTTTACTGTACTTTTGATCAAATAATTCAGCCTGATTGAGAATAGACTTTTTTCAAAAACATTTTAAAAACCTTACCAAATTCCAAACTTTTGAATGGTAGTGAGTCATTTTGAAATGTATACATGTATTTTTAATATTTTATCTTATTATGGAGAAAAAAAAAAAAAAAAAAAAAACTATGCTGTTTTTGGTTGATACTCAGATTGGTTCAACCAATAGCATGAGAACAGGATTGGCAATGGCAGACATGGAGAACGTTTGGAAAACCTGTTTGTGGAGTAAAAGTTAAATTTTTGCATGGTCAAACCCCACCATTATTGTTGTTGTTCTTTGCGTAGAGTTGCCTACAGGAGCTGAAGAGGCAGTTTCCAGACAGTCACAGAGTGAAGCGATTAGCAGGGATGCGGCTGGAGGCTCTGGAGAGGTAAGATACACACACCGCAGCACCATCTTAACACCAAGGCCTTGGATTAGCTACAAGGGTGGGGGGTATGGGGGGATCTGGGACGTAAGTGGCAGGATGCGTGGGAAGGGAGGCTGTTTATTTTGCAAGCCACCATTCCTTCTGCTAAGTGGAAAAGCGAGAGAGAATGGTTCAGCCCTCGGTAGTCCTGTGGCTCTTTTGCCTGAGCGAAGAATTCCGAAGACGGAAGTGGTCTCTCCTGCTATTATTCTGGGGGTCCCTCTGTGCTTTTTTTCCGCTCTCTCTTTTTTTGTCTCCCTGGTTGTGAAAACAAGGCCAGTCAGACCTGTAAACATAGTACCTATGTTCTGCGTTTCCTCTCGCAGAGAATTTCGCCTTCTCTCAGTGTTTGAGCAAACGATTAAGAAGATTGTAAATTGATGTTAATGTATAAAATTTCAGCAGGATTTCAGATCTGTTTCAGTCTGGTCACCATATCGTCGACGTGTTTATCAGTTATGCCAGGGGTTGTTCCGTAATTGTGAGTGATTGCGCCTGCACGGTCAGATTAAATAAACTGCAAATTGGAGTCTAATTGCCATCAGACGCTCAGCTTAAACGAAACTCTCCCCTCTGCTCCCACATGGCTGAATCCTACATAAATAGAGCAAGTCAAAGCGGCTGGTGCCATTTGAGATGTGCCAGAGAGTGATTGAACTCTAATGTGGATGTGAGAAGAGGAGTGGCGTTGGAGCTCGATGATAATAGGAACCAGAGCTGCTTCTGTTGTTGGTTGCGGGCTGAAACAGGTTTTGATCATAAGGCCGGCTGCTTTGGCTGTGCTAGCGTTAACTGTGCAGGTTGTCCCTCGTAAAAAAACAAGCTTTCATCCTTCATTCGACATGACAAGTGAAGTGCTTCTGGCATTGTCCTCCCATTCTTCAGAAAACTCTGTATGAGATCAGCATCGTAATTCATAACGTCTTTTCAAACACATGGTGCTGTCCAACCCTTAGTTCAGGTTGAAGGGCCCGTCGAGTGTATTTATTTATTTTTTTGCATCTGTAACTCATATACGTCTTGCTTCGGAATGCCTTTTAAGCGAATGTGCTTCGAAACGATGCCTGATTTGTGGTGGAAGTTCAGGCTGATTTGTTTAGAGGTAAATCAAAGTGCAGGGAATCATGTTTGTGGATTACGCTCTTTGTGAAGCTAGTAAACCTCGTACAACACTGGCTATTTGAGCTGCTACGGTAATGGTTGTTTATTTCTGCTTCTTGGATACGTAGCCTCTGTCATTTATATAAACAAGCCGTTCTGTATAAAAAAAAAAAAGTTAGTTACTGTGAACTTTATTTGATAGCTCTACCACCTCACTTAAACATGATCTCTCTGTTGAAGGTATGAGGATGCCAATAAGCTGTACGACTCAATTCTACAAGATGACCCGACAAATACGGTAAGAAAAAAAAATGTGTTTGAAACTTGCTGTTTAAAAAGTAAATTTTTGTACTCTTTCTCCCCTCTGTGACCTCAGCCACTAGAATCACACACACGTAAACGCAGTACACACTCAAGTGTGTGAGGTAACAAAGACCATTGATTTATGGACTTTGGTTGCATTAAACACGGCTGGGGCAACCTCAGCAAAAATAAATGCCTTGTCTTTTGAAGAAAGGAATTTATCGCTTTTCCTGAGACTCCATAGAGAGGTCTCAGGGGTGCTAATTTTTTTCCCTTCGTTTTTTTTTTACCTTTAACCTTTAGATAACCTAAAGGAATAGTTCATCCAGAAATGAAAATTCAGTCTTCATTTAATCACCCTCATGTCACTCCAAATGCATAACATTTTATTTATTCACAAAACCAATTTTTTTGGTAGGGATGCACCAAAATTTTGGCTACTTTTAATTTTGGCTACTGCTATTTTCGGTTTTAGAGGGCCGAAATCAGTGACTGAAACATTTTGACTGTGTTCAGCGTCTATTTCGTGCACACAACCTGGATAAGCTACAAGTTAAACATGTCCGCTGTGTGGACACAAGCTCTTGATTGACAGTATTTCAATCAGTAATGATATGTTTTTTTTTTTTTTTTTTTAAATTTACAATATTTTAGTCTGCTCTTTTGTAGTTTTTTTTCTGCTGATGCATAAACAAAACTTCACCAAACATTTGTAGCACGCCTGCCGCCTGACATTCAATAATCGCAAAATGCTTTGTGCTTTCTTAGTTTAAATATAAAGCAAAGTCTCAACTTTAAAATTCTCGATTTTTATTTTTTTTATGAAATTCAAACAATAAACGTCTTTTTGGCTGTCTTTAATATGGCCTCACCGATCACTGTAGCCACCTCAGTTTAGGCGGCAGCACGGATCAAGCATGCATGAACCGATCATCTATTCTCCTCTTTACTAGTTACAGTATGAAGTGGGTGAACACCAGAAGGTATGTTGAAAGATTTAATTACAACAAATCGAAATAAATCCTGTCTCATGTAATCGCTCAATCAGCGTATCACCCGGGGAAAGACGCCAATAAAACAGCTTGTAGGCTATACAATGTCACTTAACGCTACATTTACCTCACGAAAGCTATTCAGTGTCCATAAACTCATTAGTTAGCTAAAAAAAATCTCTGGAGAAGAGCATTTTGCTAAATATATGCACTGTATTTATTATATTTTTACTTAGCGATGTCTTCATGTATGTTTGAATAAATCTGTCATGATAAGTTATTACAGTTTATTGTCATTTAAAT
Organism: Megalobrama amblycephala; assembly: GCF_018812025.1. Classification (NCBI taxonomy): domain Eukaryota; kingdom Metazoa; phylum Chordata; class Actinopteri; order Cypriniformes; family Xenocyprididae; genus Megalobrama; species Megalobrama amblycephala. The sequence goes on along the minus strand of NC_063056.1, from coordinate 20,650,457 downwards.
GTTTATATTTCACTAACAAACTGGAGTAGAACAATTGTTATTTTAAAAAAATATATAAAAACAGCTTTATGTGGAATTTAAATGTTTGTACAACTCAGTTTTTTGATTATTAAATAAGTTTGATGAATTAATTCATAATTTATTTACGTTTTGGTTTTGGTTTTCGGCCAAGTGCTTCCTGAAGTTTGGGTTTTGGACCAGAATGTTCATTTCGGTGCATCCCTAGTTTTTGGAGTCATCCATCTGTTAAAGAGAGTTTGTTCACAAAAACTTGATGATTCTTCCACAAATTGATCAATTTGGTTCTCGAGTTTAACTCGTGACTAGTAGAATGATCCAGTTAACAGTCCACTAGAGGTGAGGAATAAATGAAATTCTCCCATTCAAAATTGTCTTGTGCTTACCATCAGTAAAAACAGTAATATTGTAAAATGTTATTGCAATTTAAAATATCTGTTTTAATATTTCAAAATGTAATTTATTCCTGTGATCATGGCAAAGCTGAATTTTCAGCAACCATTACTTCAGTCTTTAGTGATTCTCCAGTCTTTTGATCAATTTAACGTATCCTTGATGGATACAAGTATTAATTTCTTTTTAAAAAACATACATATACATTTACTTTGTGTTCCATGGAAGAAAGTCATTTACGTGGTGAGGTTCAGAATTTTTATTTTTGGATGAATTATCCATTTGCAGTATGTGGTTCAGTCTTAACTTATTTATTATTTAAAGATCACTTAGGTATTAAAGGCCCAAATGTAGTTCGCCCAGTTCGCTATTGATTTGTCTTGCCTTGGCGTAACACATGAAGCCTGTTTTTTATTCACTGATTATTTATTGAGTGAAGTGGTTTACGGAATCCAAGTATGCTCCATGTTTTTCCAATATCTTTCCACCATCACCTCAAAACATATTGTACCTGCCCTTCATTCTTACATAAGGACTTTGCGGCCATTCAAGAAAATAAATGTTTTGAAGTGTTTTCATAACCGTATTTGTTTTGGCCCTTCTCTGTAGACGCAAAACACTTTCTTTTTTTTTTTCTTCTTTTTTTTTTGCACTGTCTCTACACATGGGCTTGCTTAGATGTTTTAAACATTTTCTCTGGGCTGGCAAAGTGCGCATGATGAAGCGGATACTTCTGTTCTTTGGACATTGTGCGCGGATTCCACACCTCGCCGTCCATCTGTTTTGAACACATGGAGGCTTTGCTGGCAAAGTCAATAAACCCTCATGTGTGCTCCGGCAGGACCCCCTTCCCCCCGGTGATCTCTCTCTCTCTCTCTGCTTGTTTTCTCCGTTAAAGGGATAGTTCACCCATAATTAAGATTCTGTCATCACTTACTCTCCCTCATTTTGTCCCCAACCTGTGCGACTTTCATTCTTCCATTGAACACAAGCAATTTTTAATAATGTACCAGGTACTCTTTTGCAAACAATTGCGATGAATGAGGAGCATTTAAGCTTCAAAGAGAATATAAAGCCAAAAAAGTAGTCCATTTAGTTTGTGTACTATTTTTTTTTTTTTTAATCTTCTGAAGTCATGTGATAGATTTAAGGTGTTATTCACTGAAAATCTTCTCCTTCATTGTGCTGTTAACCATTATGACTGGATCATTGAGTAAGTGAGTTGAACTCAAGAACCACATCAGTCAGACTAGTTTTTATCAACTGATTCATTGAAAAGATATGACTAGAAAGAAAAAAGTTTGTTCACATATCAGACATCGCTACTTCTCTTATGAACTAAACCTGCCAAGGAGAGCAAGGACTATGAACCACTTTATGGTGCTTTTTTATCATTTTGGAGCTTGGCAGCTCCAGTCCACATTCTGTTTTGCTACATTGATAAGTGGCCAGGATATTCTTCAAAAATTCACTTTTTGTGTCCCACCAAAGAAAGTCAAGTGGGTTTGGAATGGATGAGTAAATAATGACAGAATTTTCATTTTGGGTTTTCATTTTAAACTATTACTTGAAGCTATCACTGTCTTCATCTTGCGGGCAAAAAATGGCCTGTCCTCCGTCCTCTCGTCCCTGCATTTGTTATATCATTACCATTTGATATTTATTTAACTATCTGTTACTGTTGGACTGAACCGCTCCCATCCGTCTTTCCCCCTCTGAAAACGAGAGGTCTGTTCTGTTTGTTTTTTGTGCATTTCAACCGAGGCACTCTCCCTATTCCCATGATCAAGGTTAAATTGCAAGCACATTTAATGGCGTGTAAATGGGAAGTTGAGAAGATCGGCGCAAAATGGATATCATCAAACCAGTGCGGTTACATTATTCTTCACAATCTAGTAATCATATCGCTTTGCCCCTCTGTTAACATCCAAAAGATATGAAACAAATTTCCCCTCGGGGAAATATGTTTCCCCGTGTCCTAGTGTTATCCAAGCCAAACACTTTTGGGAAAGAGTGTGGCAATAATGTGATTTTTGCAAACGTCCCCATCAGAGTTTTGCGTTTTACGTAAACTTTATCTGCCGTAGTAATGAAATCCATGAGGAGAAATATGATATCCCATTACTAAACACCTGCAAGTAGAGATCATTTGTGAAATATAGTATTTACAGGCAGTTCTATGCAGACACGCATACCTTTTGTGAAATCTACTGGGTAAACTTTTTTTTTTTTTTTTTTTTTTTTTTACTTAAAATTGTTAAACTGGGCTTTTTATTTATGAACTGTCATTTAACCCAAATTTGAATTGTCATCATCAATATAATGAAATGGTCCTTTTACACTCAGTTCAGCAGAAAAATCACTGGAAAATACTGTCCAACCACGTCTCATTACCTCATCAGTCTCTCGCAGAAACCGGCTGCAGCCATCATCTCCTAAAAGGAAATGTGCATTTGTGAATGATCACTCAGACAGCCGTCTTTTTTTTTTTTTTGCACCAGGAAGTCTGGGAAATGAAGTGAAATGGGCTGACAGATTCTTAAAGCTTTGCTCAATCGCTCTGTGAAATGCCGTGGGATTTTGCTCTTTCAGGATTTATCAACTTTATTAGGTGGCAAAACAGGCCATCAGTGTAGCCATCAAGGGCATGTTTTCACTGTGAAACGCATAAATTTCCCATGTCTTATCTTCATGCTGAACGCTCTTTGACGGGAGCATTGGTAGGCTTGGTAGGATGCACCCACTTGTGGAAAGGGTGTAGGCGAGAACCATGTGAACCACCCTGACACAATTAGGTTCAGCCCAGATATTTCTGATGGCCCCGAAAAGGATTTGCCCGTTTCCTGATCTCCAAATACGAGTCACCTCCCGTCAAATCCTGTACGTTTTGAGGAGGGGAATGGAAGAAAACGGGGCCATTGTGCAGTGGCAACTAGACAGTATTTTCCCACAATCCAATCCCCTCTGGCTGGGTATAGCAGGCGGGGTGACGAGGTTGTGGTATTGGAGGGATGACATCATCTAGGTCACCTGTCTGTAAATGCAAGGCTTATCTAAACGCTGTGTTTTTTAACATGTTCAGTGGAATGGGATGAGGGCACGATCCAAGAAAATGGCGGAAAATTGGCGACTTCTGTGAGGACTTGTGAGGCATCCCAGCATGCGGAGCTGAGATTGGAAACTGAACTGTTGTAATTATAGGCTGTGGAATAGATGTGGTACCCATTAACCAAAATTGTTGAATCAACAAAAATTGCTCAAGGTTTCTCTGCCATGGCGGTGTCCAAAAAATGTTCGAACTCCTAGCCCTTCCATTGCTCATTATGGTCCAATACCTACAGCAATGATTTGGAGAAATTCTTCCTGGCTCATATCAGTCTGTCTTTTTATCTCTCTATCTCTCTCACTGTCTGTCTGTCTATCTGTCTGTCATTTGTTCCATCTATCCGTCTGTCTCACTGTCTGTCTGTCATTTGTTCCATCTGTCGTTCATTCTATCATCTGTCTCTGTCTGTCATTTGTTCCATCCATCCGTTGTTTGTTCTATCATCTCTCTTGCTCTCTGTCTGTCTGTCTACCTATCTGTAATTTGTTCTATCTGTCTGTTTGTCTGTCTGTGTTATTTGTTTATTCCATCATCTGTCATTTGTTTTATCATCTGTCATTTGTTTTATCTGTATGTCGGCCTCTATATTTTGTTTGTTCAGTCTATCATCTGTCTTCCGTTCTATCCTGTCTATTTGTCATTTGTTAGTTACATCTATCATCTGTCATTCATTCTATCCATCTGTCATTCTACCTGTCTGTCTATCCTTTTATCCATCTATTGTTCCTTCCATATATCCATCTGTAGATTTGTTTAGTCTATCTATCTATCTATCTATCTATCTATCTATCTATCTATCTATCTATCTATCTATCTATCTATCTATCTATCTATCTATCTATCTATCTATCTATCTATCTATCTATCTATCTATCTATCTATCTATCTATCTATCTATCTATCTATCTATCTATCTATCTATCTATCTATCTATCTATCTATCAACACTGATTGACCCAGTAGGCTTACTCGATTCACGGAATTTCAGCACTCTCGCTCTGCCTGTAATTCAGCAGGATAAACATGGTTGTGCTTGTGAAAGCAATTGAGGTCAATGAGAATTCTCCTGAGGTTGACCTCTAGAATTACATGCAATTACAGTGCAGAACAAGATGTAGTTTGTAAAGGTCAAACAGATTTTTTTTTCCAAAAAAATTCTGAACGGACTGTATTTCGGTCCAGTGACATTTTTGTCATAGTTTTTAGAAACCTTTCTTCACAAAAAGATTTTTTTTTTCTCTCCATACAATGAAAGTCAGTGGGATCCAGTGTTGCTTTGCACCCATTTGACCTTCATTGTATAAACACAGTTGAAACATTCCTCAAAATAATACATGACATGAGGATGAGTAAATGATGACAGAATTATAATTTTTGGCTGAAAAACGCTGCTTCAGAAGATTTGGATATGCTCATAAATTTGGACTTGCATTTAGAATTTATTTTGAAAACATGACCACTTTCTTCGAAATGACACTTTGATGTTTTTGACACTTCTAATCATTTTGAACACTGTTAGAAATGATTCGTGGCCTGTTACCGATCATGCTTATCTTTAGCCGTTGCTGAGACCTTAGATTTGGTCTGGATATGTTGAAACCAATAGCAGGTAATTCTCTTATTTAAGGATGAATATGAAGTCAGGTCATGTCGGTACACCACAGCGCTGAGAGTCAACTCCTCTTCACCCTGTGGGAACGACGGTTGCCTTTGAAATCCCTGGAGGTGGGCTCTCAACAGCAGTCTGAAAGTGGAGCCAGGGGTTGATGGAAGCAGCCAGGTCCTTCACGGTGAGAGGCACTCAGAAATGCTTCAGAAGAAAGAATCACGAAGAGAATGAAAATGAGATGCTGGCCTTTCCTGGATCACATCGAAAGAGAAGGGAGAAGGAGGGAAAGACATAGAGAGACTGAAATGGTTTGGAATAGCTCATTGTTTAATAAAGTTTCGTAAGACTCTCCGGTCTACCAGCCTCCGAATGTTTCTGTCGGTGCCAAGTGCACTAAGAGGAAACGAAAGACAGATATGGGGTCCGAGTAAATAACCTGCGGTTGCAAACAGTCTTCCGCCTTGTTCAGTGCAGAGTACAAAGAAATCAGTTCGTTGGCAGAAACTGAACATTAACAATAAAATTTGATAGCTTAAACTATTTGGAATTATTACCGTTTGATTCTGTTCCACAGTTTCTTTAAATACTTCTGGAGGATAACGTTATATAGCGATACAGAACTCGTGCAGTAATCCAAACAGCTTGAGGTTGTAGCTGTAGCCTTATTTCACCTGTCATCTGCAGCCTGGTAATGTGAAACCATGTCTTCCGCTGATCCAGTAAGTACTATCAGACTTGCGTACAGTAGGGGTTTGGCAGTTCATCAAGTCCTTAGCTCGAGCAGCCAGTGGAGCAGGTTCGTCTGGCCGCCTGGTTGATGGATAAGTGGATTTGGAGTGGCGGTGGTATCATAGCAGTTCCAGATTTATGGCCTTTCAGACGTGACTCATGCCCGGCTTGATGGAGTTTGGTCCATGCTGTGGTAGTAGGGAAGACCCACTCTATCAAGTGCCAGTTCATAAATAATATCTGGGGCACATCTAACGGTAAAGCTTCTGCTCTTTGCTCTCCTTTCACCAGCGGAGAGAAAAAAAGAGGCGCTGCTGGAAAAGTCGTCCGACTTGGCGTAATACTTTCTGATTCAGATTGATGAGATTCTAATCCGCCTGAAGGTCACTTTTGCGTCGGAACAAGGCAGGACGTTCTTTGCGGCTGATTCGAGCTGGGCTATGCAAGTTTATGTGAATGCATATGGCCCATGGCTCTTTGGCAATGTGTTATTTTCACCACTTGAAATGGGTCTTTACTTGCTCTTCCAAATGTGAGCAGCATCCTCGCTGATGCTCGTGCGCCAGAATCCACAAGCTTTCTAATCTGATAAAGACATTACTTTTTTGTATCTGCTGCTATATTACTTACGACTTGAATGCAGTAATAATATGCTTTCAAGGAAACGTCATATTGGACAATCTGATGGTGTAAGGGTGTTTATTGTAACACTGCCTCAGGGGAGGAAAAAAGAACTACACGTGCTGTTCTGCCCAGTAACTGACAGCATTTAATTGACCTCCATTACGTCCTGTTCCAGAATTCATAAAAAAGGATGATGTTGTAAAATTTTAAAGCATACCGTATTCCACAATCCTGGTCACGGGTTGTATGCTTAAGTAGTTTTTTATTTTATGTAATTTTTTTTATTTTTACCTGTTTTTTATAGTGTTTTTTATACATTTGTCTTTTCCTCTCTTGGTGTTTTTCATGGAGCTAGGAGATTTAAAAGATTTGAATTTTGTAAATTTTACTTTTAAATAAATGTAGTATAATGTAGTTTTGAATTTTGTTAATATGAATTCTAGACATATGACATTTAACAGTTTTTTTTTTGTTTTTTTTTTAGGTAAAATGCCACACAAAATCTCTTTTGTAAAATGTCCCATCTAAAATTTTAAACATTCAAAACTAAAATATCCCACAAGAATATCTTTTTTTTTTGTGAAATCTAAAATTCGAATTTACAAAATGCTCAATCAGATCTTTTGATCATTTTTTTAGTTCTTTGCTAAAATAATTACACACGAGGACATTTTGCCACAAGTCAGAAGTCTGCCTTTGCAAGACTAGGTCAAAAATTAACAAGAACCACCCTAAATGTGCTATCCGTAGCATTATTCGGTGATAATCTGACAAAGTTTAATGTCATTGTAACGTGTATCTAAATCAATTTCTTATGTGTATAACTCTCAGTCAGTATTTGTCTGATCGAAACTCGTAAGATGGAGATGGAATCCAACTCTTAGCCTGTGGTGCCTCTGCCATCCCTGTTGTCTTCACAGTCTGATCACCAGAACCCCAGGGGATTATTTACACATCCCTCTTTCTTTCCTTCTTTGCTCTTTTCTGTTGCTCGCAAACACTTGAAACTCTAAAGCCCTAATCCTCTGTTGATGTCAACCCAACAGGCAGCAAGGAAGCGCAAGATCTCCATCCTGCGAGCGCAGGGCAAAAGCAGCGAGGCCATTCGCGAGCTCAACGAATATCTGGAGCAGTGAGTGTTTTACAAGAGGATTTAGACACCCCTCCCTCCCTTCCCCTCTACTTTTTAATTAAAAGGGGTTTTGCATTTGATTGAGTTGGCCCCCAAGCCTTTCCCTAACCCCCTTTTGTCCACAGTGACCTTTCTGATGAGCTAACTACCACTACTCTGTCTTGCAGGTTTGTGGGAGACCAGGAAGCATGGCATGAGCTGTCAGAACTCTACATCAATGAGCATGAGTAATGATTTCTTACCTAATTTCTTTTGTTGATTCTTTTTTTTATATACTTGATAGAAGTTGATAGAACGTGAGGGTTAATCACGTTAATCAATCAGAAACAACATAACTAGAACATATACCAATCATGTTTCTAAAAAAGTAGCCATATTTTATGGCTTCAATAATATATGGGTTTCAATTTGTTCAGATGAATTTATTCTTATTTACTCAAGAATTTGATGAGGAGATAAGAGATTAATTTTAAACATACATCACTGTGTGTAAAAAAAAAAAACAAACAAACAAACAAACAAACAGGCATATTTGTAGTGTAGGTAGGGAAAAACTCAATTTAAATCAGCTAAAAATCTATTTATCAGGCACCAATGTATCCGTAAGATGTCCAGAAGTTGTCTGTACGGAATGTGAAGTTTACGAGGGTTATGAGGTCACATTTACCACCATCTCGCAGGTCATTCTCAGGACCTTTGTTTGACATGCGACGGTTGCTGTAGAGTTGTGGGACCTTCTGGAGTAAAAGACAGTGAAATGCCAGTCTCAGCCAGGGGCCCTGCTTAAAGCTCAGTGTCTGTTTGTCCCATGGAGTAGGGCCATAATAGGATTTGTTCCTTGAGCCCCCTCTCCAACTCCTGGGATAAGACTGCGCTCCCCTGCTGATATCTCTTTTGCCAGGGGTTACTTTCTGCCAGGCATCAGGATTGTAGGAAACTACAAGTCTGTGTCTGTGTCTCCTCTCCTCCATCCTTCTTTAATTGTTTTGGTCTTATTGTTCATGAGGGGGGCTATAGGGTGTTAGTATGTGTGTGTGAGAGAGAAAAAGTTGGTTGTCCCGGTCGGAGGCTGCTGGCCGTAGGAATGCAGGCGCTTGGTGAGAGCACCGCTTATTAGATACCTCACGGTTTTGTGTAAAGGGCTTTATTGCTGTGGCAGACAGAGGAAATCCAGGGGTGAGAGGATTATCTGCCTGCTTAGACCAACTTTTCTAATATCACACCATTCTTTGACAACCCCTTATCTATAGGCGTGTCAGTGTCACTCTTTTTCTTTCTTCCCCTTTCTCTTTCTATTCTTTATTTCAGGTCACAGACTCACTTTTTCCCCTTCCCCTCCTCTTCCGGCAAAGCCCGCATTATCACATCTCTCTTCCACGCTGTGAAAAAAATGGAAGTAAAGGGAAAAAGAGAAATTCCCAAGAGAATGAGGTGGCACCCATTCTCCCAACCAGTCAAAACAAGATGAAGAGAAACAAACACCACCCAAACAGCTGATTACACAGCTATGACGTGCGGCTATCTACTACACTAAGTCCGTAGTACAAATTGACTACTAGTAGATCATGCTTTTCAATGACAGTTAAATACTGGTAAAGAAATGCGTCAAAACGGTTTCGTGAGTGAATTAAATGCTATATTTAGGTAGGGATGTCCAAAACTACATATTTTCCACTGATCAGTGGGTTGTCTAAATAACTAGTAAACTAGGTATTCTTAAGGAAGCATAATTACGTTGACTGATCAAATCAAATCAGTAGGATGGAGCTCAATAGAAAGCAGTCTTTATAAACTCACCAGTCAACGTGACTGATTGGCTAGTTGGTTGTTGGACAACTAGTCAGTCATCTTAACACAGTTTTAGGTTTAGGTTCATCAGGAGATGGATGTGGAAGTCTGTTTTTTTGCCTCAGAGTTTAAAAATTAGGTAATTATTTCTCAGATTTAATATCTTACAATGTAACTTTTTATATATACAGTATATATCTCACAATTTGACTTAAAATCTCACAATGTGACACTATCTCACAATTTGACTTAATATTTAAAAAGTTGACTTTATATCTCAGAATTTGAGTGTCTCCTAATTTGACTTTGATTCTCACAATGTGACTTTCTCTCAAAATGTGACTTTATATCTCATAATTAGATTTTTAGATCTCAAAATGTGACTTTTCCCCAATTTGATTCTCACAATGACTTAAAATCTCAAAATGTGACCTTATATCTCACAATCTGAGTTTGTTGCTTAATTTGACTTTAAATTTTTATATTTTACAGTTTTATTTTAAGATCTCCAAATGTGAATTTTCCCCAATTTGACTTTCTCACATTGTGACTTAAAATGGCACGTGACTTTATATCTAAAAATTTGACTAACATTTTAAAGGTACCCTCGAATGAAAAATTTAATTTATCTTGGCATAGTTAAATAACAAGAGTTCAGTACATGGAAATGACATACAGTGAGTCTCAAACTCCATTGTTTCCTCCTTCTTATATAAATCTCATTTGTTTAAAAGACCTCCGAAGAACAGGCGAATCTCAACATAACACCGACTGTTACGTAACAGTCGGGGTGTACGCCCCCAATATTTGCATATGCCAGCCCACGTTTCCAACATTATAAAAGGCATTAGACAAGGGCAGCCAGTATTAACGTCTGGATGTGCACAACCAAATCATCAGACTAGGTAAGCAAGCAAGAACAATAGCGAAAAATGGCAGATGGCGCAATAATAACTGACATGATCCATGATAACATGATATTTTTAGTGAAATTTGTAAACTGTCTTTCTAAATGTTTCGTTAGCATGTTGCTAATGTACTGTTAAATGTGGTTAAAGTTACCATCGTTTATTACTGTATTCACGGAGACAAGAGCCGTCGCTATTTTCATTTTTAAACACTTGCAGTCTGTATAATGCATAAACACAACTTCATTCTTTATAAATCTCTCCAACAGTGTAGCATTAGCCGTTAGCCACGGAGCACTATCAAACTGATTCAAAATCAGAAGTAAACAATTAGCAGTATACAATACTCACATAATCCGACGCATGCATGCCACATGCATGACGAACACTTTGTAAAGATCCATTTTGAGGGTTATATTAGCTGTGTAAACTTTAAGGCACTGTTTAAGGCAAGCACGAGCTCTGTGGGCGGAGAGCACGAGATTTAAAGGGGCCGCAGCATAAAATCGTCACGTTTATAATGATGTCCCAAAATAGGCAGTTAAAAAAATTAATTAAAAAAAATCTATGGGGTATTTTGAGCTGAAACTTCACAGACACATTCAGGGGACACCTTAGACTTATATTACATCTTTTAAAAACATAATCTAGGGCACCTTTAACTTTATATCTCAAAATGTGACTTTGCCTCCCAATTTGACATTTTATTTCACAGTGTGACATTATATCTTTCAATGACTTTTTCATTTTAAACTTTTTCTCACAATTATAGTCACATTGTGACATACAGACACAGTTACATCTTTTTATTTTCTTTTTTTTTTACTCTGAGGCAGAAAACAGGCATTCATAAATGGAGCGCTGGTAGAGTTGGCCGTGTATGTTGAATGCTCAGGTAGTAGGCGTTGAGTTCAGCAGTGATGTGGGTTGATGCCTGCCTTGCTTTCTCTGTGTCTCCATCTGTCTATCTCTCTCTCTCACTCTTTGCATTGTTCCACCACAGTTTACGCCATAGTAGGAGCACATCTGAAAGTCTTTATGGAGAGGAAATGGTAATTGCAAGCAGCATTCAACCTTCTGAGTGGCCTGATCTCACTGGCTCACTCCTTCAACCTCTTTGACTGTCTGTGTTGTTCTCTCACTCTCATTCTCCTTTTTTTTTTTTTTGCATTTTAAAGTCCCTTGAACATTTCCTAAACGGCTAGATAGGCTCATCATCTCTTTGTGAGTCAGCAACGGCAATGCCCTTTTTCCACAAAAAAAGTCTCGTTTGCGTCAACACGTTTTTTCTGCCAGTTGTTAGCCATAAGATTAGCATCCACAACTCTATTGGACATGCTCCAGCTCTGTTTTAAGATTTGATGTGTTGTGATAAATTGATATGTGTGCACGAGCACGTACATTGCGAGGCCCGACGTGTGGACCTCGCATGGAATGAGATAGAAAGCTTGCCTAACGGTAGCTAAAAAAGCTGTGCGGTTTCGTGGAATCGAGACAGTAACGAGTCTTTCAACCCCGTCCACAGCTTTTAGATACATTTGGCTCATTTTTGTGTCTTGCGGCTTTGTCGTAATAGTCCTGCAGTTCTTTTTGAAATTGTTTGGGTTTTTTTTGGTGGGAGCAATGGGGAAATGTGCAGGCCCATGTTGTATACTTATAAGGGAGAGAGTGTCTGAGACATGAAACTGTAAATTAGTATGAGGTCAGTGGCTCAGCAGTGATCTCATGTGGGAACGGCTTTTGAGAATGACCTCAAGACAGCCTCGAGATGTTAATGAAGAACCCAGGAACAGATTGTTGCTCATCTTTAAATCCAGGGTAGAAATGTCACCTCTGTTGCAAAGCTCCGTTCATCATTTGACCATATTGGGCGTTCATACATTTCCATTAAAGGGATAGTTCACCCAAAAATGAAAATTCTGTCATCATTTACTCAGCCTCAGGTTGTTCCAAACCTGTATAAATTTCTTTAAGGAAGATTTTTTGAAGAATGTTGGAAACTGAACAGTTCTGGGGTACCATTGACTTCCTTTTTTTTTTTTTTTCCTACTGTGGAAGTCAGTGGTGCCCCAAAGTGGACTGGTTACAAACTTTCTTCAAAATATCTTCTTTGTGTAAAGCAGAACAAAGAAATGTATACAAGTTTGGAACAACTTGAGGGTGACTAAATGATGACAGAATTTTCATTTTTGGGTGAACTATCCCTTTATCCCTCATAAAAGCTGAAACTGTCCAGTCCCAGATTGTAAACAAGTCTGAGCTAGGGCTGCACGATGTATCGTTTTGGCATCAAATTCGCGATGTGCGCATCCGCGATAGTCATATTCTAGTATAGGGATCGACATCACGGTTCAAAACGCAGGTGATTCTCTGATTAATTGCAAAGTCTGACCGTCATACAATGAAAGTTTATCATTTGAACGTGTTTTAGGTCCTGTCAGTTTGAACATTCAAACACAATTGATGATGGCTTAGGTGAACGAAACATTTGAGAAAGAACCAGATGTGTAACAGTAGTTTGGATCCGCGCCGCGCATTCGGTCTTAAAGTGACAGAAACCCCTGCTGCTTTCTGTGTCATGAATGTTAATCAAACAACAAAAGACAAAGAGAAACATCACTTTTGTAATTTTAACACAGATTAATTGTTCAATTTATACAGTGAGACTATGTATTATTTTACACTGTATTATTTGACACTATGTTTATTACATACAGTATTATTTCACATTTGATTATTCAATTTCTGTACCTGAATACTGTTAGACTTACCTGGAAAATATAAATTACTATTTATTTCATTTGCATCTTTGTTCTATTATATTTATCTGTGCTTGCTCATTATTTGCTCATTATTTTCTGTGTATTCACTCACCTACAAAATTATCCCAATCATTTTTTTTTAATATCGCAGAAAAACAAAATATCGCAATGTCAATTTTTTCCAATATCGTGCAGCCCTAGTCTGAGCATCGCTTTGTGTAATCAGCCACAAAGCTACTGGGAGATGTTTTATGTGTATGTTTGTTCTTCATTGTTTTTTTTTCACCTCCCTCTCATTTTGTTTGACTCCCACAGTTATGCAAAAGCAGCTTTTTGTCTTGAAGAGCTGATGATGACAAACCCACACAATCACCTGTACTGTGAACAGTACGCTGAGGTATGATTTCTTTCTCCCTGCCTGAAACAAATGTTCTTTTTAGGGATGCACCGAATGTTCGGCAACCGAAATTATTCGGCCGAAAATAGCCAAAAAAAGCACTTTCGGTGTTCGGCCGAATAAGTAAAAAGGCCGAATAAATTTTGCCGAACAATGACGTTAATGACGCAATCAAATAACCCGCGTAGAGTGAGAGGCGCGCGCTTTATGCAGCAAACATGTCAGCAGTGTGGAAGCACTTTAAAGTGTCAGAGAAAGAGGCAAAAACGGCCGTTTGCAGACATTGTTCTGCTGAATTATCCAGAGGGGGTGCATCTGCAAAAACGTACAGCACTTCAAGTTTAATTTATCACTTAAAATCAAGACACCCTGAACATCATGCAGAGTACGAGAAAGACACGGCGGCGGCAACGGCAACAGCAGCAGCGAAAAGAAAAGTAGCTCCCAGTCCTAGGACACCCACTCCATCTGTGGCTGACTTCTTAGAAAAGGCAAAAAAGTTTGCCAATGACAGTGCCAAAGCTAAAGGTATTACTAAAAGGATAATGGAATTCATCGCATTGGATGATCAACCATTCTCTGTTGTAGAGGATGTTGGATTTCGCAGGCTTATAGACCATATTGAGCCCCGTTACACCATCCCTAGTAGACGGCATTTCTCAGACGTGTGCTTACCTGAGATGTATAACGTCGTTTCAACTAACGTCCATGAGCTTTTGGCTACAGATATTCCAGCCCTCAGCTTCACGACTGATATTTGGAGCTCGGATGTGAGCCCCACTAGTATGCTGAGTTTAACGGCGCAGTGGATCGACAAAGATTTCAAGCTACAAAAGATTGTGCTTCACTCACAAGAGTTTAGAGGGTCCCATACAGCTGTAGCCATATCTGAGGCGTTCGCCAACATGTTTGACACTTGGCGTATCGACCGATCTAAAGTGCATGCGGTAGTCAGTGACAACGCAAGAAATATGGCTAAAGCCATGGAAGATAGCAATCTGAAAGGCATACGGTGTATGGCACACACAATTCAACTGGCGGTCAACGAGGGATTGTTGAGTCAGCGCAGTATAGCAGATGTGATAGCGATAGGCAGGAAAATTGTTGGCCATTTTAAACATTCACCGCTTGCCTATGCGCGCCTACAATCTATCCAAGAACAGTTCGGAATGCCGCAAAAACGTTTCCAACAAGATGTGAGCACAAGGTGGAACAGTACATATTATATGCTGGAAAGCCTTTTTGCGCAAAAGCGAGTCTTGGCTACATACATAGCAGATCATGACCTGCCCGCGACATTCACCGCATACCAGTGGGTGTTAATCGAGAACGTTCTCTCTCTTCTCGCCCCCTTTGAGCAGATAACAAAAGAGATAAGCTCATCTGATGCATCTGTGGCAGACGTCATACCCTTACTTGCAGCACTAAAGCGTCTTTTAAACAAAGAGGCTGAAACAGACCACGGAGTGAAAACAGCTAAAAGTGCGCTCTTAGAAGCTGTCAGCACACGATTTAGTCAGGCGGACTCAGAACCCCTGTACTGCATCGCGACTGTGCTTGATCCAAGATATAAAGATCATTACTTGGATGTGGGGAAAAAGATGCGCACACGAGAAATGATCCAGGCCGAGTTGGATTTGGGAAAGCCGCTAGGTGATGGAGACGGTCAGGTGATGCACAGCGCAGGAGATGAAAACAGCGCAGAGAGTAAACGGGCTCGTACTACAGATGAGCCGCGCACAGTCTCGCTGTCTGACATGTTCGATGAGATCCTCCAAGAGAATAACCCATTTGCAAGACAGAGGACAAGCTCGACCGCTCAACAGTTAGATGGGTATCTCTCAGAAGTCCCCATCCCCAGGAGCAATAACCCTCTCGAATTTTGGAGGACCAATCAAGGCCGCTTTCCCGACCTGGCGCAGATGGCACGCAGGTAGGCTACTTGTATGCTAAATTAATTTAAGATTTTATTTATATTTTGGATTATGGTAACACTTTATAAGTAGTTTCTATTTTTAACATTAACTAACAATGAAAAACCCTTATTAAAAGCATTTATTAATCTTAATGTTAACATTTACTAATACAGTATTAAAATTAAGTATCACATTTGTAATTTTTTGAATTAAAAAGTATCAAAAGTGGTAGGCCTATTTGTTAAAATTGTTAATGCACTTATACTAACATGAACTAAATATTTTTTATTATCTTACATTAACGAAGATTAATAAATACCATAACAAATGTATTGCTCATTGTTAGTTAATGCAATAATGTTAACAAACATTGTAAAGTGTTACTACCTATATTTCATATTAAGTATTTTGTGAAAATTTAACTATTTTCAGTGTAGTAAAATAGTAGGCCTACACTGGGTTTCAACCATTTCATTATCTTGAAGACATTGTTCATTTTGAAATGAGCAACTGTCAGAAAACTGCAATAAAATTTTCAACTATTCTGCAGGTACTTGTCTGCTCCATGCACAAGCACCGACAGTGAGAGACTGTTTAGTGCTGCATCTCATGTCATCGATGAGAAGAGGAACCGACTTTCATGTGAGAAAGCAGAGAAGCTACTTTTCATAAAGAAGAACCTGCCACTTTTCCTGAAGAAGTAGGCTAAGTAGGCTTATGTCTAGGACAGTTATTCATTTGTTGTGGGTTCATCCACATTTTTTGCACTATTCAATGCACATTTGTTGTTGTAGACATACAGAGTTACATTCTTTCAGCAGTCAGTTATAGGCCTAACATAGGCTATTCAAGAAGGGGGGCTTCAAAGATAGCCAAATTTTTTTTTTTTTTTTTTTTTTTACTAATTTATTTATTTT